>NW_027526204.1:96481126-96881293 GCF_048455015.1 Haemaphysalis longicornis | reverse complement strand
CTTGTCTTGAGAGAGAGAGAGAGAGAAACTTTATTTGAGCCCCATGGGGCTAGTCTGGGTGGCGGGTGACCGGCGGTGGTAACCGGCCGGTGACCATTGCAGCTCGCTGAATGACCTTAGCCTGGACCTCACGGTCCGAGCTGCACAACGCCTTCGTCCAGTGCTCTCCGTCTGTGAAAGGGGGGAATGGGTTTTGGGGGAACTGCCACATGCAGTGGTCTTGGGTATCGAGGGACCCGGAGTCGGGACACAAAGGGGTCGGGTACAAAGAAGGGTAGATTAGGTGAAGCCGATATCGGCAGGGGAGTGCGTGTGTCTGGGTGAGTCGCCATAGGCGTTCCTCTTCGTTGGAGAAGGTCTGAGCGGCTGGGGGTAGTTGGCGGCGGGAGAGGCGGTAATGCGAGGTTATGTCGTTGAATGTAACAAGTCTGTCGTGGGCTGATAGGGCTCCGTGGAAGGGCTCAAGGCCAGGACCAGCTCGGACGGTGAGCTCTCGAGCGGCCCTGTATGCTGCCTCGTTGCCCCCCACACCCATGTGGGCTGGAGTCCATACCAGCTCGACTGGGGTGGTGGGAGAATTTTGAAGAAGGATTTTGAGGGCCAAAGGCGAGATCATTTCTTTGGCGAACTTTTGAACGGCCGTTTTGGAATCGGAGATTACGATGGAGGGGGGCGGCCTGAGGGTGAAGGCTAGGGCTACTGCCGCCTCTTCCGCGGTCGCCGGGGAGTTAGTGTACAGAGTAAGCGAAGCAAGCGAAGGGGCGTCAGGGCCATTAATAAGCGCTACCGCATAAGCTTCACGGCTCCTGTATCTCGCAGCGTCGACGTAGACGGTGGAGGGGGTGATTGGGTACCGCTTGGTTAGCGTCCTCGCCCTGTGCTCCCTGCGCGCTCGATGAAACGTCGGGTGCATATTGCGCAGTATTGGGTCTCACGGTTATTAGCTCATGAATGTGGCTGGGAAGGGGAATGGGCACGTCGATAAGGAATAGGCTGTCAAGGCGCAGCCATCGGAGAAGCATTCTGCCTGAAAGCGTGGCTGTGAGAGCTGACTCAAGAGATGCGCCTCAATCAACTCTTCGACCCCAAGTGATTCAAGGCGGGCAGTGGATGTGCTCAGAGGTACCTGCCGCGCTGTTTTATAAATTTTTCTAACTAGACAATTAATTTTAGCTAATTCGGTGGGCGAAGGGAGCAAGTAGGGAAGAGAGTGAGTGATGCGACTGATAATGAAAGCCTGTATCAGCCGAAGGCGCTCTGCCTCTTTGAGCCCCTGATTTCGGGTAGCTATACGACGTTTGAGATTGATAGTTTGATTCACCTGAGAAATGAGGTGTGCTATGAACGTGGTGTTAGCACGGTTGCTCTGTATGTATAGGGCTAAGATCTTCTGGCATTGCACCTGGGGAATGGGTTGTTCGTGAACTCGGATTGTAATGTCCGGAGGAGAAGTGTCTCTGCTGGTACGTTTAGCAGGAAGGATTAGTAGCTGCGTTTTCTCCGGTGAGCATTCAAGTCCAATGCCACGAGCGTAGGCAGCGACGACATCTGCTCCCTGTTGAAGGGTATCCTCAATGTGCCCATCACTGCCCCCGGTCGTCCACAAGGCGATGTCGTCGGCATAAAGACTGTGATGAAGGGATGGTATGTTATTCAAGTACTGGGGGAGATTAATCATCACTATATTGAATAACAGTGGTGACAGGACAGCGCCCTGCGGGGTATCTATTGAGGGTAGGTGTATGATGTCAGAGCGTAGGTCGTTGATCTGAAGGACTGCAGTGCGATCGGTAAGGGAATCGCGAATGTAATTGTAAGCACGAGCCCCTGGGGCTAGGGCTGTCAGGTTTTGCAGAATGGCTTTGTGGGAGACTCGGTCGAAAGCCTTTCGCAAATCGAGGGCGAGTATCGCTGCAGAGTCTACACGAGACTGGGGAGTTATAATGTCGTGCTTTAGTTGGAGGTGAACGTCCTGAGTGGAGAGTCCGGCCCGAAAGACGAACATGGTGTGGGGGAATTGTCCTGTGTGGGTGAGATGCTGTACCAAGCGTGCGTGAATGACATGTTCAAGGACTTTTCCTACACAAGAGGTGAGGGAGATGGGCCGGAGATGCGTGAGGTCGAGAGGCTTGCCGGGTTTAGGAATGAGCGAGACCTTTGCGTGCTTCCATTCGAGGGGGATGGTACCGGCTTCCCAGTGATGATTGTAATAGCGCGTTAAGATCTCGATGGATTGATCATCCAGGTTGCGAAGGAGCTTGTTGGTAACACCGTCTTCCCCAGGTGCCGAGCCCGGGTGAATTTTGATTATGCGGCCCGAACCTCCGAAACCGTGATTGCGCGGTCCATGTCTGAGTTTTCAGAGCCCCCGTAAACAGGGAGGGGCTCCTGAGTCCCCTGTGCTTGGTATAGGTCCCGAAGTCTTGATAGAAGTTGCTCGTTAGTTCCGTCAAATTTGTGTGCGATTGTAGTTATACGATTTCCGCTAGTCGTCTTAGAGTGGGTTGGGTCGAGCATGTTCCTTAAAATAGCCCATGTACGACGCATGCCGAGGTTACCTCTCATGCTGTCGCAAAATTGCCCCCACTGAGCTCGGGCGAATTCGGCTGTGTTAGTCTCAATCGTTTTATTTAGGCGGGCTAGTTTTAGTCGTAGAGGGCGATTGTGTTTTTGTCGGCGCCATCGCGTTTTGAGGCTTGTGTAACCCTCCCATAGATGTTGCAAACGCGTGTCGACTGTTTCTGATGGAATGTCTGGGTCCAAAGGGACGTCATGAGTTTTCTTAATATCTATAAGGCGACTAAGCCAACTCTGGACCGACATGTCATCGTCGGGTGGCTCCTGCCCCTGACAGGTCTCCCTGAATGCTGTCCAGTGGGTGATGTGGGTCTGCCGTAACCGTGGGGCGAGTGATGTATCGAGTTGGAGAGTGGACTGAATAATAAAATGGCCACTGCCCAAAGTGTGAGGAGTGCAGTGCCATTTCAGTTCTTTGACTCGGTGCGAGAGCGTCACGTCCGGGGAGGTATCGTTTTGGGCACTGCTACCGATCCGAGTGGGGATGATGGGATCAGCTTCGACTGCGAGCCTTCGACTGCGGGGCAGACAACGGGGAATACATATATTCACCCTGAAGAAATTCAGTAACTTTGCGTATATTCTATAGATGCGTATATAAAAAAATCTTGAAGAAAGATAATCGCCCTTTTTTGCTCTGTTATACACCTGTCACACGCGTTAAATCACGATTGAATAAATTGGGATCAAGCTCAACCGGAATTTGGTGCAGCTACACGACACGTTTCATTCGCAATCAAGCCCGATGCCACCCGAACTGAATCCTATTGTCCCGAGCGTGATTGAAATTAACTTCAAGCGCAATCAGCAGGAAGCAGTGATAGTCTCGTCTCCGCTTAGTAACGCTATAGAAGGTGGCAACTTCAAATAACGCCACAAATTGTATCATATATCTTACCTCACATAGGCGTGCGATAAGTTTTATATAGTTAAGTATGCATACTTAAAAATTGCATTTCTGCACTCTCAACATGAAAACAAAATTGGCGTCGCCATGGCGGTATCGAGTACAGCAGTTTTCGGTTGTTCCCCTTGCAGTTTCGTGCGAATATGAAGAAAAAATGACTGCGGCTTAGCTCCGCTAACCTTGGATATGCAAAGCAAAAGCTTGGCTTAGTCTGATTGAGTCTTGGTTTCGCTTGGTTCACCTTCGATTTAGCTGTGTTGCCGACCACGTCTCAAAGCCGTTCGGTTCCGTGCAACGCTCACAGAAGGAGGCCGGGCGAACGCGTCGTTCAATAACGGCGAACGCACCGTTCCTCTTCCCCGGGCGTGAGACGAGTCACGTTGCCCGAAACGACCCAGCGCCGCATGGGAGGCTGCGGGGGTGGTTGGCTGCCTCGGCCGCAGCGACGGTGGCGACCGCTGTCGGCGCCCGCAGGCGCCAATAGCGGGCCCGACGAATCACGCGATGCGCTTCGAGGGGTGTGTCGCCGAGGGTGTGCCTCCGGTCAAAAGGTCACCTTGCGCCTCCTCCACGAAATCGCTGGACGAAAGTAGTAAGGCTGCCCTACCAAAAAACACCATATATGGGATCTTATGGGGCCCATATATATGGCATTATTGGATATGGGTATATGGTGATATGGGGGGAAACATATAGGGCTTCTTTCATATAGGGATTTCATATGGTGTCACAGACCCGTATATTTTACATCCCCATATAAAAAGCTCAAATAACTTTTGTTTCACTTGTTTACACGTGTGAACACAAATATTTGCTGTGGTGAATGTCCTAGCCGCGTTTTCCGGCTTCTCTTTGCAAGGAGACAGTGGGGTTTCTGCTTTGTAAGGCATTTATTGCCACATTTGTGTACAAAAACACACATGCAGAGCTGAATGATGAACAAATTTATTGCAGAGATGCGCTTTCATTTCAAGTCTTTACGCATCTCTGCAATAAACCAGTTCATCTTCAAGCGTCGGGTTTTTGCCGGCACGTCGGTGTCCACTTGACCTATGAAGTGGTCGAATGCACCTGAAAGTGTACCATGTTCACATTAATTTGGTAAGCTTAATTGCAATGAGGTGAAAACTGGTTAATATGCACTTAGCAAAAACAAGTATCCCAGCAAAGACACTCACTACCAACGGCGTGCAGCTGTGGTCGCTTAGGAATTACTACAGGCGCTAAGCGGACACTACAATGTCCGCACGTGCGCGCCGGTCGGCTAACGCACGGCGTTAACTAGACCGTTGACAACCAAACAAAAAACATTACACCATGGGGTAATACAGAGACACAGGGGCTTACATCCTAACACTATGCAACACAACAACAACAACAAAAAAGAAAAAAAACCTAGCAGCTAGGTCTGATCAAAAGCTGGGCGCGACACAGGAAAAACCAGGAGGAGGCATACGTGTTAACGCTAAGCGTGTCTATGGGTTACCGCGAGTCCAAGGACGGAAAGTCACGGTGAAGTCGAGTCGGCTTCGCCGGGAAGCCGCTTACGTTTTTCGGGGATCCGGTGTGCGAGGTCTGGTCGGCCTGATACCCACGACGACGAGGCGAACTCCTTCCCGTAGATTAGACGCTGGTCGTCCCGCCGTGGGCCTAACGACGGACAGCCGCGCCACCGCCGGACCCTTCCCAGCGTCTAGCACCTTGAAAAATCTCCAGCCCGACTGCCCCTAGCCCCCGCCGAGCCGCTCGCACCCCGATAAACTTCGCCCGATCGCCCGCGGCGGTGCCGCACCTTTGTCCCCCTTGTCCGGCACCTTTGTTTCCCTCTCTCCCTGGGCCCCCGCGACTCCGCCGCGTGCCCTCTTCGGAGCAGCGCCAACGAAAGGCAGGAGAAAGAAACAAACAAACAAACGCGGGAAAAGCGGACGGGGTGACTCGGGTCCAGAAGCGCGACGAAAAATGGCCGCTTCCGCTGAGGAAGCCGTCATGTTGGCCGCCCGAACGAGAAAATTGAGGGCCTGGCCGGCCGTTTGTGACAGGGAATCAGTTGGGTACGGTGCACATATTTAATGCGCTGTTTGCAATATCATTATGACAGTGAACAAAAATAAATGTATACTTTTAGTCCACAATTAATGCCCATGTAGAACAAGAATTTTAATTTGTGTTAAAACATTTACAACCTTACGGGCCCGATCTGCAACAGTGTGGTAACAACGTGGGTCTGTGTATAGCTTTATATCCCTCACAGAAAGTTCCACAGAAAGCTGCATGGTGCCCCGTATGCCCCCACATGAGTTCGCGAACCACATATAAACCTGAATGGTGGTTGAAACAAGCCCGTATAATTCGTATAGAGATCGATCCCTTATGGGACCATATAATATATGCCCGTAAGAATTCATATGGAGATTTCATATGGGCCCATAAGAATTCATATGGGGTTAGACTTCTTATGGGTCCGTATCATATGTGCCCGTAAGATGCCATATGGGAATCTAATATGGGCCCATAAGAATTCATATGTGGTTAGACTTCTTATGGGTCCGTATCATATGGGCCCATAAAAATTCATATGGGTCTCTATATGAATTCTTACGGGCCCATATGAATTTTATGGGGCCCATATAAAAATCATAAGGGTTTTTTCGATAGGGTGTGCTTTAAAAACATCGTGGAAGCCAGCCTTCGCAGCAAAAGGGCTTACAGAATGCCACACAAGGCGTTGAACACGTTGACACGAACAACCTCCCCGCAATGGATGGCCTTGGCACGGATGATAATTCCGCTGATTACGGCTGCGGCTGCGAAGAATTGCAACGCTGCCACCACAAAATTTCTTTTTTTTTTTGCACTTGTGGCGTACGTGCGCACCGCTACTGTAACTACTTAATCGGGATATAAACTTGCTGTGTAGCAGCACCAATGCATCGAGTGCACTAAAAAAACTCAGTAACGCTTCGCTTCAATACGGTTCGAAGATGCCATTGTGGCAGCGGTAATTACAAAAACAACGTATTTCAGTAATAGTTTTGATGCTTCGGGGATCAAGTGTATTTTAGAATTTTAGTGCTAAAAAAAAGATAGAGCAAATTTACAATATCAGACTTTTGCCTGCCACATATCCAATGATTTTTTTTAACTATAAAGATTATGTTTTAGTATTAGGTTTAATATCTCCCGGCTTAAGTGTATTTAATGAAAAAAGCGCAAAAATGGAGCAGAGTAAGCTTACCATTCACTGGCATCCACGCATCGTTGGCGTCTTGTTCTGTTCGCATGAACAATCAGTTTTAGTGGTGGGTTTGATATCTCAGAGCCTTAGTGCAATTTAAACATTTTTTTTAGTTGTAAAACCACTTACGGGATACTTCGCTTTCTCTTGGCGGCGATTTTGGTGAACCTTTAGAATCGCCCGCTTCAATTCCGAGAAGAGTTGAAAGGCCACAGGTAGCGAACACACACTGAAATATCCAGAATTGCATTGTTGCCACACGGAGATAATTTATGCCAAGTCAGTCTTTTATATACTGAAAACGTAGAAATTCAAATCAGGCTAATACACAGTGATAGCAAGTATCTGGTATGATGGCGGTCACTGCCTTCACCCTGACGTATCTTGGAACAAATCCTTAATATAAGTAAGAAGCCAACACAGGGTTCACATATGGCGGAGACTATAAAAACGGAAACGCCTTTGTGCGCCCAAAACAGTGCAAATCTATCACCTCAACTGACAGGCTTCAACCTATGCAACATTCAAACTTTTTTGTTGTTGTATCTCTTTCAAAGCCCGTGTGGCTCACTTGCGGGTTTATTTTAGTCCAGCGGGAATCTTGAATAGGCTAGCCAGCAGTCTTGCGCAATCTCTTTCTTCTAAGGCTCAACCGTGCCTATTGTTTTGATGTGTCAAAAACAAAAGAATCGAAGTGATGGATTACTACTGTCCCTTTCAAACTGCTGTCGTTCATTACAAATACATCGGTGCGCTGAGACGCTAACACGTCATGATTTAGTTTCCGAGGTAAGCAAACATTTCCTGTAAAAGGCTGAAAGAAACTAACTGCAAAATATCTGTAAGATAATAATATCTCGTTTAATTGATCACGTATATGTAATCAACAAGATATACCCACAGGTAGGCAACAATACTACACCTGCGTGTCGGCAAGCATCGTTTAGGCGTAAATCAGTCGGTTGCAACTCAGAAACCTAAACACGCTATTTACACAGCTATATGATTAATTGGAAACACCGCTCGACCGGGAAGTTAGGTGGGGAAAAAGGGGGAAAAAAAACAGTTGCCGCTTCATTTAACAGCTCATAGTAGTCTGACTGTTACCCCTGGAGAGACAATGCTGCCATACTTATCTTACGCTCTAAAAAGTCGCCTTAGTGTTTCTTCACCACACTGCTGCAGAATCACCAATCGGGGTGGCCCAGTGTGCGAATACGGCAAATGACGTTCTAGAGCATTCGATTTCAGTGAAAAACAAAATCTCCGCATGGGCATTGCGAAATGCCATACACCATTCACGCCTTGCGCGTTGTCCCTACTCCCAGTCATTTTTTTTTCAGTCAAATCATAACTTGAACTTCGCCATTGGCTGAATTTGAAAAGTTGGCCAATTCGATTTGTCATTCTTGGCTGTGTGGGGAAGACGAATTAAGGGAACTTCTTAACTCTTCCGCGGCCACGGAAAAAGGCCGGCCTTGACTGCTTCCAGAATTTTTTTTTTGTTTTGAGATACTGGACACATTCAGCATTGCTATGCATGAAATTATAGCTTATAAATTTCTCCTTCAACCTCATAACAGCAGTTCTGTGAAAAGTGTACTTTTTGACTGTTTTTTGGTGAACGAAACAAACAAATGCACAAGAAAAAGTACACAGAAAACACAAATAGGCGATTTTACGGAGCCTAAGAATTATTTTAGGATTCTAATAAATAGGAAATGTTTCTAAGTTCCTAAGCTATGATTCAGTATAGACATCGACGCTGTACAGAAAGTTCTCGATTTTGCGGTCCTACCAACTTAACGGCCCTGACGGATGTGTTCCTCCGCGAAGCCACTCGAGAGTACTAAGTCGGTCTCTCTAAAATACTCATCAAAGCATACGTGCTTGTGTTCTGACGTGGGGCAGACGGAGGCAGCCCTCGCCGAGGCATCAGCAAGTCCTCGTGAACAGAGCACAGGAAGCAGCGCGGGAACGCGGCCTCCTGGACGAACGACGTTGGACACACGCCCCTACTCTACAGTTCATGCCAATAAGTGTTTATTAAGCCTACTACCCCGACCCAAACTCACACGGACCCTCTTCCCCTTTCATATTCGCATGCCCACTTAGGGGGATTGGCAATGGAAAGCTTGCCTATGAACGTTCAGTACATTTTATTACGGGACACAAAATTGGCTAGGAAGTTTTAGTTGTGGCACTATGGCGTTATCTATGCAGACTGACGATCTTTAGTGGCAACTACGGAAAATGAACAAAAAGATGAGCAAAGCATAGGGACACGCAGAGGGACACGCTGTTGTTAAAAGTAGCCTGCTTGTGCAGTTTTAACGTGGTGTGGCTGCACCTTTGCTATGAGGTGCGTCGTAGTGGAGAGCTACGGATTAATTTTCGCCACCTGCGGTAGTTGTTTAACGTGCTTCGCCGAAATCTCGCACACTGGCCTGTTCGCTTTTTTTTTCCATCAGTAAAGCAGCCACAGTGGGCGGGATAGAACCCGCGTTTTGGGCTCAGCAGCACAACGCCTTAGCCACTGAACCACCGCGGCGTGTGTGTTAATAGTAGCATGATACGTACCCACACGCCTGCACATATCCCCTGTAAATAATTGGAAAACGCTTTGCAATAGACAGGAATGTATGCTGCTGCGAGCTCTTGCTGCAGAAGCTGGATAGGCTCGCTCGCTCGCTCACTCACTCACTCACTCACTCACTCACTCACTCACTCACTCACTCACTCACTCACTCACTCACTCAATCAATCAATCAATCAATCAATCAATCAATCAATCAATCAATCAATCAATCAATCAATCAATCAATCAATCAGTCAGTCAGTCAGTCAGTCAGTCAGTCAGTCACTCAGTCAGTCAGTCAGTCAGTCAATCAATCAATCACAGCGCAAGGTGGACAACAGTAACAGTGGCCCGTAGTAAGTCTGAACCCGTATTCTGTGTCCTCTATAAATATACTGTTAATCCAAGCAAAGGGTTTCACGAGTCGCGCATACCCGTATAGAGTGCGGTACCCGTTGTATTAAACGCACTTCAGGCTTTCGGGGTTTACCGGATTTACCGAACAGTTGCTGGGGTTTTTTGTAGCGAACGGCCGCTCCTACTTCTTCCAGTATCCACCATAGAAAAACTGCCGGTGGAAAAGGAAATCCTCCGTCGCGCCACGCGTGCTTTACTTCCACCGCGTGGAACTGACCTCTCCAGTGTCTCGCTCTTTGGGAGGAGGTCGTGCTGCGGAAGCTCCGGGTTGGGATGGCGTTATCCCCGGCAGTTACCCATGCTTGGCCTGCCCGTTATCACGCGCCGTTTGCGGGCACCTGCCTTTTGTGTGTGCTTCGGTCCCCAGCACCGGTCTATTCTTGGATTTCTCCGTGTAAGGGGTGCAGTGTTGTTCCTATGAAAGCTTTACCATCTTCCCGTAGGGGAACCCTGAGTAGTATGCGAAGCAGCCATGGGGTCGACTGCAGTTCCCATTAGTTTTCAGTTGGTCCTTTACGTTGACGTTCAGCTTCGCGTGCCTTCGTTGTATCAGTAGCTTCTTGACGTAGTTTGAATGAGTGAAGAACATAAGGCGCGTTCGTAGCACATGCTCCCGTCTCGGTTTGTAGCGCAGTGGGAAGAGCGCCGCGTACCTCCCGTTGCGGCCAGAGTCGTGGGATCGAAACCGGGCGCCGCCTAACTATTTATTTTTATAGTGGACTGCGCTGACGTCAGCCCATACGCTGACGGGGCTGAAGAGACGCGCATGCGCAATAGAGTGCGGACGGCGGACAACGACAACGAGGGAAGGAGGGAGGGACACAGCCCTGAGCAAGAGATGCTTCGCATCTAAAAAAAAGACTATACCCATGTTGCACGTACCCTCAGGGATAATTGAACAACGCTTTATTGACAGCATAGTGCGCTGTTGCAGCACTTGTTGATAGGGATGCTGCATGCGCGTCTGCCAAGCAATCAATGAATTAATCCCTCACATATACAGCGCAAGCAACATGAGTGTTGACCTCGCGAAATCTGTGCCCGTCGTCTGAATACTGGATGCACGTACACTATGAAGCCTAGCCAAGTGATGCACAGACAGAGCAGAACATACCCTCCACTGGAGTATTGGCGAAAGCTTTTGAAGCCGGGGCTATTCTCTCTTAATATGCCTGGCCAGACCAATTCCCACTGGTTCCTAAGCAGCCCTGAACTGCTCTTGCAATAGAAGTTCTATGGGCAAATATAGTAGAATGCTGCTTTGGAGCAATTCTGAGCAGTAAAAAAAAAAGAAATAAAAGAGACCTTGTGCTCCTTTCACCCAATACTCCGTGGTGGGCGCAGCCAAGCCGTTTTAACCGTTTATTCGAAGCATTTTAAAGCATTCCACGCGCTGCCCCAGGAACTGGAAGGGTCTTCTTGCACGTCGTTCCACCGAATCATATGCTGCTTTCAGTGAAACAGTATTGTCACGGAGAGAATACAAAGACGACACCGCTGCGCGCGTTGTGCGTGGTGTTGCTGGGTGCTGTGATGGCCGACATCGTGTAAATATATCGCTTCGCATTCAGCCATCGTTCCTGTCATTCGTCCTGCCGCCACGTAACAACATCGAAACAAAAAACTCTCATTAGACTAGGCCAGGACAAGCGGTGGACCACTAGCGTAATAAGGCGGATCTGAGAGAGAGAGAGAGAGAGAGAGAGAGAGAGAGAGAGAGAGAGAGAAACTTTATTTGAGCACTAGTTGGACTAACGACGATTGGTGACCAGCGCTTGGAGGGTACCGGTGATCTGAGCTGCTCGTTCAGCAAGTCCTTGCTGGACTTGAGGGTCTGAGCTGCGTAACGCCGCCTCCCTGTGCTCTTCAGAAGAGATCAGAGGGAATGAGTTGTGGGGAATTGCCAAATGATATGAGAGACTGTTTCGGGGGCTCCGCAGTAGGGGCATTGAGGAGAAGGAAATATTGAGGGATAAATTGCATGTAGTCTGGCGCGACAAGGGAAGGTATTGGCTTGGAGAAGGCGCCAGTATCGTTCCTCTGCGATAGAAAGCGACCAGTGAGGTGGAGGGTAGCGCCGGCGAGAGAGGCGGTAGTGACAGGTAATTTCCTGGAAAGTTAACAGGCTGTCACGGGCTGATTGGGCTCCATGGGAAGGGCTGCGACGAGACGGGTCTAGAAAAAGGGGAACACCAATAAATCGATGGAGGGACGAAACATGCACCGCTCCGTCTAACGACGACGATGGTTTGAACGCGAAGCTTTCGCGTGGTAGATTCCTCGGTTGGCCAATCCCACAATCCGATTAAGTGCTCCTCTGGAGGTACTCACAGCCACTCTCTGGTGCGGCCTCCATAGGCCTTACGTTTGGGCCACGGATGTACGGTGCGAATGAGTACCTGCTGCTTGGCGTTCGCTTCGACCATGTAGACAGAGTTCGAGGCAAGGCCATCGAAGCTTTTTGCAGCCTTCGAAAGGGAGAACTCGGCACGGAAAACTATCACGGAGGTCAAACATCCTGCAGGCATGGCAAGAAGCAATGAGGAAGTCGCCAGAGCTTTCGCTGACTATTATGCAGAACTATTCTCTCGACGGTCAGTCCTAGATGCAATCCCAGCTGAAGTGCTAAATCAAATTCCCAAAATACCTGAAGAAACCAAAGAGTTGATCAACACCCCCATAACAGAAGCGGAAATAGAGCGTACTATCAAGAGCCTACCGCGGCACAAATCTCCTGGACTGGATGGTATCATCTCAGAGTTCTATATGGCCTTTAGAAAGGAACTGAGCCCCATCCTAGCCATGCTCTACGAAAAAATAAGAAAACAGAAGCTCCTGCCATCCTCCATGCGGACAAGCCACCTGGCCTTAATCCCCAAAAAAGTACCCACCGATTCTATCCCCGACGTCGCCGATTACCGTCCGATCAGCCTCCTCTCAACAGACTACAAGATCCTGGCCCGAGTTCTCGCCGGACGGCTGGAGAGTGCACTGAGCGCTGTAGTTGGTCCTCACCAGACGTGCGGTTTCAAAGGGCGGTCCATCAATTCCAACCTACATCGCATGAGGATAGCCGTCGAGGCGGCTGAATCAGGTCTGCTACCTTTGGCCGTTGTTCAACTGGACCTGAGGAAAGCTTTTGATCAGGTGGACCCCAATGTTCTACTGGATCACCTCCAACACTGCGGAATCGGTGACACAATGATCGATTGGATCAAAACTTGCTACGAGGACATCTCTACCTGCGTAGTAACAAATAGGTCTGTGGGAACGCCCATAGACATCCGCAGGTCGGTGCGCCAGGGCTGCCCCATTTCACCCATCCTATTCTCCCTCTGTCTTGAGCCACTTTGCCGTATGGCCCTTGCATCCGAGGTCATCAATGGCCTGAAGATGGGAGACGGGGAGCTCCGTGTTCTCGCCTATGCGGACGACGTGGCCTTCATTTGCACTCGTGGATCACAAGTGGGCGAGGTAATTAAACTGGCAAACCAGTTTTGCCGCTTTTCGGGAGCAGAGCTAAACCTACTTAAGTCGAGGGGAGCCTGGTCGGGTGATTGGGCCTCCAAACCAAGTTGCCTATTTGGAATGGCCTGGGAAGAGAAGATGTCCAATTACTTGGGCGTCAACCTCAACCAAAGCGCCGCAGTCAAAAATCGGTGGAAACCCAAGCTGTCAGCTGCGGAAAGAAAGCTGCAACCATGGAGAAATAGAAACATCGCTCTGTTCACGAGGGCTCGTGTGTGCAATGCGATTGCATACCCCGCAGTGCTGTACGGGGCCCGCATAACTTCCATCGACGCAGACACCTTGAATAGGCTGCACCGGTCCTGGGCGGTATTTCTCTGGCATTCCACATTCGAACCCATGCGCCGCTCAAACCTCTTCTGGAGCCTAGAAAAGGGCGGGTTTGGGCTCGTCAACGCGGAGCTCAAACTCACTATCCAACGATTCTTGTACTTTCTGGGTCTACGCGATCCGTTCCTAGTGGCAGCCACGCAGTGCCTGGGCACCAGACATTTGGCCCCGTGGTTTGCCACGACAGCATCTCTCTGCTTTGACACGCGCGGAACGAGGTTCTACAAAGAAATCTCCCTAGCCTTAGCCCTGCTCGAGCAGCATTTCTCTTGGTATTATCTGCTCAGAACAAAACCTAGAAAACTGTACTGGGACCTCGTGGAGAAGGTCCTGCCGCCCCCTCTCTACCGAAAACCCCCAATACCTAACGATGTCTTGAAACGAGTAAGACGACTCCCTGTGCCCACCGCCTCAAAGGACTTTTTCTTCCACCTCCACATGGGGATGCTGCCCGCAAAGGCACGTCTGGAGTGTAAAGGTTTCTTTCTCCATGGCGGCGCGGGTTGTCTCCTCTGAGGAAAACGGGAAACGGCAGAAAACGTGCTCACAGATTGTAACGCCGCGGCCATCTTCTGGGACGAGCTTCAGACCGCGTACACCAAGCAATGGGACCTGTCATGGTCAGGCCTCCGGCACCTGAGTGCGCTTACAGAGAACAAGGCGCTCCGGGACTGCGTGCTCGTCCTGGGGCTCCACTCGCTGTGGAGGGCTCGAGTGGATGCAGTGGAGTGCGCCAGGAACCCCAGGCCTACCTGGCGGCCCTTCACGGCAAAGGCCGAATAGACAGTGAGCGTGTTGGGGGCATCAGATTCTGACACGGAGCTCCGCAACGCACTGAAAAAAGGATGCCAAGCACTGCATCGCTTTAAAGAAAAAGAGATGCATCGCCGGAAACGGCTGTGATGTTGCCCCACTAGTACGTTGTAGAGACGCTTCTCCCCTCTGAACAGGCGTTGTACATCCTTGCCCAGAGTTTACACTCATATGGGAACATGTTACCTTCACACGATTCTCAGTTCATGTACTCTGATATTACAGTGCCTCAGGATGTCATATTTTCCTGCTTGGTTGTTCTTTGTTGTCACCGCAGTCCCACTGCGTTGCTTACTCTGCGGCTCAAGTGAAGGCATGCCTAAAGGTGGTTGGAGTTCCTGTGACGACAGTATGTACGCGTACCAGCGTTGGTCACCGCATCTAGCGTGCCAGTGCATTATGTATATATGTATATTCTTGTAAATAAAAATTGTGTTTGAAAAAAAAAAACAAAAAAAAATGTCGAAATGGATCAATCGGATAGACGCCAGCTTTGTAACGCGAGGGACCCAGATTCGATCCCGGCTACGGGAAGCGTTTTTTTTTTTTTTTTTACCCCACCAACGATCATTCATCATCGTCGTCCGTACAAATTTGGCTTTACTGCAGGGCGTATTGCCGTACAACAGCTTCGCTTTCATGACGAAATTCGTAGGCAGTGGAGGGACTCGAGCAGTGCAAGACAGGAGCGGTTAAAAGTCGATTGGAGAGCCCTTTGTCCTGCAGCGGATCTGGGGAGGCTGTTGACGATGATGGTGACATTGAGTTAGGTTTGGGAAAATTTTAGGTTGCGTTTAGGTTAGGTTAGTTTGAGGTATAGTTAGGTTAGGTTATGTTGCAACAGCCTTTTAATTTGTGTAATACTGGTGAAAGACCTGCCAACAGACTTTGCCCCATGGCCTGCGTACGTGAAGTTGAAAGTCGGTATATATTCGTCTCGGTGGGCGACACTACGAATTACTGCTGTTTTGCCCCAGGAATTCCAGCTATTTTAATAGGTAAATCCTTGACATAATACCAAACATCGTGCACATTTCCCGCATTCCACTTTTTTCAGTACCCGAAGCACGCGGCACGCGTGGCCAGTGCCGAGGAGTTCGACGACGAGGAGGAGGCAGGCGGCCCGAGCGCAGAACACCGCCGGCCTGCGCGCGGAGGGGCCACGGTCACCAGCCTCCCGCTTCCCAGGCGCAGCGCTCGGGCCCTCGCCGTCCCGCCCCTAGCCGCTGGGGACGTGCGCCGCCCGCCCGCCGACGACGCCGGTAAGCGCGCCCGGCGTCAGCCGCGACGTTGCCGCAACGCTTAGCGTGGTGATTCTTGGCTCGCGCAGACGCGCCGCCGAGGCAAGCCGAGTTCGATCTAACCACTCGCGATGTTTTCGGTTGTTGTTCCGTGCGGGAATGTCGGTACTTTAAGTCCGCAAACCGCACTTTCTAAACCTAAGCCTGCGCACTTGTTTTTAATTTTCGGTTTGTCTTTTTACGCGTCAACGCCGTTCTCAGCACTAACCACCCCCCCCCCCCCCCCAACCCCACCACCCACCGCCTTTACATCAACCTTGCTTGAGGAGTAGGGCTCAGAAGGACTGGGTGGAACTGTCGCTGGACGCGTGAATTAGGCGGGATTAAAACGCGCGATTTTAGGTTGGTTTTCTATACCGCTCTATCTTTAGCATAGTAAGTACACTTTGGTACTTAGTCGTGTTCGTAGTGACACGCACACCGGCCGCCGCACCTTCCCCACCTTCCCGTAGTTACTCGCCCACATTTATGCGAGTGCCGTGTTAGTACCGCTCACAGCGTGAGTTTTGTAACCAATTTTTGTCAGTCCAATGCACTTTCAGGTGTTTCTCCGTCATGGGGAGTGTCTTATGGCGGTTGAGAATGGGGCGCAATTTCTTTCGTCGGACGCGTGATGCGGAAACGTTGGTGCGAAGCGAAGCCGCGTCGCAATTTTCTAGCGCTGCTCGAAGCAGACAGTATTTAATTACGTTTACTGGAGTCGCGCCGCAGTAACCGTGTGCGCAGCAGTGAAGCTATATTCTCGGAAGTCTGAACGTTGCAACTCGACGAAAAACTAGATTAAACGAAATTTAGTTTCATAAGGGTTGTGTTTTTGGGGTGCAAGTTGGTTAATTTAGGTGACTTTAGGTGTAGGCCAGATGAAGAGTGGCTCACAGAGTTAACGGTAATTGCTTTGATAACGAGTTGCTCGTAGCACCGTGTCCCGTTTACTTAGTGTGTCCCGTTTAATTAATTCCACTGAAGTTGTTCTCTTGATGACCGAAAACGGGCAACTACACTGATAGCAGTTCCCTCACTGCGCTCATGTTGCTTTATTGTATAAGGTTTGATGTAAATTCTTTCTTGTTTTGTTTTCAAGCGTTATGCCAATAAGTCTTCTATTATAACAATTAAATTTCACTAACTTTTCGGTGTACTATATAGGTATCTGCCCCATGGCCAGAAATAGGTGCCCAAATTGTCTGGTCGCACCGGATGCATTGTAAAATCCACACCCAACTTGGATGCCAACTGGGCAAAATTCAAAACATGTACAGTCATAGACAAATGAAATGAGAATACGGTAAAATAAACCAGAACACGAAAAATAAAAATATGGATAGCGTAGATAAAATCATGGCTCGCTGGTGAAATATTTGGAAAGACACATTTTCAATCATATCATGGGGCCTGTCTTGCTAGTACAGCCAGGCGACAATTTCACTTCCACGGAAAGAAATGGCGCTGTTTGTGTGCTGTGGTCTATATTTTCATGTTTTGTACTCAATCCTTCCTCGATTTAACTGTTCTGGACTTGATGCAGTAATTCACCCCTTTCGTTGGCCCCGTTAAATCCAGGTTAGATGGTGACTTCATCGGTTGTCCAACTTTGTGTGGTGGTGTGAAGATCTGGTAATATCGGCTGCAGCCTACAGCTTCATATTCGCGTGTTTCCTTATTTTGCGCATTTGTTTTCATGCATTCCATAGACCCCGACATTTCACCGGTTCTGAGTGCGTACTGCTCAATGGTAAATATTATGCATTAATAAGATGGTGGGCGATCGCGCAACTCCTAGCTCCCTGCGGGAGCTATATACAGGAACTCTAGGTAACGGCGGTACAGCCCATTATGGCGAATCACTGCTCTGCACTTTCGACAGCTTTCACGTTGAGTGGAACGGCTTTAAATTTTTGAAAAGGGAGCCGTTGTTTCAAAATGGGGTACTTGTTTAAATAATAAAAAAATAAAAGCTGCAATTGGAGGCAACGTCGGCAAAACACCTACATTATCCAGGACACTCCTAGAGAGCGCCAAGTCGGCTGTGCAATTTAGTTATAGCATAGTTCCGGTCGCAGCAAGGTTAAAGTGAGAGAAAAAATCCTACGCGTGTGTATTGGCATGGAGGTATTTATTAAAGGAAAATAAGGCGGACGCCCGGTAATTCGCTGGAAAACGTGGCTTAGATTCAAAAGCATTTTTCTGGTTAAGCCTCTCAGAAGAGAGTGAAATGATTATAGCATTTTTGTCACAACTTGGGCGTTAGCACATTCAAACACAGCACCCCAAATGTCTTGTATAGGGCAAATGAAAGGTCCCCCTTGCTACTGTGATATGTAACCGAAGAATAGACAGGACCGATTTGTAAAGACTACAAAACGGATTTGATTTAAATGGACACTGAAGTGAATTTGTGAAGCTCCAATTTTTGCTTGCACTGCGTAGACTGGCTCACATTAACACAGTTTTCATCGTTTATCCGGTTGATAAGTCGGTAATTGTTTTATAAAGCGCGAAAGAAAAACTACCATGCGCGGTCTGCGGCGGCCGCACCAAATAAAGGCTGTGACGACGGGAGGAGATGCAGCCGTGATTGGACGATGTCCATGATTACCATTCAAACAAGTTTCGGTTTCGGTTCTGTAAAACATGCTTGACATCCGACGTTTTCTGATGGGCATTCTAGATATCTCAGTAATCATCATAGCGCGCTTCTGCCATGTTATCGGCTGTAAAATGCGTGAGATAAGCCTCCCAGGACGGCTGGGAATCGTAGCAATCACTAGCCGAGGCCTACGCAGTAGATGAACGCCCTCCGCGTCATCGCAAACGCTCAAATGCCATACGCTTTTCCCCCATATTCGAAGCTTGCCTGACTAATGCCTGTATCGTAAAAAGCGCCTTCGCACCAGGCCAAGGGTCTGCTGATTCTGGCCTGTGCCCACTGCCCGCAAGCAGTCGGTGCTTATGGCAGTAGCACGCCAACGAGAACTCGCAAGCGCGTCAGTGTCAGTCTGCGCGCGTTCTGCCAACTCGCTCGTGGAGGAGCGAACGTTACGGCCCAGAAAAGGTGAGCTCAGTACAGAAAACATCGGCCGAAAACGAAGAAAATCAACTTACAAAAACAACAAATAATGTAACCTCGGGGATTCGAACTTGCGACCTGCAAAATAATAAGCCTAGCGCTCCAGACCACTCGGGCACAGGCCAGCGCTGCGGAAGCTGAAAAAATAAGGTATATAAAGTGTGACCAGTTTAAACTTCTATTTAGTTTTAGCATTTCAAGCAGCTTAGGTGACTGTTGTATAGCGCTCGTGCAGTAACCGTCCCCGAAATTTCTACAATATCTCACGTCTAGCAATTGAATTTCTTAGACGGAAAAGTGTTCGCAGATGTGTGGTCGTGCTGCTGACCGCTGTGCTTGTGCACCCAGCGCAGAAACGTGCTTCCTGCTCCCTAGTTTTACGCTGTACGGTAAAAAATGTTACTTCCTGAGTACCTATATTGACTTTGCTAACTCTTCTCCCGCCTTCAAGTGGCCTTAGATTTTCCTACTAGCGTGCCAGTCAGCGAAGTGTCGCATGTGCGCTTGTGCAGCGCTTGCGTGGAGCGACCTGGACTTGGAGCTTGATACAGTGTACAAACTAAAGAAAGGCGCATTCTTCCATTCACAAACGTGTCGTGGCTTAGTATCAACTGAGCCATAGCCTCAGGAGGCTATAACTGAACGAAAGAATGGCTACGACTCGGCGGCGGCCGTCGGACTAAGCGCTGGGCCGACTGACTGTGTCGGAAGGTCGGCGAGCCGTACAGTAGCGCAGTCAAGCCAATTCATCTGCTTCTGACGTCACACGAAAACGCCACAGAAAATGGGCGAGGATGCAGAGAGGATAGCATTTTCGAATTGATTTTTCTACTAAATAAATTCGTGTAAACGGATGCACTCAGAGTGGTCTAAAAGTGGCCTATGGACTGCGGACTACGATTTGCGCTAGTAATCCCGCTATGTTTACGAATCACTTCAGTGTTCCTTTAAATACACGGCCGCCCGTAGTACAGGTTGGGGCATACGAGGTGCAACCAAAATCACGAGAAAACAGGATTGGCCATCACAAATACGGCGCTACTCGGAAGCGTACCAAATTGCTCATACCCAGAGAGTAAGTAGCGTGTCACCGCAGTGGTGTAGTGACAGGGCTTCCTAACAAGGAATGTCCTTGCGTAACTGCATGATACTCCGTAGTTGGCGCTGCAAAGCTTCTGCCAATTCTTAGACTATAGTCTGTCCTGAGCGAAAATTTTGATGTGAACGTATACCTGGTGCGATTCAGCCGTCCTCTCAACACTTAGAATGAATTCTTAAAACAAGAAGCTTATATAGGCAAGGAATTTTCAATACACTAAATACAGAAACATGATCCATATTTGTCTGAACGGTTCAGCAGAAAGAAAACATGAGGCATATCTGATAAAAATCGTCAATACACAGCTCTTACTTGCAGCGTTTATTTCTTACTGCGATAGAAAACAATAAAATGCGTCCAAAACAATGTTTTCACCACAAAATATAAAAAGGCTCGCGTGAGAGCCTCTAGCACGTTGAACAAGCGGCATGCCCCACAGTACCAAAGGTTCCCTACAGATGGTGCGGCAGTTGCGAGAACGCGCGAAATTTGAATTCCAGCAAACCTCCGTCGAGCTTATCAAGAACGATCCAGAAGGGTAACAACGTACGAGGTATGCGGGGTATAAAAAGAAGACAGTTACGAGGCAGCGGTGCCAGAAGACTATCGTCTTTCGACGACATTGGCAGCAATGCGGCACATACACGGTTCTTTTTTTTTTTTTTTTTTTTTGTAAACCACTCCTTTAGGGTGTTTTGTAGCAGTATCTCTGAGAGTCGTAACTCCATAGCCGCGGTGTCGGCTATCTGCGACCCGCAGGCCGCATGTGACCCGGGGGGAAGTATTACGCGGCCCCCGGCACGCCAGAACCTCCCTCCCCTTGTCATTACCTATCTACACGAAGGCTTACATGGCGATTTTATCCTCAAATGAGGTTAGACAGCAACAAATCAAGATCGCTTCCAGTTGGCCTCGACCCCAATGTGCACACTTAGCCAGATAACGGCTACCTTCCTTTCATTCCTTTCAAGTAAAAAAGCTCTACTCTCCTTCTCACCCCCCCCCCCCCCCCTTGCCCCAATCTGCTTTCCGACCCTTGCCGTGCCGGCTTTGCGCAACTCCGCCCTCCACCTCGAAAGCTTGCCTACCCCTGCCACAGCCGGCCATCATATAATTTACAAGGGTTGCGTACGACGTTTGTCGGGATGTGCAAGGAATACACCTTTTTAAAAGTGGCCCCATACCTTAAGAATTTTCCGCCAGCCAAAAGTATTCTACATGATCTGCTACGGGAAGCCTTCTGTTGCGCCGACTATCAAACCATGGGGTGTCGTTCGTTTTTATCGTCCCGATCAGTGATATCGCTAAGAGGCGCATTGCGTTTCGAAAAACGGCTTTGCACGCGTCATCTGGGCCTTTTTCTATAAGCTAGTGAATTCACAGCTCCGCCTTAGAGCTTCTTTACTGAGTGACGTCTTTTGCTTTTAATTCTTGCATCTTTCACTTTTCAGGCGTGGAGCTTCTGATCGAGGCCGCAACGAAGCGAAGCCACAAAGATGCCGGAGTTGGAAGACGACGACAAGAAAGGAAAAAAGGGCGACAAGAAAGGCGGAGGCAAGGAAGATTCTAAGAAAGGAAAAAAGGATGAAGGCAAAGGCGGCAAAGGTGGAAAGGACAAGGGTGGGAAGCCCGGCAAGGATGAAGACGGGAAGGGCAAGTCTCCTAAGGGGGCGAAGCCCGCCCTAGAAATCGAAAAGGGATCTCCCAGTGGCGTGTCCCTAGCCGAAGACAAGACCGAAAAATCCGATAAGTCTGAAAAATCCAAAAAATCTGAGAAGTCCGAGAAGTCTGAAGGCAGCGAGGGGGCACCAGCCAAGAAGGGTCCCATGAAGCCTTCTGATAAAGGGAAGAAGGGTCTTCAGAAGATACCTCCTCCGTCCGAGTCGATGCTGAAGGCAATCGCCGACGACGGTCCCGTGTATGCCGAGCGATATTACAACGACGAGTACGAGGACGACCAAGAGCAGCGCACCTACGTCGAGGTCGAAATGTTCGAGCATCGGCTCTCCAACACGGGCTTCGGAAGTCCGCGCGGTCGGGGCCGTGGACGAGGCCGGGGTGGGCCAGTCATCTCCGCTCGGGGCGGTCGCACCGGTTCTCCGCCCCCATTGCACCACGAGTCTCGGTCTGTCCACGACGAATACTACTACGAGCAGTGCGACCCAGAGGCTCAGCAGCAGCTGCAGGGTCATGACCAGCAGCAGTTCTACGGGCGGGAACGTGAGGACCAGCGGCAGCAGCCTATGCGCAGGAGTGTGACTCAGGTGGACGCGTACTACGACGAGAGCAGCGGCTCGCACCACTTCGAAGGTTCCTACTGCGAGATCGCGGACGACGCCCCGCAAGGGGGCCGTCCAGCCCTGCAGAGAGTCCAGGCAGTGCCACGTCAATGTTCCCCGCTCCGCCAGGAGCCCATTGTAGCCGAGTCTTCCTGCGTCGCCATGGCCATGAACGTTGGGCATGCGGGCCCGGTGCTGATGCAGCAGCAGCGATCGCGCTCGCGCGGTCAACTGCCTCCGGCGGGTCCCACGACGGGACAGCGGTCTCGGCCGTCCTCTCGTCAGTCGTCTCGGCAGGCCAGTGCGACGTCCATCATTGTCCCTGTGGCGGCCATCATCGTGGCCACGGATAACGCGGACAGCCCGCCGCCTGCTGGCCGCAGAAGCCCCCGTGGCCAGCGAAGCCGCGACTGGATTGATCCTTAGAAGCACCGAACGTATCCTCGCAGCAGTCACCCGGGCGGCTATCAGGAAAGCTTTTTTTTTTTTATCGCGGGACGTCGTGCGTGTGGCGGTGCTTCTTCGTTCGAAGAGAAAAAAAAAATCAGTGGTAAGATCCGCGTGAGCGAGCCGCAACGCAGCCAAAAATATTTCGAGAACTGCGTTCGGAAGTGCGTTTTAAGAAACCGTCAAAATTCGGGCAAAGGCAGCGCGTTGTTTTCCATATGAACGTTTTGGTGGATGAGAAATTTGCCTCTTTGGGGACGCCCTGTGAAATAAATTGCTTCAAGGGCCTGAATACGTATGTTTCCATTATGTCGAGTGCGTGACTGCCACGGTTCACTTGTGTACGTGCCATGAATGCGAAAGTGCGCGTTGAGTATGTGCAGGGCAAAATCAGAGGTCCCTGCCGCGAACGTGTTGTTAATCAAGTTTCACATATACTTAAAAGCTAAACTACGTTAGGACTAATCGCTTTATTACGACATGGTAGTTGAAACAAATGACGGGTGTCCGCGTAGTGCTCTAAGTAATCGCGTGCGCCTTCGCGACGCATATTGGTCATGTCTTTATTTCATCGAAATCATAAGTAGGTATAACAGCTAGATGAAGTGTGGAAGACATTTTCAGTTAAATCGGAGTTCTTTTTAGGCTGCGTGTAATCTCACGGCAGCCGTGAGTATTAACTGCGGGAAATCCACGCGGCAGTTTCCGTAAAAGCTCGCAGGCCTAACATTATCTGAATATTATTACATCACGACCAGGGTGTCGAACCGGAACCGAACCGAACTGAAAACCCGAACTGAACCGGTATTTTTGCCGGAACTGAACCCGAACCCGAACCGTTATTTTTCGAGCACGCTGAACCCGAACCGGAACTGAACCGAAAAAAGAAATAACGGCTACCGGTTCATGCCGAAACGGTTCGACCCTCCGTTGTTGATATTGCACAATCAATGCAATTCAGGCCTTTTTACCTCTCACGTTCCATCAACTTCGTACCCACTCGCGCACTTTCCCCTCTAGGCAATTGAACACTATCACGCTCTATGTAACAGGGGTAATGAATGAGCACCAATGTAGCAATGGTCTGTTGCTGCTGGAAGCGCGAGCGCAGTGCAAGCTGACCAAACGAAATGTCATTCTCGGCAGCTTGCAGGGAATATGAAACGACTTTGCCCTTCCCTAGCTGCGACTTTATTGGAGCAATCAGGCTGCAGGAGTGCTCCACTGCACAACAGCGAAATCCTACACCCCTTGAGTGCAAACTTTTTGCATTTCATAAATTGTTTAAAAGGTCCGACGCCTGCTAATTGTTAATACTTAACAAATGTGACCGCAGGAGCTGCTCAGTGGCTAAGCCGTTTGCTGCTGACCACAAGTGGCCTCGATCTCCCTTCCCCACGACCGTTTTTCTGAAGTAAATGGAAATCGAGAACGTCCGTGTATCGACATTTTGATCCATGTTTAATTACACCAGCTGGTTAAAAAAGTCTGCCGGCCTGCAACATAAGCTGCGCCTCGGCGCAGAGATATAGCACGGGGCATCAAATGCGTCAGTTTTTTTTTTAATGTGTTTACACGGAAAACAACAAAAAAGAAAAGGCAAATCACGTTGTTTTAAAATATTACGCAAAAAGTAAGTAAAACCGAATAAGTAAAAGCACCAAAACGGGGATATTGCTCTACTTTTCTTTGTCCTGCCTTTCACAACCAAGCGTGTCATCAATACGAAGGAAGTGAGTCCCGTGGTCAGTTTTTGGGGACAGTACAGTACACACAGTTTTTACAGATACAAATAACAGATTTGTCAGGGAAAACTGTTAAGGTGCGCACTTAATCCCCTGGCAAGAAACTGCAGCCCTCGACCTTTTGAGGAAGCAGAAACAGTAATAAAGAAGATGACACGTGCAGAAAGGCAGGTCGGTACCTCAGTGCCCCATTCGCCCAGCGATTATCTTTTCTGCTTGTTCTGCAGTTTTGTCTCTTTCAGATCTGCTTTTTTCGAAGGTGCACTTGTACTGATTGCCCAACTCGCTACATTACTTCTACTGCTACTCGTTCCGGAGGGTAGTAGCCTAGTACTGCTGTGGACGAATTAAAGAGCGTCTACCCAAAATAGTCCCCTCTCATGCTGCCCGCGTCAAATTTCCATTTCATTTTGTAACAGCATAAGACACCGCCATGTAGCACTCGGAGCGATGGCCGGGGGTCAGGCGGTGCGATGACAGTATGTCATCGTACCGCCTGACCCCCGTCCACACACATCCGGTACACATCCGGCACACACCCGGTATAGCTATCGCAAAAGGAATTGAAGGGGTCAGAGCAATATTGCAGTGACTGAGCGTTAAGTAAAGCTTACTTTTAACAAAAGTTTGGCTAACGCATTCGATAAGGTGACATCTAAAAATTATTCAGGGTGACGAAATAATCCAATTCATTGGTAGTATTTATGTGCCTGTTGTAGGATTTTTGTTTTGTTACAAATATAAAAAATGTGCGCCATTGGTATTAAGCGCTGGTATTTGAACGCGCCAGTATGCAAACCTAAATTTAAGGCTTCAAGGTTAGCGTGATGGGCGATTCCATGGCGACGATTGCGATTTCAACAAAAAAAAAGGGCAGAAAATATATCCCACCGTCATATCTCTTGGTGGTGGCTTTATATGAATAGTCGCTAGGAGAACATAAAGTCTGGGCGAGAAAGTAGGTGGTAAATCGTCGCCACTTTATCTGTTTTTCTCTCGTAATTGTTTAAAGTTTGCTTTGCAATTGCGCCCCTGTCCTTGGGGAACAGCAGCATTTTGAATTTTTGTTGTATTTTGATGTGACTGTCGTTTTAAACTACGAAGTGTTTTTTTTTCTAATTTCAGTGATAATTAAACTCATCGAACCGGTTCGCGAACTGGTTCAAGCTCCCGAACCGGTTCGCGAACCGGTTCGGTGTGTCATTTTGTTGAATTGGAACTGAACCGGAACGAAATGATTTCGCCTGAACCAGAACCGAACCGGCGTTTTTTTTTTCGGTTCGACACACTGCTCACAACGAAACCTAACTTAGCCGAACCTCCCTGAACCTAACCTAACCTAACGTAGTCTGAGCATATCATAACCTAACCAAATATAGCCGGACTGTGACAAACCTAACCTTTCCCAACGACACAGAACACAACCTATATTAAACATAATCCAACAATGAGTCCTGTGAGACAATCTCTTCATATAGTAACCAGAATAAAAAAAAGCATTAGGAAAATAGCGATGACCAACAAAACTTTCGTTTACGATCATAGGACTAACAAAGTCGTGCTGCGCCCTTTAAACACATAGGCCCCAGTAGTACTAATCCAATAAGGAAATAATTCTCCTTTACACTAACATCAGAAGCATTATTCCGAAAGTTGATGACTTACAAAACCTAATTAGCTCATCAGAGTCAGATTTATTCATAATAATAACCCTTCAATAGCAGACTCAGAGTTGCTACAATATTTCCCGGACTTCAACATTTTTCGGCGGGACCGTACTAACAAACATGGAGGTGGAGTGCTCATAGGCAGTCATAAAAGCCTTCAATGTACAGAAATTAGTGTATCCTCATGCTTAGAAATTACGTCCATTCTCTGCAATGCTTCCTATCCCCCACAATAATTGGAGTTCGTTACCGCCCTCCCGGTATTGGCCCTCTTTTTGTACCCAATTTCCACGAGGCTATTCACTCCGTAACTAAAACTTTCCGTCGTTATCCGATACTTCTCTTCGGTGATTTTAATTTTCCAGCAATATCGTGGAACAATCTGGCAAGCACAGCCGCCAAACTTGGTCCTGAAAGCGATTTCGTCAACTCGTGCTTAACATTTGGACTAACACAACTCGTCACTGAACCCACACGTCAAAACGCTATCTCCTCAATACTCTTGATCACTTCCAAGCTTGACAAGGTTTCCAAGATGACGTTCTTGCCTGGTTTAAGTGACCATTCAGTGATCCATGGTACCTACCTCTTTCAACTAACACGCTCGTCTAAAATAACAAAAACGATAACATTGTATAACAAAGGAAACTATTCCTCCCTAAACAATGAATTCGCAGAATTCGCTAGTTGCCTGCTAGCCGATTTTTCGCAGCGCTCTGTCGAGACTAATTGGTTGCTCTTCACAAATAAAATCCATGACCTGATCATAAAATGCGTGCCCATCATTACCGTGACCGAAATAGACATCCTCATGGTTCACTGCCATGTTAAAAGTATTCAACAATAAAAATAAAATACTTTTTAGATCAGCAAAACGATCTAATGACATTTGTGCATGGAACAACTACTACGCTGCGGAAAAAGCATTCAGTGCGCAGGCTATGAAAGAAAACGTTCTTTTTATTCACAGACTTGGCCGGCTATGTTGACAAATAACCCGAAAAAAGTTTGGAGCGTTATCAACCCTCACAATTCCCAAACAGTAGCATTGTAACCTCCCGATTCCCGACAATGAAGCCGCCGAACTCAATCATTTTTTTCTTTCATGTTCACTATATATATATATATATATATATATATATATATATATATATATATATATATATATATATATATATTGTCACGGGACGTGGCGGACAATCCCCGTGGCGCCATAGCCCACCACCAAGGATGGTGACGACGAAGAGTTGGTGCGCCGCGCTGCCAGGCCGGGCCCCGTTTTGGCATTATGTAAATAGTTCTTTGACCATTATGTAAATACATCGCTTCACCGCTACATGGTCCGTATCATCTGCCGCCACGTAACATTTGGTGGAGCGTGCGGGTTCGTCATCCCCATCCTGGTCCCAGCATCGCATCGCATCGGTATGGACGTCGCCGCCAGGGATATCGAAGCCGCGCCGGGCAGCCCCAGCCCAGCAGAGACCACCACACGACGATGTCCCCCGCCTCGTGTCCCCAGCCCGAAAGACCCAAGTGACGACAAGCCGAAATGAGCCGTGCCCATACAAGCCGAAGATGGATTCCCCCGCCCTTCCGTCCGACGTGGCCTTAGGACCTTTGGCGCTTCGTCACGGCTGAAGCCATTGCTGTTGCTGGGCCAGGCATCAATCAACACCATCATCGTCATTCGTGGCGGCAAGCGATTCGTCTGCATTTCTCATCGCACACTCATCCGCATTGATTCGCCAACTGGCATCGGCGTCGACCGGGACGGCCGTCTTCGACCGGCGGGGGGATGTCACGGGACGTGGCGGACAATCCCCGTGGCGCCATAGCCCACCACCAAGGATGGTGACGACGAAGAAGAGTTGGTGCGCCGCGCTGCCAGGCCGGGCCCCGTTTTGGCATTATGTAAATAGTTATTTGACCATTATGTAACATCGCTTCATCGCTACATGGTCCGTGTCATCTGCCGCCACGTAACAATATATATATATATATATATATATATATATATATATATATATATATATATATATATATATATATATATATATATATATATATATATATATATATATATATATATATATATAAAGGTTAGTAGAGAGAGACAGAGACAAACGAGAAAGACGTAGAAAATAGAAATAAGTTTACTGACGTTTCAGGGAGAGGAGGGACTCTCCCTGAAACGTCAGTAAACTTATTTCTATTTTCTACGTCTTTCTCGTTTGTCTCTGTCTCTACTAACCTTATTTTTTTCGCGCTCTGTGTGAGTTATCTTTTCAGACTATATATATATATATATATATATATATATATATATATATATATATATATATATATATATATAGCTACAACGTACCCTCAAAAAAGTGGTGCAAGCGTCCATTCTTGCTAAGAGATGAACAAGTGTGTTGTTCAAGGAAAGCAAGAGATAGACTAGTGTGTTGTTCAAGAATTTCACCTCCGTATTCTTCCAAGCTATAAATGAAGAAACTTTCTTTGTATATTTTTAGCTCCTATACTTTGTGATGACTGCCATTTCACTGCATTCCTGTATCTGCTTCTTGCGCTGATATTTATGTGCCCCCCGCATGTACAATCTGTACGCCCACCTGATATGGTCCCGGAGAGAGACTGGCAGTATTGAAAATCAAAGCACAGTGCTGTCGAGCGCTGCTCCTGGAACGCCTAGATAGACGTAACCGCGCAGGCAGCAGCGTCATGAAAAGCATACGAGACCTTATTTAGCATTTTTATCGGTAATAGAGGGCTACGTCGAACCCTTTTGCGTTACTTTTTATAAGTACTCTTAAAATATACACTCTCGAAATGAGAATCTGATCTCGTTTGCTGTTTAACTAAGACAGCTTTCCGGTTTTTGTGGGAACGAGTTCTACAACGACTGGAATTGCTGCTTGTCACATGATTATAGCGCACGCCCTGGAATAAACGCTATGCCCCCCCCCCCCCGCTCTTTATTCAAGACAGATAAATTATAAAGGGCACCAGTTTAAGGCTACCATTTAAAGATGGCGTCATAGAATTGTGGTGCGCTGCGGGGGCCGTACCTCGCAACAGATATAAGGTTTAGGCCATAGAGTGTCTTAGTAAGTATACTCAAGAGGAAACTGCGCCTGGGAATCCATGTCGGCGGGGAGGGAGGGGGGGTGGTTATGGCCTTGTGGGAAGACCACAGCTGATGGCTTGACATATCTATCGAATTCTTAAGCGTCTTCTTGGGTTTGCTTTCTTCCATATGCGGTGATATATCTACAATGTATATAGCCGTTCCGGTCAAAACGGCCGCAACTCGCTTCGCTCCTCTCGTTTCGCTTGGGAACTCGACATTCGCTCCATTTGTTCATGTTGAGACAGCTGTGCCTCAATGGAAGGACTAGGGCCAGCGAGCGACCATCAGTACATACTTACATAAGTACGAGCCCACAATGTAGACACGTTAGTTTGCGGTAAAAAAAAAGTATGCATCCCGGTTCTTTTTTGCAGTGGCCGTACATGTTAATAGCGCCCGGACATCTTGAGTGGCCGGGTAATTTGCCGCTGCAAAAGTTGTAGCAGGCAGTCGGCTACAAAAACACCAACGAAAACACCACGAATGCGACGTGTTTGTTTTCATAAGTACGCGCATAAAAGCTTTCTGAGCTTTTCAAAGCGCTTATTATTTGAAATGATGGCAAAATAAGAATCTTTAATGAGTTTCTCCCGAAATTATACAGTTAACTACCAGCTTGGTCTGCAGAACAGTAGCCATAACCGTTCTGGCTGAGACTCTCAGTAAAAAGAACACGCTTTATTTTTACTTATTTAGCTTTAAAACAGCGTGTTTTATTTTGCAAGTATAAAGTTACACACTCTTTGCATTTTTGTGGCATTGTATTTGAATTTACGGTCACTGAAACGTTTTAATTCAAGCCAATGATGAAGCTAAGGCGAGCGCATAGTGTAATGGCGGCCCATGGATGACCACAGAGACGGCCTTTGTGTGAGCCGCATTTGACGCTAGCGCCACATTTCCCTCTAGTGTATATAGTAAGAAACTGTATGGTTTAGGGGGCACTTCCTGCGGTTCGATGTACCGGTCCCGCTGTGCACGAGATAACATCAGGCGTGATAACTGAGATTGAAAGAGAAACGGTTCCTTAGCACAGCTTTCGTGCCCCAAAATAAAATAAATGGGCAGATTTACTCATTCACACTTTCCTTTATCAGAAAACTGCGCAAACTGCCCAATCATCCATAGGAAGCAGACACTCTTTATACTCGCATGGTTTGTTAATTAGCAGGAAACTAAAGCCCGAGGCACAACGGAATCATATTTATGCAGAGCGCGCATACTGTAAGTGGAATAAATTTCAACACTCTTCGACGCAACACAATTACCAGAATGCAGTTTGCAAGTGTCGGGAAATGAGCGAAGGGAGGCTGATTGCTTGTTACAGTCGGCCAAATCTTTAACTAGCGTGCGCGAGCAGCTATTTTTCTGTCTTATGTGACCCTCTTACGAAGGAACAGCCTAGCAGACAACAGGCCCAGCTGAGCGTGGGTTCTGAGCCTGCATTTGTTCTCGACCAGTTTGCAACTTGGCTTCCGTAATACGGCGCAGACGCATAAAAAGTCGCCCCTCGCAAACGCCAGTTAAAGATTTGACCGACTGTACATTTGTTCAGAGGTCGCAGGGCCAAACGTACGGCAAGAGGACCTCATACGTTGACCAACACCGCACGTGAATTTTTGCATCTGCAACTGATTGGCGTAAGCTTCAGTGGTCATGGAAGCGGTACGAAGGGAATGTGGAATTCAAAGTAGCAAATCCTTTCTCGTTACGCATGGTTCAGATAAACGAATGAGTGTTTTGACGGCATAACTACCGACCCCCACATAAACAACTATCCAAAGAGCAGCTAAGAACGGCAGCTCGTTGCCCATCAAACAGCTTCGTTCATCTCATTGAACACTCTATAGTGTTTCCCACCATACTCTGCTCCTTGTCCGGAGACCCGGACACTCTTGTATGACATGGGGTTGCGCCTGTAACTACACTCTTAGCCAAAATGGACCAACGGGGTTCTGGAAATAGTCTTGTTGGGAATAAATGTGTTTCCACTAGCATTAATCATTTTTTGAACTAATGGCAAGGGTATATTAACTTGTAGTGCCTGTACACTTAGTCCCTTCGCGGTTCATGTGTTGGTCAACCATGAAGACTACCTGTTGCTCCCTTGCAGATCAACTGTTTGTCTCCCTGTTACTCCACTGGGGACCAACTGTTGTTCCTGTGCGGAGAAATCGTTAATTTTTTTTCCATTACTCATTGTAGACCGATTGCTGCTGTCAAGACTAAACGTTCATCCTTGCAAATGCTCCCCTCCAAATTAACCGTTTACGCTAAAAGACGACGTGTTAGTCCAAGCAAATTCTCCAAGGGGAGTGAATGGTGTTCGGTTGGACCGACAATCCAGGAAGAAAAAGTAAACATAAAAGACCAGCAACGATATTGCTTAGCCACCTAAAATAATCGCGACAATGAAAACGTCACTTTCAATCTTTTGTTGCAGCAGTGTGTAATCAACATACACAACAGAAGGAAACCGTACTTCGCTTTGACGTCGGAAAGTCTGTAATTTGAAAGCCTATTGGGCACACCTCATAAAGGCAATGCCCCCAGTATTGGGCTATTCCGGGTAACCAGGGCGGCCACCTGGTTGCTGTCCTGTACGTCGCTGTCGGCAAGGGGCGCATGTCGTCACGCTCCTGTAAAAAAAGAAATAGGGCAACAAAAAGTGTTAGGGAGGCAAATACATTTTAGGCAAGCAGAGACCTCCTGGCACAAAGGCACGAATGGGTGATGTGCGAAGAAAGCACTTGAACACGGGTTTTAGAATGCGGGTAAAAGGCAGCAAAACAGAAGCTGTCCTTTGTAATCTACCTTGCGCAGTGCTGTTCTCAGCTTAGAAAATTAAGCATTTGCAATACTGCGCGCTTTTAAGCTCGCTCTCCCTTGCTATTCGAACGATTTTCGAAACGAGGTTATTCGTGGTAGGACGTAAAAATGAGAAAGACGCAGCTTACAGCAGTCGTATAACAAGCATCCGCAAAAAATGCCCCCAAAATCAAGAAGATAGAAGTAAAATTACAGCTTTATGTAGCGCAGCCAAACGTTGCCTGTGACGTGCACTGAGTACGAGACTACGGATTGAATGAGACCCTGGTCATGGTCGTTAACATGCGAGGGAATCTTCTAAATTTAGTCATTGTTGCTTTTTCGACCTCAGAAGTAAATCCGCGACTCAAATCAGCAATAGAACTCCGGACTGATGCTCACTAACACAACGCATTGAATCGCTGTAGTAGGTGCACACAAAACCAAGGCGCTATAAAGGGTGCTCATTATTCGCATCCAGGGTCGCTATCGTGCTCACAGGCTTACGTAGCACGATACAAAGGCCTCTTTTCTCTCATTCGCGAGACATGTAAGGAAACAGACGCTTCCTGTCAGCACAACATGGTGTGACCACAAACAGAAATAAAAACGAAAATAATTATTTAGTTACTGGAATCAAAGCTCATTTCCTGCGTTATAGGGCGCGGGTGTATAGAAAAAAGCTCATTATTGATTTGTGGCTGTGATATTGCAGGATGCGTTTTCATATTTACAAAATATAATAAATGCGAAATTTTCGCAATGTTTAACCAAGTTTATTTATCCGCATTTTTCAGTTGAGTACATGTATGCCGTTATGATGATAAAGCAAGTTTTCCAGTATTCGGCCTCAGAGTAGAGTCAGCGCAGCACGCTTAGACGGCGTATAAGATCATTTTCCTGTAATTTTCTGCCCAACGTCTCATAATTTCTATTGTAATTTGGTATCACTGCATGCCCCTCTTGAAGCTCACCATTTGGCCGCTGTTATTTTTGGCCATGCTCGTTTGATGAGTCAGCTATAGCGCTGCAAGGGTCTTGGCTACAAGTTGAGGGCGCCTTTCACATTATGGGGGTGAAATTAAATAACACTGTATTCTGAAAAAAAAAAACAAAACAAAAATAAACTAGCCGTGAGGTGCAGAAAGATACTCGGTTTCAAGCCCCGCTTCAAGTTTGTTTTGTAGGCGCGCCACGCAAAAGTACCGTTCTTTTATTACTCAGCCAGTCTACTCTTCCTAATATACTCTAAAATGTTTTCTGTCACATGGCGAAATTTTTGAACCGCCGCCAGCATTACTTAAGTAAGAAAAATGACCGAGGAATTACCAAACAACTTTTGTCCAATCTCGCATATCTTAGCTAAGTAGCCTGAACCCATGCTTCTGTTTGAACATCACGGCCACTGTCAACTAAGACTGTACATTAATTGTATTCATTACCGCTTCCTGTTTAAATACTGCAGTTTGTGGCATTTTAGGACGCCTTGCCCTGCATTGCGCATGTTTTCTTGGTGCACAACGGGGAGGAAAAAGCTGACTCGTTTCGAGCATCGACCATAGCTCGAAGCTCATATTGGCTCTGTGCAACTGCCTACTTCTCCCTGTTTCCTGGTTGACCAAAGACCAGCCCGAGAAATCTTCAATTTCTCGTGTCCCTAACGAAAACTAGGTTTCTATGCGCCCTGGCCCCTATCCACACGGGAACCCCCCCCAAGCTCAAACTCTGAAAAGGGCTGCTTTGTCGTCTATAGCTTTAAAACCAGCTCTATGTACTCGCTGAACAATGGCAGTGCCCGCATACGTTAAAAATATATCATTTTATAATGTTTCAAACCAAAATAATGGGGCCTTACTATACTTCCTTCGTCAGATCTCACGACAAAATTCCAAACACAGCAAGATTTTCGTTAACTACATACCCACAAGAGCATGTTCAGCTGCCGCCGTCTTTGCAAAAGCTCGTTCATTCGAAATCAGTTAATTTCAACTTATAAAGGTGAAATGTATTCCTCTTGAACGACTTAGCGAAGAAACCACCACATGGCTTAGAGCTCGGTTAAACCAGCTTTCTAGCACGGCTTGAAAGAGTCCAAAACTGGATAATTAGTTTTTTTTTTTTTCTGGAATAGGCATAACTGATCATCAGTCAATTCCCCGAAACAGGCCGTAGCAGGCGAACTCTGTCCATATGGACTTTCGAACAGGTAAGTGCTCGTTGGAGTACTGGTTAGCTGCAACAACTTTTTGTCTGCCCGGGTCCAACGTAAGAGTGCTCACGTTATGGTATAGTTGAGCTCCTCGTAAAGGTCGCCGCTTAAGCCTAACCATTAACAAAAGGGAAGCTGTCCTGGTAGAACATTTCAAAATATTTAATTGTTCCGATCTATCCCTTTCAATGTTGCACAGCAATCGCAGTGCGAAGAATGTAGCCGTTCTTTCATCATCATTATCATCAACATCCGAGTAAGGGCACTGCAGGACAAATGGCCTCTTCCATCCTAGAGTTTCATACAATAACTCTATGTCTTCCATCGTCGACCTTCAACCGCTCCAGTTCTCTGAACTGATTGAAAGACGAAACGTCCTCCCTAACTAAAAATTCTTCGGCCGCCGTTTGCTCTGTCGGTGTTATCTGAACACAACAAAATTCACTTGAATGGCTCAAGCGGTTACTATTTTATTTTTACATTTGGCGTGCGGCGTGTTTCCAACAGCTCGGCGGACTTCAGTTCTGGCACGTAATGACGGCAGAGCATCGGTTAGACGTTGAGCCTAGCCCGCCGTGTAGTACTCCGCATTTTTAGGAACGCGCACCCGACGCAACGCGTAGGACGTCAAGAGCGCATGGCGTGAGGCGAGGATGATGATGATGATGAAGATGATGATGATGATGATGTCCTCAAAGATTTTGGCACGTACCCACAAGGAGGGATTAGCCAGGGCTAAATTGGTTGTTGAAATACGTGAGGACCTCCAAATACTAAACTATTTCCGGAAAGAGGCCGTAAAAGGAAACTTAGTGCGCTGGGCAGCGTAGCTTCGTTGTCGTCTTTGCACTCCCAAAACTCTGCACGGGTCAGCCGAGCCTATTGTTCCTCGTACTGTACACGGTAGATTATGAACCAAAATCTGTTTCTATGTTCCCCGCCCACCACAGAGCCCACACAAAACGAGACCATGCAGTAGAGTATCATGCTATTAGATGCTAGAGGGAAATCTGCCGCTGAAACGGCTTGCTGACGCGAACGCCGCCATAGCAGCTGGAAGAGTTTTCATCCTACTTGGCTTGGCTTGCAATGTGACTTAATTTCGTTCCACAAGTTTATGAGCGAGGCCAAGTAACGATGGAACACTTGTGTTCCCGGTACATAACGGCATGCTCGCTGAACCGCGGCTCGCCTATGCACTGGCGCCTCTAGCATACATTAGTATAAAAACCTTCTATGCATGCATTGTGAGCCGCACAATAAATCTCGGATGTCATCGCTCGTGAATAACCCCCACCGTCAAGCAGCCGTGGCCGAGCGGTTAAGGCGATGGACTCGAAATCCATTGGGGTCTCCCCGCACAGGTTCGAATCCTGTCGGCTGCGCTGAACTTTTTGTTTTCCTTTCTCAATGTTCGTTTTAAATGCAGAGCATTTCCGTAACTCACGATGTCACCCGCGTTGACGTCCGTAGTCGTAGTCCACACCCCTCCCCCTACACTATATAAAAGAAATACTATCCGGCGCCTGGTTTCAATCCCTCGACCCTGCGGGCGGAACGCAATGTACATGGTGCTCTACCCACTGCGCCACAAAGCCGACACAGAATGGGAGGCTACGAACGCGCCTTATATCCTTGACTCATTCAAACTACGTCAAGAAGCTGCTGATACAACGCATTCACTACCACCAACTCCCCAAACACTAAATGTTAACGCAATACACCCAGACCCTATGCGACGCATTTACTCGAGTCCCCCTTTACTGCTGACGAGCGCTCTCTCGTCAGCAGTTGCCACAAGTGCAACAACATTAACGTAACGCAAACTACTTAACGTCGTGCGCCCCCGGAAATGCTCTGCATTTGATCGTGCCCCTCGCGAGGGGGATGTTTTTGTTTTACAATAAACGTTGTTTTAAAACTCACTTTCTTTATGCTTGTCGACTGTTTCCTCAAAACACAAACACAATACAGTGCTTGTATCTTGTGTCCAGTCCCTGACGCTGCTCTCATTCCTTCGGTCATGTACCAATCAGCCCAAGTTTCAGCACTTTACAAGCTATCAATCTGCTGCATTGGCAGCTGTGCATACCGTAAGTGGCCAAGTGTGCAGGAACAAACGGGGGTGCTGCCCCTGCGGCTAGACTGACCGGACTTTCGAAGGGCCCGTCGTCCCGACCACAAGGAAGGTGCACGTCAAGCCGTTCGAAAGAAATGGGGCTCAGAACCTCGCACCTAATACCTGCTGGAAGTGGAGGTTTTCGGGCATGTCAAGCTGCTTAGTGCAGTTTGAGCCCGGGAGAGCATTCAGTGTTGCACCTGTGTGTCTGTGGTAGTGTAGACTTGACCTGACCGCATTACTTAGCGACCGTGGACACGACGGCAACAGTAACGCTTGTTTATGATCGAAGGGGCCGGCATGAGCTTGCAAGGCTAAGTTTGGACAAAGGGCCTTGCAGTTGAGCTAAAGATTCACAAGAATTGAATTCCAAGGCGGTCGCTTTTAGCTCATATTTGGTAGCAATGCTTACAATTCACGCTGAAGTTCAGCGCAGCTTCACTTGAGTAAGAGCTGGGGACCCGCACTTCTATTAGGGATGGATCCATATGCTCAGCCTGAAATTTTCAAGGCTCGGCCAGTTCCGTTTCCCTAGCTTCCACGAAGGGATTAGGCAATGAAGAAGCATCTCAGTCAAAGTATTATCGTGCAAGTCTGGCGCTGAAGGTGGACTACGCTTGTAGTGCCGGCGTGAAAAGGGTGGCACAGTGGCTATTTGAGAAGACTACAGAGGCACCGTAAATACTGTTGTCGACTCGGAGGCCTGTTATTTGCCTGCACCAGTGCGCTCTCGCCAAATGAGCCGGTTTCATCTGCATTTCTTTATTGCATCGGGATAAACCCTGCCAGCAGCTATCTGTTGACCGTGCACAGATGATTTACAAATGATTAATACTCACCAAGGACTGTTAAACGTAATTCGTACAACATTTGGAGTCGCTGTTTTCTGTTTCGCGTGCAAATTGTCCATTTCTGCATACTGGATATCCGATTTTAAATCTATTCAGTCTGTAAAAGCTCCCAGGTCTAATTAAGGACTGCGAAAAAGTTTCACAGGGCACCCTGTGTTTAGGGCTTAAAATGTAATACGCGATAGTGTTACATCACTGTCCAGTGAGCGTGTTGGAACGGAGCTCCTGCATTCACCGGCCATGCTGTCCAAGCGTTGAGGGTCAACTCAGAGAGCGATACTAGCAGCAACGGTTTTACATTCAGGGGCAGACGGAAAGAACGACTCATCAGCGCGACTGGTCAAAAAGTGTTGAATCAACCAACCTGTGAAGGTGCGGTGCGTGCTGAAACCACGTGTCCCCTCTTTATCATGTGCTGCACTGTCGTTGTGGGGTGGTTGTGATTTATTAAAAAAGGAGGAAAGAGAAAAGAACTGGGGATATCGCTGAACTCAACGGTGAGTTCACCCTCATACAACCCATCCAAGGAAGGGAACCTCCGCCCAGACTGTGAGGGCGAACCAACTTGGTGTGCCCGCCACTTTCAGTCTACTATAGACTACGCGCTTGTATCCCCAAGACTGGCCGCCCGAATCACCCAAATGCACATTGACGAGGACAGGCACTGCAGCCTTGGAAGTGACCACAATCGCCGGCCACTATCGTTCTCGGTCTATGCTCACAAGACAAACCGGATGCAGCCCCAGCGGCGACCCCACTAGCGCCTGCCAATCCGTTCAGTAGGACGAGCTGCCCAGGAGTTCGAGGAGTTCCCCCAAAGGAGGAAGGCGCACACGTATTGCAAATTTGTACACACTTTGCGCTCAGTCATGCCCACCCACGTGGTGCTGGATAGACAAGCAGCACATAAATCATGGAACCCATGGTGGGACAAAGAGGTTAAGGCGGCATGGAGGGTGCGTCGCCAAGCCAACCTCGAACACCGGAGGGCTGTGAGAGGTCTAGACGCTAAGACCAGTGTGGTTGCATAGGCACTGTGTCTGGAAGAAAAGCATAAGGTGCAGGCACTTGTGCAGAGCAAGATTGCGGATCATAGCCTTTGGAGTATGCAATCCATAAGGAGTGAAGGCAAATCCGCGGCCCAAAAGTTCTGGACATACGTCTGGTCCTTGGACAGAGCTGCCTCCCAGCCACCTCCTCTCATGGATGTGACAACGGGGCGAGAGGTCACTGAGCTCCGCGAATACCTTACACAGCATTTTTGTCTGGTCTTCGGGTCCGCAGCCTCTACTGGTCATACCCCCTGGTCGTTGAGACGGACAACCCCAATGATCCGTCCGCATCCGAAGGATCGCAAAGCCAGGATGGTCCACGTGGAACCCTGTCGACGCGCTCGGTTGATAGGGCTCTGGCTCGGATCAGTGCTCGCACGGCCCCAGGCCCCGACGACATGCCCGCTAGACTACTCAAGTGCTCGGGTGCTGACTCGAGGGAGCAACTTGCAGAGCTGTTTAAGCCATTATTGAGGGTGCACCTGTCCCCGATGACTGGCATCTGGGCAGTGGGTCTGGATTTAAAGCGGGGTGAGATGCAAGGAAGATACAGGACGTAGGCCCATCACCGTCACCAGCGTGATCTACCGCCTGTTTGCGGGAGTAATCAAGGAGTGGATCTGTGCATGGGCTGAGGCCAAAGGCCTGCTGATAGACCTCCAAAACGGTTTTCGACAAGGTAGGCGCCTAGATGACAACCTGTTCGTCGTTACGCAATGTGCCGAAATAGCACGGAAGGAAGGACGAACGCTGTTGGGCGGCTTTTTCGATCTATAGAAGGCGTATGATAGTGTTCCACATGCGTCCCTCTTCTCCTGCTTGTCTGCTCTCGGCCTGCTACCGCAGCTCTTGTCGACCGTTCAACAACTTACAGACGTAATGTCGTCGCTGCGCAGCTCGGCATCGCAGTGCCTGACCTCATTGTGGTCACGAAAGAAACCAAACAGGGATGCCCGCTCTCACCCGTGCTGTGCATTCTGTATGCGTCCAGACAGGAGTGGGCACTGCTGAAGTCCAACCTTGGATTCAGCCTGCGGTTCAGTACGACCAGTGCGAGTGAAAATCATCGCGTGCCCGCCTTGGCGTTTGCAGACGACCTGGTGGTAGTGGCAGAGAACAGCCAAGACCTACAGGCTCTTCGTGACATCTGCCAGGTGGAAATATCGTGCTTTGGCCTGCGCTTCGATGCGCGCAAATCGGCGGTAGTGCGTCTCGCCGGAGATGATGCTGATTCTACTGCGCTGACTCTGGGTGGATAGCCCGTGACTTCTTACGATGAGTATATAGGTACCTTGGGGTTACCCTCTGCTCCGAGGAAGCAAAGTATACAGCAGGCATGAAAGCGCGCTTCGGAGAGCCGATCACGGCGGATCATCCGCCGGCGGTGCATGTGGGGCTGTAGCCGCTTCCTAATGATCCGCGATCTCTGGAAGCCGGTTCGCGTACCAGGCCTCACATTCGCTAATGCAGTTGTCTGCATACCTCGGCAAAACTGGGCGCCACTTTCTAACACTCACACAGAAAAATATATTTTTCACGCACTCACTCACACTCACGCTCACCAGTCGCCCTCACCACTCGCGCTCATGCTCACTACGCGCCCTTCACCACTCGCACTCTCACGCTCACCACTCGCCATCACCACTCGCACTCACTCACGCTCACCACTCGCCGTCGCCAATCGCACTCACTCGCGCTCGCGCTCAGCAGTCGTCGTCTCCGAACAGTATTAGGGCATTACGACGTCAAAATGCCATTCAAATCATATTCCTCAATGAACACGCCACCAGAGAATTAATTCTATATGGTGCTCCATAGCAGAAGCTCATTGGTGACATATTTCCGAAGCTAAAAGCAATACCGCCATTAACAACCATCACAGCAAGCGGCTTCTGCGAGTACAAGCGCAATAGTGGCGCTCACCGCGGTAAGCCCCACAAATAACAAATAGCGTGAGTTCACTCGCGAGTGGGGAGCGGGACTCGCCGCGAGTGGTGCTCGCACTCGCGAGTGGAGAGCGGGGCTCACTGCTTTTGGGTATGGAGCATAAGTCCACCCTAGACTTGTACCGTCATCGCAAGCAAGAAATCTCCACTGTCGACCAGGGCCGTATACCCAGAGGGGGAAGGGGGGGGGGGCTCCCCCCCCCCCCCCAGAAATCTTTTCCAGGCAGCACGTAAGCAATACATACTGTTGCTTTCAGCAAAACTACCCCCTTCCCAAAATCCATAACACCGCCCCCCCCCACCCCCCCCGAAAAAAATTTCTGGCTACGGCCCTAATATGACAACAGCGTGGCCAGCAGCCTCCTGTTCGAGACGAGGGCAGGAGCACTTCGCACCTTCGTCTACCACAGCCGCTTCGACAACACCATATTGCGTGCACCATGTGCCGACTCTGCGGAGCGGAGGCGGAGACTCGAGAACACCTGGTCCTCCATTGTGCGACTCTCTGGACCACCCCGGTGGATGGCGTCACATTTCCAAGGGCACTAGTAAAAGATGGTTAGGAAGCTTAGTAAGAAAGGGTATCAAAAGAAGGTTATAATTTTGATGGGAAAAAAGAGCAGAGAACAATCTGGGAAGGCATGCAAACATTGACTAGCACAGAAATTCCATAACGTTTATTGTGGGGAGGCGAGGTGATTGTATAGTGGCGTTACGACTAAGGTCGCCGTGCAACGCCACCCCGTTACAAAGGGGAAGCCACTGGGAATCATCATCACTCGGTTTCCCTAAACGCCCGATGGAGGTGGTGACGAGCTAGACGTGAGGGAGAGTGGTGGAGTGGCGGGGCACGTCGCGACTGTGCGGCTAACAGCCACCAAACAGCGACTGACTCATGGTAGACCACTGTGCGCCGGGCCTGATTCAGGCCAGCAGTTTGGGTTGGTCGGTTGGTTGGGCGAGCTCAGATTGGATCGTGAACTCTCTCTCTCTCTCTCTCTCTATATATATATATATATATATATATATATATATATATATATATATATATATATATATATATATATATATATATATATATATATATATATATATATTGTGAGCACATGAGTCATCGTTCTCTCGTAACTGTTAGTCGACTGGCCAATCCCACCTAGCAACTCATCATCAGTGTGGCGCACGCGAGCACCACACCATCTTCTTCATCTTTCATCCTCGCGCCTTCTTGACCATCGCTTTTCGCAACGGCCTCTCGGCGAGGTTGCGTCGTCATTAAACGCGTCCTTCGAGTCGCCCGTGTCCGAGTCTTGCAATATATATATATATATATATATATATATCTGCGTGCGTGTGTGCGAATCGCGCACACACGCACGATCGCGATCACCGCGCGTTCACCGTGGAACACCTCCTTTCGATAACATTCTTGTTTTATGGTGTTAATATAGGCTAAAACCCCACTCCGGTGTCCACCCGCTACATAGGGCAAGCCACTACATCATCATCCTCATCATCATCATCATCAGCAGCAGCAGCAGCACATGAGCACCCTTGCGTGACTGAAGATGGCTTGCGTAACCAAAAGTACATTGACCAGAAGGAGAAGGAAGGGTGAATAAATGCCAGCAAGCACGTACTTTCAATAAAATGAATGCTGGCAGGCACCTGGCTACGCAGTATGAGCCCTCCTACTTTATCACTGAATGTTCACCGATGCGCTCACCCGCGCGCGCGAGGAATTTATGATTATGATATGAATTTTTTCTTGGATTTTTCGTAAGGCTGTATTTTCATTTTTTTTTTCACCTTCCGTTGCTCAACAGTGATAAACAGCGCGAAATTTCAATTGCGCAATAAGTTCAGCTTAATTTGTCGTAAACGGCGAACCATTGCTTAAAAGCCGACTAGCTAATGGAGAGAGAAAGAATAAATGTTTATTGAAAAGGAGAAGAGGTCGGCCTGAGAAATTGATCTTGGGCATGCTACTTCCCTCTGGGGGACCCGGTACTGGGGACAGAAAGATAAAGGAATGAATATGGAAGGTATGGGAATTGACAATAAAAGCGACAAATGAACTATGAACAAGCAGTAAAACCAGTAAACGTCTCACGTACAACGGGCGTTGAATCAGATAACTACAGTTCACTTTTCAGCTAATGGTTACAGTGTACTAGAATTGGATTCTAGTACACTGTATAATGGTTGTTATTCGGCACTTGTATGGCCGCCATTTGCTGTTCGTTTCTGTAGTTCAGACTGAAGTACACGCTCCTGGAAACTCCTCAAACTTGCAATGAAACGTGTTAGTTTTGTTTTGTGCGGTAATAGCTGAACACTTGTCACGTTTAACCTATGTGCGGCAATGTCACCTAATCTAAAAACGTTGGGCAATGTGTAAGGGGCCCCGCTCTGTTGCTTGAGGTGTCGCGCCACTAGAGCGTTTTGTTTTTCCCGCCAGGAAGAATGGTTGTCAGAGGAGAGAAATGGGCGTAACTGGCAGTGTTTTTGTGTAAAATGCCAAACAAACATTTTTTGAGCTCCACATTAGAATAATTCGTACTTATTTAGGCAAAGAAAACATTATCAACGTGCCTGTTATATTTAACTAAACGCACGCCGTAACTAGAACTGCTAGAACTATGCGAAAACAGATCCTGGCAACAGAGATGTCAACATGGCGGCAACTCAAAACCGAAGTGCCAAAAAGGGTGATCGCTTAGCACCTTTTTCGACATAAATTGCCAATTTCCCGTTCTCTACGAAGAATAACTCAAAGCTTCAGCGTATAACAGAGTCTACTGAGAAAAAAACACAAAAGTTTGTGCTGCGCATGCCACTGTCGGCGAACAGGAAGCTCGTTGTGACGGTGACGCGTGAGCGATGATGCGCGAAGCGAAAAATCGATGCACTTTCGGGAACCACGGTCAGGTCGCATGCTTGCGCAAATCCAGGCCATTGTCAGGCGTGATCGAAATTTTTGCGTGCGCAAAATGAGACTCTGGCGCTGTCCGCAACTCGGGTCGTAACACCGTAACCGCGCTGAACAAGAAACGGCCCCTGTGCGAGTGTTTACCGCCGGAATGCCAAGGAGTCTCTCTGAACTTCCGATGTTCTCCGGCGTTGTGTGTTCGTCGTGGAACTACTAGAGCGTGTGTTGTTTTGCGCCAGTGCCGCGCTGTGTGGTGAAACGCCCAAGTCGTGCGCTATGGAAGACGCGGACGATGTTCCGTCGCTCGTGACGAAACTGTGCGTGCTCGTGGCGAGTGGTGCGAAGTCGGATGTACCCGTCAAGAAGTTGAGAGGGCTGGCTTTTTCAATCTTGCTCAAGCTCGACAACCGACCGAAAACACCCAGTGGTTGGTTATTTTGCCTACCGCCGTTTACCAAAAAACGCATGTGTGCAACGGGCTGTACAGGTGCATGCCCCCAAAAGTAAACGGAGCACGGCTTCGTGAAACTAGAATAATTTCTATTTTATGCGGCATCTAGCATGAATAGAATATGTGTGGCCCGATTTTATTCTACGAAGACCTCCTTAAAAATCACTTAAGGCCCGTTCACACTCGCGACGAAAGCGACGGGAATTCCGTTGCATTGTCGCGCGACGATCGTTTTTGTCGAATGGTCTGGACCAATTGTTGTCGCCGCGCGACTGATCTTCTCCAAACGTTCTCCGTTTACTTTTTGGGGCACCTTTACTTCGTGTGTCGTGTGCCTGCATAAAAACTTATCCAGCTTAGCGCAGAGCTTGTCTGCATTACGCAGTCACCGGCATGATTTGTGTAACCTTGCAAAGTACTTCGTCTTGACTATATTCTCCTCTGAAAACCATGGTCTGGCGAAATTTTGGTTGTGATTGTTGTTACACTAAAAGCTATCTGTGACAGATGCTGACATTTTGATTTGACACTAAGAACTAGCTACGTTAGCATGTCAAGGGACTACCAAATCCAAATTCGAGCTTGGTTCATTTAAAAGGGTGCTTCGTTGAATAAAACCCACACCCTTTTTCGAAGCAAACTTCACTGATATAAGCTATTATGTTACAGCCCTGAGGACCATAACAATATTGCTCTAACCCGCCATCTTGCCTTGCGGGCCCTTTGTAAATAAACGCGCTTCTTGCCAACTCCACCCCCCTTATTTTACCATAACAATATGAGGAGAAAAACAGAGAATAGGCATGCAACCCACCAGCCACTTTCTCATGCCAGAATTATTGTGCAATACAGCACACTTGTGGGATTGGCCGAGGCCGACAAAATCAAATACAAATTAAACGGGGATTATAGGCTTACAGGCCAGCTATCAGTGCTCAAAATTCAGTGCATACCTTGGTAGCAGTCAGAAAAAGGGGTGAACAATAGAATTTCCAAGCGGACCGTATACTGAACTACCGTTGTCAAATGTTGTGAAATGCCACCATCGTGCAGACAATGTTCGGGCATACTGGGCACGTCTGGCACAGTACTGGCCAACTGCCATAAGTGAGCCTGTGGGAGCCTGTTTGTTGAGCCATGCCTAGCGTTTTATAAAGCAGTTGCTAAAACCATAACAAAAATATGGCAAGTACAGACCCGATCACAAGTAAACTGAGCACGGGTGCGGTGGGTGAGCGGCATCACTGCGCCACCTAAGCAGGCCAACAAAACCCGAGCGCATTTTGGCGTGGCCTCCTGTCAACCTAAGTTCCGGTTCCTGTTGCACTGCTGTGTTCTGGACACTACATGGAGTCCGAATACTAACCATCCATTTTATGCATCTCCCTCTAATGAATGATTGCTGATGTCGAGAAGCGTGATGCAGAGGGAGAATCAAAACTTTAAGTTAGACTGATTAATTTCTCAGTGTAAAAAGCATCGTTTGCTGCCAGACAAGCGTTGGGGGCCGTATTAAACACCCCTTTAACCCTCTCGGCCCTGGTATCCTGTATTTACGACATTAGGCGAAATTCTTCTAGCTATCTGAGAACAAAACCAAAACAGCTAGTTTTCTGGAAAATAGTTCTTCAAAAATTCCTCTTTCTATACTGGGTGCGCGAGGTATTTGAGAACGCTATTCCTTATCGCCATACACACCAGCAGCCTCATCGTATATATCTAAACGTACGGCTTCTTGTTCGTCGACCCCTTATCATTCATACTGCCCAGTTTGTTTAATTAAAGATGGAAGTGTACAAGTTGAAGCAGGAAATGAAACGCCATGCAGTCCTCGTTGCCCTGGCCGCGCACCACAGTGACTTGGAAGTCGGCAACTTTCTGAAAGTAGCGAAATTTTTCGTTTAATAGGTGCGGACCGAGCTGATATGTTGGGGCGGTGACGTGGCATCTATGGCGAAAAAGAAAAAGCACAGTCAGCAGTCAGACATCGTCAGAACCCCTTAATTTCTCCGGCGGTGGTGTTATCTGTTGTCCGCAATGAGGGTGTCGTCATGGCGCCACACATTTTTGCAGGACTCCGCATTAATGCTGCCACTGTTGTAAAGCCATAGATAGAGAGTGTTTCTAAAGGAAGACCATATGTCTTTCAGCAAGATTTGGTTCCTGCCCACACCGCCTGCGTCACCCAATAGTGGCATGGCTGACAACTTGTGTGACCCCATCACTGCCAACTTGTGGCCTCCTAGATCCCCAGGTTTAAATTCGCCAACTACTATGTCGGGGGTGTGAGAGAGACCGCCTTTCTCACTCATAGGCCAACATCTCTAAGGAGCACCTGATCCATGCATGCAGTCGTTTGCAAAGCCGAATCGAATCGCTTATTGCTGCCTATGGCAAATTCATTGAGTAGTCATGAAAATAAACCACATGAGAGGTACGTCGCAAAGTTTGGTGAAAATATGTCTGATTTTGCTGCAGATATTTTGTTGTGCCTGATGCCAACGTTCTGTTCTCAAATACCTCGCGCACCCGGTACATATCACCATTGTTCGTTTTTTGCAACAGCTGAATTCTAGAGAGAGGAAGGCATTGCAGTGAAGACCAAACTGACATCGGGGTGACCTCGGGGACCGAAGTCCTACTTTGATCACATGGCTGCAACTCAAAAAATACTGTCAACAGCAGCTTTATTTTTTGTATGTGGGCTCACTGATTTTTAAAATTTAAGCAAAGAAGCGATAAGCTTTTGTTGGATTTTAAAATTTAAAGTGCCTAATGACCTAATTAGATGTAGTGCCTCTAAATCGCTAGTTACTTGCACCACAAGCTCAATATTTCGTTTGTGAGTGTATAGGATCACAATAATAAGGAACGCAAAAAATCTTTTTGCTAAAAATAAAAAGTCAGGGTCTGCAGTACAACCAGGAAACAAAATATGTTTTCCCCTGGCTTTACACATTTTATATCAAAGTTGGGAATGTTGGGAAGTTGGTCAAACGTCTTCATTTGCAACAGCAAAACAATTTGGATGACTTTTTTGACAGGCGGCTTCGCTGCGTGTTTGTTTGGGTCTGCTACTCTCCTACCAGCCTGAAATTGAAATATCTTTGCACCACAGGGAGGGATGAAATCTGGAATGCAGCCATCGAAGATCGGGTTCTGGCCAAGGCCTTCGAAATGCAGCTGCATTCGAGGCACTACGAGGCATCGAGGCTCAGAGAGTGCCTCAGCCAGCTCACGGGACAGGACCAGCGTTGCTCACGTGAGTGCCATGCACGTACATCTACCAAATTGCCGTATTTTAGCGCATATAACCCGCCCCTGCATATGATCTGCACCCCCACTTTCAGCCCGCCGGAAAAGAAAAAAAAATCCTTGCGTATTGCCCGCACATTTGATACAGGAAAGGCTGCACCAAAGCTATATACTGCTCAAGCAACACATCACATACTATGTAGGCAGAAAAAGGGTATATTTAGCAAGTAGAATACACAAACTGCGAGGTGAAAGTCACAGTTCACTAATAAAATTCAGTTAGAGCGTGCTCGTCCTTGTTTTTTCTTCCTTGTCTTGTATGATTTGCGCAATCGCTGCCGTGGAAGGCTTAGTCAGTGTTACTGCGTAGGAGCTTCACGGCACAACGCGCATTGCCATGAAGCTGCACCAAAGAAAAAATCTAGTGTATTTTCCGCACCCCTACTTTGCGACTGAAATTTTCGCATTCCTGGTTCTGGTTATACGTGCGAAAATACGGTAATGTCTGAATTGTGGCCAGTTGGTGCATGCTGATCACGAAAACAGCACAAGGCGAAATGAAATTAACTGAATGAAATGAACCGAATTGACGTCGGAAGAGTTCATTTCATGCTAGCGGGGCTCTGTGTTTTCCTGCATCATCCTTAAAGGGAAGGTGAAGCGGTTTTAGAATTAAAAGAAAAGTTGACTAGCCGCAAGTACACATTGAATAGTTCATGTGTACGAAATATTTTCGCAATACATGCAATAGAAGCGGCGCAATGAGCAAACAAAAGTGGCCCGATGCCCCGCCCCCATCTCGCCGCGCGATGCCGGAAGACCGAAGAGCGCGGGCGAAAACCGCCTGAAAAACGTCATACCTGGACTTCCGGCCGGATCGGCCGCCTCGGCCATGCTCTTTTCGCCGTGTTTGCTTGTGAATGATACTTGTTGTTGTTGTCGTTGATAGCACTCATTTGTACAATTTTCGTGTTCAAAAAGTATGCACGAACGCCAAACGAGGCATACGTTATCATGCCGTATTCCTAAGCAGAATAATGCCACGCCGGGATGCTTGATAACATACGGAAGCGACAGCCGAGGTGGCTGTGCTTGATGACAGAGAATATACTATACTACGTTAAAGACTTTGTAAACCGCTCCAATGCGGGTTTTTTTTTTTTTTTTATGCGACGGACGTGAATGTTCACATTAGATTCTAGATTTAAGAAGGATGGGGAATACTGCTGAACTTTGGCCGGGGTTGTTTCGTTCCATTCCAGAAACCAAGTCACATTTGTTCAGGAAATACTTGTTTCGTTAAACGCGTCGGTTTTCTTTCCCTATGGGCTCAGGACAGTGTTAAAAAAAACAATTTTTTGGCGAAACTAAAACAAAGGGCCAATCCTGATAGAAGTTCTCTCCCGGCTAAGAGGTAATTAAACAGTATTCTTACAAAGTAAAAGAACCAAAACAACCAGATTACTTATTTTGCAAGTATGCATGTCACGATAAGGTGATGTTTGTCTGGAATTAAAAAAAAAAACACCACTCCGAACCACCACCGTGCCATAATTTGTGTTGACTGCGGGGGCCTAATTTTTCGTCCAAGATTCCGTGTGGCTGCATATTATAACCTGGCAAGCACTTGTTGTCACTGAACCTCAAGTGTGCTCCAGTGATAGTCGGTGATATATATATATATAATGATGATACTAAAAAAATTGGGAGCGAAGAGTAAATATACGGCCTCTGTCCGACTAGCGCGGTAAATGCTTAAATCTAGTAATGCTGAAACAGGCCAACGATTCATTATCACAAACGTTTGGTGATTGTTACATAAAGTAACGTAACTACAACGTAACTGCCTTGTCCGACTGGTCTGTTAATTATAACGAGGTGGCCGTAATATTGTAGCAGAATCCCAGCTGAAAAAAACCATTGGCCGACCAATTGGGCCAATTTGCCACCCAATGGGTCCAAATGGAAACCCAATTGGAGCGATCCGAAATGGGCCCATTGGCTCGATTAGGATGGCCAGTTGGCCCAATTGGACCCATTGGCTCCAACTATAAAGTTAATACTACTGACTGCTCCAACATGATGACCCCATCGGGGAGCCATTTTGGATAGTATCTGGATAGTATTCAATTACGACATCAATTGGCTGAAATTTAATTCTCTCTCTCACTCTTAATTTGAAACCTTCAGAAATGTTCAGAACTTCAACCTTTACAAATGTATATTTATGAGGCAATTAATTTTGATATTACAATCAGCCATTCAAGATAAAGTCCTTAAAAAAACATAACAAACAAACACTAATGAAAACTTTCCGACACGAGTAGCAAAATTGTTTTGAAATAAAACCCCGATCCGATCCAATCCAATCGAATCCAATCCATAGACGGACAGTGGACAAGTTGTATTCAACGTGGTGTTGGCGGTGTAGGTTGTAGGCGTGTTGGTCGGTTGCACATGCAGTCTTCTCTGACTGCATTGGAAATGTAGGGTGGTCTGCAAGAGTGTGAGAAGTGGCACGATGATGTCGCACACCCATAGCAGTGTGCTTCAAGATGCATCTTTACGCTGAACGCCGCTAAGCCTCGCACCGAAGGAAGCGTGTCTCTTTGTGAGTATACTGTTTATATGTGAGTTTTCCTTACCATTTTCACTCCTCATAGCGTGAGCGGTGTTATTAAGAATTAATTTGTCTGCCTAAATATATTTCAGGGCTGTTCATGTTACGATTGACGACATCGCCGCGCAACGCAGTTCGCCATGCACGGGACGTTGTTGAAGAGGTGAGCTCACGCCACGCAACATTTCAGTGCCTTGTTGTTTTAATGCGCGAAACTGCGGTTTATTATAAAGTTAACCCATTGTTCGCTTTTGCCACTCACTTTGTGAAGGTCCAGCCAGCCTGCGGCGAGCGGAGCGCGGCATGGACAATGGCCTGTGAAAAATTGCTTAAACGACGAACTGTCTGCATGCTGTGTATACAAACAGAGCAATAAAGATATTCATTCATTCCAAGAGTTCTTGTATTTGTGATACAGGTAACCAGCGCACTGCAGCGGCAGCTCAGATGGAGTGGCTGCGGCAGTGGGATGAACCAACTAAAAGTGCAACAAGTTGGCGGCCAATGGGAAGACCTATTGGCGTTCCAATAGGTCGGCCAATAGGTCGCCTAATTGGCCGGCCAATGGGTCGCCCAATTGGACGGCCAATGGGTACGCCAATGGGTGCCTAAAACATCATTGGCCGACCAAATGGTCGACCAACTGGCCGACCAATTGGTCGACCTATTGGAACGCCAATAGGTCGGCCAATGGTTTTTTTCGGCTGGGATGCGCAACGCACAAGCGAAAATCAAGCCCTGCTACAGCCAGTAATGCTGAGCAGGCACTAGTATGCTGCAGTGTTTTCAGAATAAATGCATGTGAAGCAGTAAGACGCCACTCATCGAAGTGCAGCTAGCAATCGCGGAGGCGCCGTAGCGCCGCTGCCGAAATGGCGCGCGCGTGTGGGTCTGTGTACGGGGATGAGTATGGTGGGCGACAACGAACAAAGGAAATGCGGAAGCAGAGTCTGCTTGTTGGTTTATGCGTGTACCGGCAAGATGTGTCTCGCATATACGTTTACAGCGCATGAACGCTATTTTTTCGCGCAGTGCAAGTACGTGCTTTTCGCTGGTACATTGTTTAGAAAACGCCCATTAATCTTCGGCATAAATGGTTTTGTGTATAATAAGAAACAGTTAAGGCAGTACCTAATATTAACATAAGGTATAAAATCCCCCCTATGCTGGTTGCCTAATTCAAAAATATTTTGATGGAACCCACTAGTCGACGTCACAGTCACTTCTTTGGGGTTGTCTGTCGTGTAAAGCAAATTTAAGCTCCAAGATAATTGAACCAACAGCACGGGAAAATATAAAACAAACTTCCAGTCATGTGCGAAAATTAAACTGCAAGCTAAACTGCTGCAAAGGCAACCGTGCGATCGTTCGCAATGCTTCTGACAACCCGCGCGGCCGAAGGGTGTCCTCCTCTGACGTCATGACTGGCGCAACCAATCAGGGGCGTCAAAAGACGAAAAGCGCGCGTCTTTCAAACGGGGCCGCGCTTTTTGCAAGATAAATGCCACTTGGACTCATGTACGATAAATTTAAATGTGATATTCGGAATCAGCGCGCAAGAAACTATATAACTGTTAATCTAACTCAAATTTTTTGGAAAGCGCTTCAGCTTCCCTTTAACCTCTGCTTTTGTGCCAGTGCTCGTCTCGCCGCTTTCCTGTTCATGTACTGGCGACCTAGCTTCACTCAGTGGCCAAAACTTGGCGCCTATGTTTTCATATGGAAGAGGGAAAGAAGCAATGGTTGTGGGTGAGCTTTTGGTTTGTTATGAGGAGCCTTATGGCAGATGATAAGTTTAAGCATAGTAGCCTGTTTATCGTTGCTGTCTTTTTGCCCCAGGATTACAGTAAGCCTCAGTCAGTTGCTGGCTATCGTGTGTTTTGGGAATATAGAAATGTGGCAGTCCAAGCCGGTGGTGGAGTCAAAAGTGCATTCGAGGGTTGGGGGGGGGGGGGGGGGGGGTGCTGAAATAGAAGCTGGGTAAGTGGGCAAGGTAGTAATCTTTTTGAAGAAAGGAGGAGGGCACTTCAGGAATCGTCGTTTCCTCTTAACAAAACAAAACAGAGTAATGCTGTTGGAATAAGTGTCCAATTAAAAATGCATTTGTGAGGTACCGAAGCACTCTTTTTTTTTTCCTTTTGGCAGAAAAAGGTGAATTCTGCCTGGTAGATTACGACAAAATATTGGCAGTCTCAACTGGCAGACAGTTGGTGGACAGTGACATTATGTCGGTATGCAACCCCACTAAGCCAGCAACTATCCAGTGAGGTTTGCACGAGCTTACACATAGATTGCAGTCTTTTTTTTGTCTTCGTTCCCCTTCGTTCCCCCGCATAAAGCTGTCGAGGATTGCTGGTGATAAAATCAGCACGAGATTTTTTTAAAGTCCGGGCTTGCTTCTGAGGGAAAGAACGCTGTTCAGCTGCCGCACTCCTTCGTATAACACCTCTGGTTAAAGGAGCCATGAAAACAAAATACAAGTTTGTGTTATTCGAACGATTTCGTTTTTGGTAGTGCCCCCAGCGCTTGTCTGTATGCAAACGATGCTTCATTCACTGAGAAATACTTAATTCAAGTTAGCATTTTGATTTTCCCGCTAAATCACGCGTTTTCGTGGTCTGCAATGACATCACGGCAACCGACCGCTCTGCAGCCGATTGGGAAGCCTTGTTTACCGTTAGTAAACCTAGATGGTGCCACCATACGGCAGCAAGCCGTTTTCTGTCTTTGGTTTGTTTTTGACCGTATTTAAACCTGGCTTGTTTTTGTTCAAGGAGAAAATAATCGTTTCGTGAAACATAGTGCTCGCTCGACAAATATGGTCACGTAAGACACTGTTGCTTGCGTCAATCGGCCAGCGTCGTCCTAGACAACACCGAAGCCCCACACTCCTGTGCAGCTAAACCAAGCATAGTGCGCGCAGTACCAACAGCAGTACGCATCGGTACTTGTATGTTTACGTGTGCTTTCGTAACTTCCACTATTTGTCCCACCATTCTTACGGCTTTAAAAAGAATGTGCCCTAAATTTAAGTGCAAATAGCTCGTTCGGCAGGCTTATAAGCTCTGCCTAATTTGCGTTTGCTTTTGCCGCCCTCCGCCAATCGCAGAGCTGGCTGGTACGACATCATAGGTTCCGTTGCGGGAAATGAGCTAGTGGGTCGCATGGCCATTCATTTTTTTTCTTAATTTAATTATGTAGCTTATTTGAGAGAAGTTTTCATTAAAAGTGGTGTCAGTATGATTCTAATGAGGCAATTTTTTGAATGAACCAAACTTGTGTTTTCTCTTCATTGCTCCTTTAAGGGGGGAGGTTGGAATTGGAGCAAAATTTTTTGCTTTTTGACATAGATTAATGAAACTTGGTAGGCACTTTGAAAAGCACTCTAAATGGTGAAATTTAGAATTTAATAATGATACCTTCAATAGTTTTTGTTACGAAGGTTTACATGTTGCCCGCTGGTGGAAAGCCTAGCAAGGTATTGGCACATGGCAGGAAGTTCGGAATACTTACCAGTTGTAGTCAAAGAACACTGCAGGGCCTGACATTCTTTGATTTTTTTTTTACACCCTTCATTTTTTTTACAGAGAACATTATTTTCACCCGTACCCAGTAGTATACAACTGACTTGGCCATAAATATCACATAACTGGGCCCTAAAATGAAAATCTGAGACTGTCATGCCCGCAGAACTCTTCAAGGATTGAAATAAAAAAAAAGGGTCAAAATCCCCAGTGGTTGCATGATATCCTTTCCACGAGCAACGAAGAACTCATAAAATGCACTTCTGAGAAAACGGCTCTTGAAGGTTACACAGACTTCGTAATTTTAAACCGCGCCAGCAGCATATTCCTTGCTGTCCTTGCTTGTGGGCAACCTCACAGACCTTTGCCCTTTGATTTGGTGCATCTGGGATGCCTTCCTGGCCCATTGGAAGTTTTCATGTGCAGGCCTTCAGATGGCAGAAGCACCAGTTTTACGCTTAAACTGTTTTCACCGGTTAGGTCGGCTCAGTGACAGTACAATCACGGTGTTAGATGTGCCACTTGCGAAGGGCTTGCGCTCAAGTGTCGAGAATACCTGTTACACCGGAGTCCTAGCCCCAAACAGCTCTTTGTTGAAACATGATACGTGTGGAAATATTACCCAAAATCATTTCACTCATTGCCCAGAACACTTGGTGAGCCCAAGGATGCGGGTTCGATTCCCGGCTGTGCCGGCCGCTTTTCTGATGGAGGCGAAAAGCGCAAGCGCCTGTGTGTTCGAGATTTTGGTGCACGTTAAAGATTTTCAGGCGGTCAAAATTAATCCGGAGCTCTCCACTACGGCGCGCCTCATCGCCTGTGTAGCATTGGCGCGTTAAACCCCAGAATCAATCAATCAATCACCCGCCGCGGTGGCTCAGTGGCTAAGGCGTTGCGCTGCTGAGCACGAGGTCGCGGGTTCGATTCCTGGCCGCGGCGGCCGCTTTTCTGATGGAGGCGAAAAGCAAAAACACCCGTGTGTACGAGATTTCGGTGCACGTTAAAGATCCCCAGGGGTCAAAATTAATCCGGAGCCCTCCACTACGGCGTGCCTCATCGGCTGGGTTGCGTCGGCGCGTTAAACTCTACAATCAATCAATCAATCAATCAATCAATCAATCAATCAGTCAGCCCAGAACAGTTTCACACTGTTACTACACGTAAGCAGTCAGTCTCAACTCTCTCTGCCGAATTTTTTTTTTTTTTTGTCCAGTTCTTCGTAATCATTGAGTCTTTCATGCCTATGTGTCAGCTGCTGCACCCTTGTACACCCACGTGGTGCCACTAATTCAACCACGAAGTCCATGGGGCTTACTCCTCTTTTGTGTTTCTTTTCCTCGTTTGACTTGCAGCGGAGGTGCGGGCATGCCTCGAATTCCTGCTCCACATGGCAGACAGTGGTCCCCCGCGCAGGCCACTGGAGAGGCCGCGGCTTTTCGAGCTCCCACCGATTGTGCCAGGGAGCACGCAGGTGAGGGTACAAGTGCACCATCTTGTTATTCTCAATGTGACCTTGCCTGATTCATGTCCGGAGGATGCTTAAAGGGGCCGTGCAGACAAAGTATGTTTTATTCCAAAGATTTGGTGTTTTTTACTGCCCCCAGCACTTGTCCGGTAGCAAACGATGATTTATTCACTGAGAAATTAATCAATTTAAGTTAAAATTTTGATTCTCCTGCCAAATGGTGTGTTTCGTGACGTTTGCAATGATGCAACAAGGACAGGTCCTCAAGCGAACGTTAGTCCGCCATTTAGTCTGCAGCGGTCTGCGGAAGGCCTTGTTTACCGTCAGTCCTCCTAGATGGCGCCACCATGCTGTGCAGGCCTGCTGTCCGCCCTCACTTTGTTTCTGACTGTGTTTGCACCTGGCTTGTTTTTGTTACGGTAGGTAGTAATCGTTTCATGAAACATGGAATATCCTCGACAAACAGGGTCACGTGAGACAGTGTCGCTTACACCAATCGGCCAGTGTTGTGGGAGGCAACCCCAAACCGACAGACTTCTGTGCAGTTAAAAAAGCATAGTGCGCGCAGCACCAACAGCAGTGCACACTGGTACTTCTATGTTTAGGTGTACTTTCATAGCTTCTATTGTTTGCCTTACTATTCTTACAGCTACAAAATGAATACGCGTTACATTCAAGCACAAAGAGCTCGTTCGGCAAGCTTATAAGGCCTGCCTAACTAGCATTTGCTTTTGCCGCCCTCAAGCACAGCTGTGCATGTTACGTCATAGGTTCTGTTGCGGGAAATGAGAAATTTCCCCGCATTTCCCCGAGGGGAAGAATGTGAAAGTGCGAATGCATGAGTTGAATTTGCGCGGTTCGGTAATGTTCGCGAAAGAGAGATCACACACACACACACAACTACAAAGAAAGAAAGATGCATTTATTCACAGACACCTATTTGTGTTGTCGTTGTACTTGATTGCTAGAGCGGATCTCAGCTTTGAAATTTCGTGTCAGTACTCCTTTAAGCGGGTGCATTAGCCCTTCTCACGCCCGATTCCTGGCCAATCCCCCACGTGGGTATGTGTCATGCACAGACACCTATTTGTGTTGTCGTTGTACTTGATTGCTAGAGCGGATCTCAGCTTTGAAATTTCGTGTCAGTACTCCTTTAAGCGGGTGCATTAGCCCTTCTCACGCCCGATTCCTGGCCAATCCCCCACGTGGGTATGTGCCATGTCAGCGGCCAGGCAGCGCGCGCCCATCTCCCCCCGTTGCCAAGGAAGACGAGGAGATTCCTGGCCAATCCCCCACGTGGGTATGTGCCATGTCAGCGACCAGGCAGCCAGGCCCATCTCCCCCCGTTGCCAAGGAAGACGAGGAGCGCGCGCACCCGCAGCTGTTGCTATGTGGACGGACGGCGGTCACCGGAATTCAGGGTCGCTTATAAAGTGCATTCGCACTTAATAGTGGGTCCCATGGCCATTCCCCTTTTTTCCTCATTATATGGCCTATTTGAGCGAAGTTTACCTTCAAAGTGGTGTCAGTATGATTCTAACGAGGCAATCGTTTGAATGACCCAAACTTGTGTTTTCTCTGCATAGCTCCTTTAATTAAGCAGCACGCCTTTTTGGGCAATTGCTGTCAAGTGCCAAGAGAATTCTCATTGGAACTGCGGAGGTAACAAGTCAAAAACACGGAATAAGGGAATTTAGGGTCAAGCTCTAAAGCTTCAAGAAAGTAGCCGCTTTGGACACATGAGTGGTACATGTGCGTGCATTTCCCCACTCGTCATCACTGAACCCATTAAAAGATGTGTTACTGCAGCTGGCGTAGACAAATAATCCAACACAATGATTTACTCTAGAGTTAAAATCGGAAGTCGCGGGGGGCACATTCATTCCTGAGCACCTCGCACTTCTAACCAGTAATTGCATCGTTTATTTATGCATCATCGTGCGCGCCTTGGATGCAGTTTTCATCAGAGTTCTTCAGTATAATACTGCAGTTTTAAAACTCCGCTTCAGAATCTGGGCCGCGCGAGCACTCCTGCTTCACTGAAGCTGAGGAGCAAAAGTATTGGTGCGCCACCTAGGGGACAAAAACCAAACTTTGCTAAACATGTACTGAATCATACGACTCAGTAGAATAAATAAAACAAAGCTTGCTTTTCAAAAGAGATAACATCAAATTAGGTATTGTTTACTTATGTTGCCGCGGTTTCCCTTTTACGAATTACAGCAGTAGCCCCAAGCACTTGGGTACTAGTTCAACTCTCGGTCAACAGATGGCAATGTGCCCTGTGCTTGCCCCTGCTTGCCCCAGTGCAGAGGGTGGTGTATGTTGAGCAACTCTGGTTGCTGTGCCATGTGTGATGCCATAGTAAAGAGCTGGCCGGCTTTGGCATAGGCCACAGCTGAGTGGCTTTGATACGCATTAATGCGTCATTCGTCACTGAAGAACAAAGTGTATGACAACCACATCTCACCGGTACTCACCTACGGGGCAGAAACTTGGGGGCTCACTAAGAGGGTGCTACTTAAATTGAGGATGACTCGGCGCGCAATGGAACGGAAGATGACAGGTGTAACATTAAGGGACAAGAAGAGAGCGGAGTGGGTCAGGGAACAAACGTGTATTAAGGACATATTAGTAGAGATTAAGAAGAAGAAATGGACGTGGGCAGGGCATGTAATGCGAAGGCAAGATAACCGTTGGTCATTAGGGGTAACAGAATGGATCCCCAGAGAAGGCAAGCGTGGCAGGGGGTGGCAGAAAGTTAGATGGGCAAATGAGATCAAGAAGCTTGCGGGGATAAATTGGTCGCAGTTAGCACAGGACCGGGGCAATTGGAGATCCATGGGAGAGGCCTTTTGCCTTGCAGTGGGCATAGATAGGATGATGATGATGACGGCAATGATGATGATGATGAATGCGTCATGAGTGTTAGAGTGTCGTTATTCCAACCTTGTCAGAGACCAACCAACCAGGCTCTTGTCGAACGCATCTCGTACTGTTTAAGTGAAGGCAAATTGACGTGGAATGTAGCTTGATATGAACACTCACATTGTGTTCCAAACAGTTTTGGCTCATTTGTGTGTGAAGTGCATTGCAGTTAGCCATCAGTGAAGTGCTCGTAGAGGTTCCCCTTACAAAAAAAAGGGGCACTTTTTTAGCTAAGAGTTATAATTCACAGCACCAGGCCAGTAACACTTGAGGTTGAGCATCCGTTATTACACATTCTCAGGGATGGCATTGAAAAAAAAGAAAAGAGGCCTTGCAAAAAGGTTCCTTAACAGCAATCACGCTCAGGATTTTTTTTTTGATCCACTGATTGCAGGCCCCAAAGCCAGTTTGCCTTGTGCCAGGCATCCCTGCATTTCCAGAATTCTCAAGGTAAGTTTTTTTTTTCTTTTTTAAAGATAACATGAGTCTCTGGGCCATTTGTTTTTTGTAAGGGCATTTGGGCCCTAAATTAGATATGTTCTAATTAGGTGCCAAGTATTAGTATTTAGCTTGTAGTTTGTAAGATTTTCGTCCAACCTTGCATGACTATTCAGGTTGTTGTCCAGAGAAAAAGAAGTGAAGAGACTGAGGTCTAGCATGCCAAACGGTTCTCTACCCTTCAGCGACAAGGAAGCAGGTCGCAGAAAAGTAGATTAGCCAGCAGAACTACAGTGTGTACCAAATGTGTCGCTCAGTGGCAAAAGGCATCATTGTGCTTCTGAGCACAACAACGCAGCACAGCGCTACAACCGAAGAACACAAAAAGCCCGATGTATAAGAAATGAAGCTCGCTAGTACGGATCCTTGAGCAAGTTGGTGTGGCGATTTTGACGAATTCATAGCTCAAAGAACGAGGACAAGAAAGAGGGCACTTAACACAGCGTTTTGCGCTGTGTCGTGTGTCCTCTTGTGCATTTTCTTTGCGCAATGAATTCGTCAAAATCGCCACACCAACTTGCCCAAGGATCCGTACAACAACGTAGGTTCAATCTTGTCTGTGGTGGCTGTTTTCCTGATGGAAAGGAAAAAAGTCTGTGCATATGTCTGTGTGTATGAGATTTTTGCACTAAAAAACTGGTGAATGTTAATTAAAGGGACCATGATGACAAAATACAAGTTTGATACATTAAAAGGACTGCTTTGTCCCGACAACAGTGATACCAATTTTATCGCAAACCTCAAACAGGTAAGGGAGATACATATTGAAGAAAAAGTGAAGGAAGCTCACACTAATGCGTAAGACTTGAAGGTAGTGAAGCGGTACGCAACCTTCACGGCCATCACGAAGGTTGAAGTTCGCGATTGTAGCTGATTTTCATTATCGCTGCTGCAACGACCTTTACTTCATTATTGTTTTTGTAAGTGTGAGCGTGTTTCATTTTTTGTGAAGTGATAATCATTGGACATCACCTTGAAGGGGCGGACGCTGTGACGTGTTACTCTCGTTCCGAGTAAGTGTTGGCACGATTACGGCAAACGCTCGAGTTTTTCTTTTTTATTTTTGGCCTGTCCAATCTCCCTAAGTGGGTATGCTTGGCTTGACAAACGGGCACTGGGGACGCAGGGCGGTCGTCACGAGGCACACACACTCAGTCACTCAGCATTTTCTTGGTTTTGTCAACTGCTGGGCGGCCGCCGCGAGGTGTGCACTCACAGGCACGCACTCGGCAATTACTTGGTATAAACTGCGGACACAAAAAATTACGATCTGCTAAACAGCTTCGCTGCTAAAACAAACGAAGCAGCGTCGTCCCCTAGCCACTTTCCGGCCATTTCTTTGTGACGTCATGTGATCTTGTTTATGCGACTGCCAGCGGCTGACCTATGCCACCGCCAAGAGACGTGACTGGGCGATTGTAGTGGGACGTTTCGTTCCTTTTGATTGTATCGTTTGAATGGTAACATGCAGTTAGCACACTGGGAACTATGCCTCTAGTGCTGTTACATTATTACATCACTGTAGCGGGAAATTTGAAATATTTACAACATTTCTTCAAGTTCTTCATTTAGAAAAAAAAAATCCCGGGCCATCTTCACTAACGCGGAACATAGGCAGGGGGCGAAGCATGCAGTGTATGAATGCATGCTTGGCACCTTGGCGTTTTTTTGCCCTCGGAGATGAAACCATTGGAGGGTAGAGGTATACAGCTTTGCTGTAAAAGTCTCGTATCTTTGACGTGCGCAGCTCTCTAGCGCGAGGCGTAGACGAGTGTGGCGGTGTTTTTCTAGTATGCATTGTATTGTAGCGCAAGGCGTAAACAAGTTTCCCGGTGTTTTAGAACCGTGACTACATGTGACGACGACGACGACGACAGGAGACACCAACAGCCCCAGCCCCGAAGGGGTTTCACCCCTAAAAAGCATCTTTTGTAACTGGAAAGGGAGCTGAATGGGTTACCAAAGGCTGGTTGTATTTTGTCTTCATGTCCCCTTAAACCAATGCTATGCAAATATCTAACAAGTATAGTGCATAGCTAGTTTTCGGGTAACTAGTAAATATGTACCCACTTATAAGACCGATTTTCTAGTTGTCTTGCGTCTGGCCCAAAGCCTCCTTTGGAGCAGTGGATAGAGAGAGAGACACGTTTTATTGAGCCTTTAACAAAGGCTCCGGAGGGGCTTGGCGACCGGCGTACTGGTGATCAAGATGTGATGGTAGCAACTCTTGCCATTTCTTATCCCACTGTCCGCAGTTGGTACGCTGCATTGCTGCACTCTCAAGTGCTTGTCTCCAAATAAAATTCACCCTCTCTCTCCCTCTCTTTTCACCGTCACAGGGAGCATTTCGAGCTGCTGGATGATGACCTGGAAAGCGCTGACAACCAAAACAGTTTTGTTCGTCCCAATGTGAGTGGTTTCTTCTTTTGTCAGATTATGGTTTGCTCCCAGGTCCACGTAGAGATATGTCTATTTATGTGTATGTACGCTCATATGGGCAATGCATGCACAAAAAACAAAAGCAGCTGATTGAGGAGGTGTACGTGCATACTAATTTTTATTTTGTAAGCAAAGCTTTTAATGTCGTCGTGATGGCGTCTGTGGACACCACAAACCGCATTGGAGGAGAGCCACCCTTCTGTAATGATGATGATGTTGGTGGGTGTAGTGAAGAAGACAACGTTCCTTGTGGTCGGAATTGAACCTGGGTCTCTCGCATTATGAAGCCACTGTCTATCTGATTGTGCCATTATGGCACGGTCGAAGAGAGGTCGAATTTGGAGAGGGGTGCGTGCTCATGCAAAATGCGACAAAGAAACCATGCACCCCTCCGTGTCACGACGACGATGGTTGAACGTGAAGCTTTCTTCATGCGAAATCAAATGGCGAAAGGTCAGAGTCAGAGTCGCTGCAGTCTACAGTCCGAACTGTGTGCGAGTCACAGAGTCACAAAGCTCAATGTCTCAAAGTCCAAACTGCCTGCGAGTCAGTCTAAACTCAGACGGCAACCAAGGATTCCTGCGAAAAAGCTTTGCATTCAACCGTCGTCGTCGTTAGAGGGAGGAGTGAATGATTTTTTATAGGCTGCATGATATGACACTGTATGTCAAGCTTTCTCTTTTCTTTTCTTTTTTTCATTTATATTTTTATGGCACATCAGAAGGCAGGGTCAGGGTTGTGGCTTGTTTCTACATGTTAGTGGTCGAAAAAGAAGTGCTTATGAATGGCTTTTTTTTTTTTTTTTCAGGCGTCGGTTTTTGTGCACATTTTGCAAATATGTACCCTACTATGGCACGCCCAAAATTCTTTCTGCAGTCAATTTGGGTAAAATGTTACGAGTTAAAAAGCTGCTGCGACATTGAGGTGTTTTGCTGCGCCCCCCTGAATGCTCCCCAGAGCATTGGTCTGAATGCCTGTACTTTTGGAAAAGACAAAAAAAGAACAGCAGAGGGCCCAGTTCTGGGCCTTGGCTTTCCTCTAGAAAACCGATGTGAACGAGTGACGATGCCATGTTTCGCCCTACCAGCGTTTCGCGTCGCAACCTGGATTCGACCCGAACGGCAATCCGTTGTTCAGCCTGAATGGCCAGAGGGGTCGGGGTGGCTCCGTGCCCCAACGTCCACTGTCCGCCGACATTTCGCTCAGGATTCCCCCACTCACTCCGTTCACAAGGGACCGGTAAGTCGGCCACTGTCACCCAGAAGATTTGAAAAATGCAGGTTTGGTATTTTTCAAAACTAATAGTATGGGGTGAATAACAATTTTGTCCTAATCATTTTGTTTAACGAGTACTACACTGATTTTCTTGTTGTTGTTGTTGTTGAGATGAACATATCACACGTGCAAAGGCCACGAGTAACCAAACTGCTAATGTCTGTAGATGCTTTCCTGAAAAAGAAAGAATTTGGTAGAGGTATTCTTCAAATAAACCATCTAGTAAGCACTGACAGTGCTCCTACACAAAGTTAGAGTTTTTAAAAAATGAATTGTACGGCAGGGCACGTAGTTACTTGCAGCGAAAAATAACGTCAGTGGCCAGTGGGCACTCACTTGTAGTATTGTTAGATTTAGTACCAGCTGTGGTAGATTTAGTTAAAATGCATTTTTCATTAAGCTAGGTTGCATATTTTTAATGCTGCGCTCACCCTCCCCCAGCACTGCTGCCACCATCTTGATGTGCGGGTCGGAGCACTGCACACGCCACGATTTCTAGGCCAAACCTGACCCGGCCTGGCATGGGCCTGACAAATTTTGAAAATGGGAGCCCGCGTCCGGCCAATCTTTAAAATTTCAGCCCAAGCCCGACCCGAGCCCGACCCGAGCCCGACCCAAGCCCGGCAGAATTCAATAAAATACGCCCGAGCCCGCAAGACTGTTGTTAAATATCATCCCTAGTCCAACAGGCTATAAACATGAACTCAAAAAAGTTTGCTGTTAACCTAAATATCATCCCTAGTCCAACAGGCTATAAATATGAACTCAAAAAAGTTTGCTGTTAACCTAAAAAGCATAAGCACGGAGCAACTATGACTACTTTGGATTTAAATTTACTTTAAACTTGGACCGAACTTTGTGCAACTTAAATATCCTGACTTTAGAAGCTGTATTTTCGGGAGTCGTGGAACTTCATTTGCCACTTCATTTGCCATCCTTTGAAATCGAGGCGCACCGAGGATACCTTAAATTATTCTGAGTAAGTGGTTAATTTTTTTTTTATTGTTGCAATTCTTCAACAGATATAGCACCTTTCGTCGTTCCATTCCTCGCTGAAATTTGAGCCGACGATGCATCCGGTTTCACTACTTCATTTTTGCCTTTCCCTCTAGTTGCGTTGGCAGCATTATTTTATCTGCGTATCTTTTCTTTCTTGCCTTTATTCGTGTTTTTGAAAAAAATTCTTACCCAAAAAAATCACGGGCTCTGCTTCGAAACTTGTTCCTTCGAACTCTGCACACAGTGCAGTGTCCAGGTCACATTTGTTCTGTTCATTTTAGTTCGAACAGCAGAGGGAGAAGACAATCATGTTGTACTCTGTGGTTGGAGTGCCCTCGTTTTCTGGCCCACTCTCTCCCACTATGTCGACGGGGCCCAGACGTTTTTTTTATTGATGTGAAGGTTTTCTAAGTGCAATCGTCTTTTTACCACATCTTTTAACAGTGCCACAGGGACTTTGCACTTTACTTTTTTTGTTTTCACTTAACCTGAAAGATCAACGAGAAAACTTTTTTGTTGTCAACAATTTAGGATTTGCGGCACACGATTTGGTTCAAGCCCAAACCCGGCCTAGGCCCAAGATAATGCGTGCTACCCGGCCAGAGCCTGGCCCGGCATTCGGGTTGGCCCGGAATCCATGCGGTGCACTAGTTTGGGTAGTTCCATTTGCAAATGCAAAAACCACAAATTTAGCTCGCTCTTTTTTCTTCTTTTCTTTTTAGCCTTGAAAACTTTCAGTGATGATTGTTTCCTTGCTCCACTTTTGCTACCTTATTTCTAGTTCCTGCATATTTCCTTTATTAAAAAATGTGGTCATGATGGTAACTAGATTACGTCCTAATGTTAACGGTGGTAACTAAATGGGGGTGAAGCGACCCACAGTGCAAAAAAAAATGCATATTGGATGAAATGTGACCAGATGGTGCTTGAAGTCTTCCCTTCAGTGGGGCTGTACAGACACAGTGCTCTTCAAAACCATTCCCCAAGCATCGACAGGCATGATAGCACTGAAGGGGTAACCTTGCCACACCTGATGTTGTTGAAAATTTTGGGGGTAATAAATGTGTGTGTTCTTACTTTTTGCCATGACAGGGTCCTGAACAAGTTCTCGAAGGGGGCGGCCAGGCTTGAGGTCAGTAGTGCAACCTTTGAGTTTGGGTGACTTATACCCCGGCTACACTAGCTTCCGAATGTCATTTGAACCAAATGTCATTCGACTCAAATGCCAATTTGTGCTGCTACACTAGGTTTTGAAATGCCATTCGGCTCAAACGAGCCAAACTGAGCACTGAGAGAGACATTTGGAATTTCAAATGCCATTTCTAGCACTCTCGCACTCGCATCTTCGATCGGCAATAAAAAATGTAATATTTACGTACGTAAAACAAATGAAATATTTTTGTTTGTGGAACTTTGTTCAGTGTTCATTTACTTAAAATATGAAATCAACATATTTAATTTTCATACTCTCAAAACCACTGGGTCAGTCGAAAAAAAAAAAAAAAAAAAACTACTCAAGACAGTCGTCACATTACAGTCAAAACTGGTGTCTCTTCTAGTTTGATATCATTTTACTGCCTTCGACTGCTCCTAAATTTGATTGTTGTGTTATTGTACGAAAACGGAACGGGGCGACAACAGTGCCACTGCAGCACGGCGAGCAGTTGTGAAAGCTTTCAAATACCATCAAAATTGTAGTGTAGCACGCGGATTCTGAATGTCATTCGAAGCACCCCATTTGAGTCAAATGGCATTTGGTTCAAATGACATTCGGACCCTAGTGTAGCCAGGGTATTAGCTTAGTCGCTTGCGCCAGATAAAAGCATTTCCCCTCCATTGTCCTTTTTATGTCATGAATTTCATGGGAATACCACCAGAACTCGTTAGCTTGGTGATCAAAACCTGAAATTACTACTGATCTGCCTTTGACTTCAAACGTATGGCCCCCCCTCCCTCCTCTTTGATCTTTTTCTTTTAAAGGGGCCACGCAGACTAAACACAAGTTTGGTTCATTCGAAAGATTGCCTCGCTAAAATCATACTGACACCACTTTTAATGCACACTTCGCTCAAATAAACTATGCAATTAGGAAAAAAGAGAATGGCCATGCGACCCAATAGCTCATTTCCCGCAACAGAACCTGTGATGTCATATGTGCCCAGCTGTGAGATTGGTTGAGGCCGGCAGAAGCAGACGGAAAATTAGGGAGGGCTTATAAGCTTGCCAAATGAGCTATTTGCGCTTAAATGTGATGCATATTCTTTTTATAGCAGTAAGAATGGTGCGGTAAGCAATGAAAGTTAACATATAAGTACCGATGCGCACTGCTGTTGGTACTGCGCGCACTATGCTTGTTTTAGCTTCACAGCGGTCTGCCACTTTGGAGTTGTCTTACACAACACTGGCCGGTTGGTGTAAGTGACGTTGTGTTATGGGACGCTGTCTGTCGAGGATACCCCATGTTTCACGAAATGATTAGTTTTTACAGTAACAAAAACAAGCTAGGTGCAGATACGGTCAAAAACAAGGCAATGGTGGGCAATGGACTGCGGCTGCCTACGGTAGCGCCATCTGGGAGGACTGATGGTAAGCAAGGCTGCAGAGCCTAATGACGCACTGGAAGTTCGTTTGAATACCCACCCTCATGACTTCATGGCAGACATCACGAAAACACTCGATATTGTGGGAGAATCACAATTTTAACCTAAATTGATTAAGGGGGGACATCTCAAGTAAAATGACTTTTTGATTTATGGACAAAATTGAATCAAATTAGGAGCATTTATGTAGCTAACCATTCTAACGGAAATACTGAAATCAGATTAAAGATACCTTCTATAATTCTAAGTTAGAAGACTAATTACCTCAAGCTTGCAATAAGCATAATTAACTAATTAGGCAAGAAGTCAACTAGATCTTTAAGTCAGTGTGATCAGGAAGGTCTGTTCTGTGCAAGGAGGCTATTAGATAATTGCATTATATCCTTTAGGAATAAATAAAGAACAAGAAAAGTTTCACCTTCCTTTCAAAATCGGAAAAATTCTCATGTGAAAAAGAAAGTGAATCTTCTGTCTTTATTTTTGGATACCTAAAGGAAATACAGCAATAATCAAATAGCTTTCTTGCACAGAATGGACCTTCCTGGTGATGCTGACATGAAAATCTTGTTGAGTTCTTGCCTAATTAGTTAATTAATCTTGCGATAGCTCTGTGAAGGTAATTAGTCTGGTAACTCAAAAAGTATAGAAGATATTTTCAAACTGATTTGAGTTTTGTTATAAGGTTAGTTAACTACATAAAATCTCCCAATATGGCTAAATTTGGTCCATAATTAACAAAAGTAGTTTTACTTGCCACGTTCCCCCTTAATTTCTTAGTGAATATGGCATCAATTGCTGCCGTACAAGCTCTGGGGGAACTTTCAAACGAATTGTTTTTAATAAAACAAATTTGTATTTTGTCTGCTTGGCCCCATTAAAGAACAGTGAATCTCCTGGCTACATTTCGCCTACTCTAAAATTGGCTAAGACGGTTCATAGTGCAGTTCTACGTCTTTGCTAGGTTAAAAACTGCGGTAAACCAGACGTGCTACCAAGGCAATACAGCGAAAAACGGGTCATAATTAATTGCAATATTGGCCGCTATTTGTCCAACATAGTGTTCAAACGTGCACGTAACAAACTTTTATTTTGATTTTGCCGTACATGGGATAATACAGTGTTTCGTCTCTTATTTTCCCCCATTCGTCCGACAATTTTTTCACTGCCACATGACTATTGCCAGCTTGGGATTCATCTTCGAGAGCGATCGACTTTGGATTTTGGTTTGTTTCAGCCTTTAACGGTGCCTCCGACAACTCAGGCGTCGAGGACAGTTCAGTCGCAAGCGCCCCATTCACAGCCGCAAAGCACGGCGCCAACTCATGTCGCACCGACGGCGGAAGACTGGGAGTACGCCATCCACGCAGAAAAGAGGAAACACTTCACGTGGGAAAGCGTGGGGTGGTGAGTTGAGTTGCTACCGTTTTCTTCTCCGTACCTTAAGCTTCCATTCCTGGAATGGCAACTGAGAAAATCAGTCATCGTCGCGTTGGGCTAGTTCTGCATACGAGGATGTTAAACGGTCAGCCAACCAATTCTTGTGGTTTGTATGCTGTCTGTAACAAACGAAAGGGCATCACTTAAAGCACCTTGAACCAAAACTGTTTCTCTGATGGGGCCCCTAGTACGTCTCAGAGCAGAATTTTCACATCTACCAGCCTTTTGTGTGCTGCCTAAATGAATTTTGGCAATCATCACAGGGAGCCGCACAGTAATATACATTTAACTGTACCAAGGGTGAAAGCAGGTAGTTAAAAAACTTTTCCCCAGATAAAACAATAATAATATGCAGTCTTTCTTATTAATGCGTTTGTTGGACCCCACATTGAAAGCAATGGAGTTGTTTATATGGTAGTGTCACATTCAGATGCTACACGGCGCCGCCTAGGAAATTTCAGAAAGCTTGGGCACCAAATTAAAGTTATTTCCACCAATTTATTTAGAAATTACTTCTGGTCACCCACTACGTCAAACGCTGGCTTTCGTATGAGCTAGAGGGCATGCATTCCGCAAAAATCGGCTGTCTGTTTTTTCAAGGCGGAAATGCCTTGTGGCACTGTGAAGATGGAGGAAGCTGGGGTTGTCGTGTCCTCTAGTAGCCATTCTGCCCACCATACTTGCCGTACTCACCAATTTCTCCCCAGAGGGCACTCTTTGCAGTGTTACAATGCGAGGGTATCCATCCAAATCTACATGCAGGAAATATTCGGCTTCCCGAAGCCCTAGGATTTAAGGGTAGCACAGAGGAAGTTAACTTCAAGGCTGTCGAGGCGACGAAAAGAAGTTTAGAATGCTGGTGGACGAAAAGCAGAGAGGGGAATGTTGCCAAGGACAGCTACCACCTGTAACAGGAAAAGAAAAGGTATTTTGTGCCTAATAAGCTTTTTGTGCCTGCCCTAAGCAGCGCTAGTATTAAACCAAGAGTATAAAACATGGGTATATTAGTCCTTTTTGGTTAGATGACATGTCATCACCCCGCTAGAAAGGGGAAACTATATCAATCATCATCACCATCATCAGGCAAGAAGCTTAGGCGTTGCACTCGCTGAATCGTTTGATCGGGTCATTGGACTGTTCATTCCACCACTCGTGCGTTATCACACACCAATTCAGCACTCGTTCTTCCTAAAATCTGTTTTCAAATGCAGACCTTTATACCAAATAGGGCATGAAAAGTCATTACGTAGAGATTTTTGCAAACCAAGACTCCATGAGATCGAGGTCAAAAATATGCGGCATGCATGCACTTGAAGGTGGAAAGATTTGTTTATTTCGTTACAATGGGGTTTTGGTACATAGAAGTTTGCTACATTGGGGGTTGACTAGATCAAGCAAAAATCCCTTTTTTAATTGAAGCGACGCTTTACAGTTGTTTGGTCCAGAAATAAGGGATGCCAACAAAAGAAAAGTCTTGGTGAACATAACTATATATCCGGGCAAGATTCAGGCCCCTTCATCCAAATAAAATGACGCCCTGTTGTTTATAACTGATGCTGTAGTCCTTACAAACGTCCCGTATCGGGTTTTAAACATTTCCACACCCCTCTGTCACTTCTTTTCTCGTTCCATTTAAACTCAACTATCAGGATGCATTCAATACGAACAATGGAGCGCATGTCTTTCAGCACTTGCTGCACATCCCTGCAACAGGCCACCTGTGCGCAGTAGAAATTCAAGGTAACGAGAGCTCATGTCCAACCTTGGTATGGAAAGACAGTCGTTTGGCATGTTAAAGTTCTGACTTGGACAACTGCTACATTTGGTGCCCATTCATGCTGCCATTGTAATCTTAACCTTGTCGCTGCGTAGGTTGAAAACTGCACGCCTTTATATTCTTTCAATTTCCAACTTCATGCCGAGAGTCCGACCAAAACGAAGCATCCTGGAACGTTCGCATGTTTGCCTGTGCAAGCGACAGTGTTGGTTTCTTGTCTTGGCAGTGAAGTTAGACAACAGATGCTGCGGTGGGCCAAATTGAAATTCTCACACACGGAGTGGTGCTTGCTCCATACCAAGGTTAGACACAACTCTTGTAACATCGGCCAGATTGGGGGGAAATCCCCAAGGTGGAGTAAGATTCTGCGAAGAAAAGTTTGATATCCACCTCAATGCAGCCAAACGGCTACAAAGGAAAGCTGTACAGCTTCCTTAGAAACTTCGCAGCTGAAGAAAAATTCATCCTTATCCAGGATTCGAACCCGTCGTTTGTACCGCGAGAGCGAATCGATCAACAATTCGAAGTAATGGACAGGTGTTAATCGACCAGATTTAGAGGAAGTCCCCAAGGTAGAGTAAGTTTCGGTGAAGGAAGTGAGTTGTTGATCAATTCGCTCTCGCGCTACAAACAGCTCGCCTCCTGGTTAGCTCAGTTGGAAGAGCGACTGCCCCGGTTAGGGCGGTGGTCACGGGTTTGAATCCTGGACCAGGATGAATTTTTCTTCAGCTGCGAAGTTTCTGAGGAAGCTGTACAGCTTTCCTTTGTAGCCATTTGGCTGCATTGAGGTGGATGTCAAATTTTCCTTTGCAGACTCTTGTAACATTGTCCTGTTGTGCACACACGGCCCGTCACCAGGATGCACCGTAAGCCGTGCACTCCATTGTTCGTATTTCAGTGCATCTCTGCTCTATTTTTATGTTTCCGTATTGTTGCTTTGGGTTGGCGTGCAGCATATCAAGCTCAAAGGAAAAGCCATTTCTGACAGAAGCCAGTACGGATGCTGCCGAGGCAGTGATCCAGTACCAGCTCACGAGCCTGGCGTCCCTGACCGACAGCGAGGTGGTGGGCTCTGCATTCGTTGAAGAGAGAGACCTGGTTCGCAAGACTTTGCTGCTGCTCACCGGCGTGCCATCGGACTGTTTTCCCTACGACGAGGCAAGTGGCACCGTGTCGTTTGACCCTTTGACTCTTTTTCTTTTTTACTTTTAAAGCACTGATGTCGAGGAAGGTCTAATAAACAAGCGCAGTTTGTGTTTAGCAACTTTTTGGGGAGTTTTGCTAAGGTAGTTTTTTGGGAGCTTTTGGGGGAGAGTTTTGGGGGAGTTTACTAAGGTAGTTTTGGGGAGTTTTTCTAAGGTAGTGGGACTGATTGATGGGTGATGGTGCCACAACTGGTGAAAATGGACTTGTTGAAGTAAAAAGCGGTTTCCTCAAACCTCCATCTCTCCCTTTTTTTTTGCATTGATACCCGTGCTCTGCTGGTGTTTCGAACACATCCTGAATGGGCATCACCATCAGACTTTAATGATAAACTTTGTATGCGTTCGGAATCCGCCACGCTCCACTACAATATTGTTAGCAGTTGGAAGGTTAATCATTCACTCACTATGGCGCTGCTGCCGAAAAGTTGTGTTTTCACACCACAGGGCAGCGTTTTAGATCAGAGGTGCACTGTAGCCCACTTATAGCGAACCCGCTTTTAACAAAATCCTGGAAAAAAAAGTTTGCATGCGAATCTGAGCACCCGTTTCTCTAAGCAGCCATAGCAAGGTGGATTTCCGACGTGTGGAAGCGGGTCCAAGTCGATGTTGTGGCCAAGTCATTTAGGAAGTGTTCAATGACAAGCCACTTTGACAGAACTGAAGAAGACCTGCTGTGGGATGCTGAGAGGGGCAGCTGTAGTAATGCGGTGTACTCGAGTGGTAGTGAGAGGGATTGAGTATCACATGTAAGCGGCTCACTCACTTTCTGTGCCTCTTGATCTTTTGAATGTCGGCCAAATAAAGCATTATTCCTTGCGTCCGTTTTGTCCAGGTACTGCCGCAAGAAAAGGTGGGAGGGGGGTGTTAATTTAGGTTTTTAGAGTCTAAGCACCCGCCCCCCTCACCTTAGGTGCCGCGACCGTGGAAAAAGGGGGTGCTTAGAATTAATATTAATTCATTGATTAATTTATTCATTAAATATTAATTCATTATTAATTAATTAATTTATTATTCTAATACGTAACACGCAAACCTCGCCAAAATGACTTGAGCCTCAAAAAGAGACAGGAGAATGCCTTTACAGCTAAACCTGGATGTAAGGAACCTCTATGTAACGAATTCCTGGATTTAACGAAGTTTTTCGATTCCCCATTTCGACCTTCATTGAAGCCCATGTGTTTGCGGTCTCTACGTAACGAAGGAGTTGCGACGGTTAACCTGGATGCAACGAATTTGTTACGCTGATGAGTCAAGGTTTCTTGCCCCTTTTTCTGAGAAATCGGCTGGCGAAATGCACTAATTTAGGGAATTTCGTCCGCACCGCAACCTCTCGGGCATTTCCACGTGTGAGTGCGGGGTCGGTTAGGTGCTAGGCCTGCCTGTCGGCGTGTAGTCGCGTGTGTCCCCTGATAGCTGTGGCGTGGGTTCGTGGATGATTTCTGCTGCCTGAATACGAAAAGATTTGTCTTTTCAAGACCAGCTCGCAATTTTAAATGCCGTCTCCACTGGCGAGAAAGAAGAACGTCACGGCCCGGTACAGTGTCCCAGCTAGCATCCCTTCAACAATTTTGACTGCAGAAAAGAGCATGAAGTTCGCCAAAAGGCACCCTTTCAGCATAAGTTTGGTTCTTGAAACGCGTTAAGGCACCGAAAAGCATCAAAAAGCAGAAGTGATACTTAGTTACGTTTGTGAATTCATCCCCTTGTTTTGTCAATCTCCTTGCATGGGTGCGCAGCAAACAAAGGGCTTCGCTGCATTTTCTTGCATGGCCATTGGCCATCGAGGTGTTGTTAGTCTGTTAGTTACCCCTTTATAAATGCCCCTGATTACTAAACAGATTTGCTTAACCCCCTGTTTTTTTAGCATGTTAAAAACTTGTGACTATCACAACGCATGGGCTAATAGTATTGACTGCAAAAGGCGTGTGATTTCTGGCGCTTTGCAGCTGAAGTTGCAGTATCGCCGTTTCTCAATTGTCTTTGTCGGCCAATTTTCAGAATTCATTCTGCCATGGGGGGGAGAGTGTAGTTTGGACTTTCTCTCTCTCTCTCTCACACATAGTGCTTACCCTTCCTGGTTTAAAAAAGCCTGTGAAAATCTTTTCAGGTGGAACGCAAGTTTAGCATCAAGGCTGGAACACGACTGAAGGGCTGTTCGTCCAAGGCACTCGCCACATCTCTGTCGGGTTTCATCCAGTGTGGGGAGGACGTCCGCTTCTTGGAAGACCTTGTCTCCCCCTCAACGCACATCATGCCCAGCAGTGAGTCCCTTCGGCGGGGCTGCACAATTCAATCTTGGAGGGAGAGTGGTAGTGCAGTAAAACTTGGTTGCATTAGACACTTAAGGGATCCCCAAAATGTGTCACTTGTCACTTGTAACCAAGGCCTCTTGTAACCAAAAAAATTTTAAAAACAAAAAAAAGTCAGGCTAGATTACTTTGTATTCACCAGCATCAAAGTGTGTTTGAACATGTCTGCGCGAAATTGCGCAGGATGTCCTGAAGAAGTCATTCATGCCAGTTTTAGTGTGTTCAGAGTGTATTAGCTTTTAGCTTCCATCTTAAATTTGGAGGTAAATCACTTCAATTTTCAAGCCTTGCTGTTGCTCCCAACATTGTTAAAGTGCTCTTAAATGTTCGTCAGCACCAACTGCCAACAACGTCTGCCCTGCAATGTCCCTGCTGTTGTCGTCCAGCTCTGGTTCATCGTGTAGGCACCATTTACTTGTGCAAGAATGACATAATCGCTAAGCTCTTCGAACCACATAAGGGTCCACATCTGTAGGGACAGACTCTTCACAAGATTCTCGAACTTCGGCAGTCTCCTGAATGCCAGTTACAGCTTCATCTTCAAAGCATTTTTCTGCATGGTCTGCCATATAATGCTCCTCAATCACCGTGTCTTTTCTTAATAGTGAAGAACGTACCGTATTTTCGCGCGTATGACCTGCCCGTGCATATAATTCGCACCCCCACTTTCAACCCACCGGATAAGAAAAAAAAAATCCTCGTGTATTGCCCGCACATTTGATATAGGAAAGGCTGCACCAAAGCTACTGCTCAAGCAACACATCACACACTGCGTAGACAGAAAAAGCGTATATTTAGCAAGTAGAATATACTGACTGCAAGGCGAAAGTCACAGTTCACTAATAAAATTCAGTTGTTAGAGCGCGCTCGTCCTTGTCTCTTTTGCGCAATCGCTGCCATGGAAGGCTTAGTCTGTGTTACTGCGTATGAGTTTAAACGGCACAACACGTATTGCCGTGAAGCTGCACTAAAGGAAAAACTCCGCGTATTATCCGCACCCCTACTTGGCTACTGAAATTTTTGCATTTTTGGTATGGGTTATACACGCAAAACTGCGGCGCTTGGGAACCTAAAAAAGTTGTTCTTAGTAACAGAGTGTCTCTTGTAACCATGTCTCTTGAATGCGATGTTGCTAACGTGGTGAACATAGGAAAACTAACCAAACTATATTCGATTGTCTCTTACAACCAAGTGTCTCTTGTAACAGTGTCTTTGTAATGAGGTTTCACTGCATTCCATTTCACTGACCAAAAGTCCTTTTCCATGTAAAGGGTGCAAACTTTATTAGGAAAGGAGTTGGAGGAGGGCATGAGCAACTTGGCTTTTGTCTCGTTTCTTCCAGCCCTGACGTGGCAGGCCTTTGTCGGTGGGCTGAGGCGCTACCTGCACTTCTTTTATGGCAACGTAATCCGCCTGGGAAATTCTGCCAACACGCTGACTGTTCTTCAGTTGGTGCACGCCGCAACTCATCTGATGGAACACATCAGGCAAGCACTGTTCCCTCTCTCTCTCTTTTTTTGTGATATGCACCAAATTGAAACAGTAACGAAAGAAAAAATGAAGGAAGCTCCCACTCACATGCAAGACTTGAAGGTAGCGAAACTGTACGCAACCTTCATGACCATCACGAAGGTTTCAGTCCACGATTGCAACCGATTTCTTCTTCTTCGCTGCCGCAACGACCTTTATTGCATCGTTGTTGCTACAAGTGTGAACTCCTTTCATTGTTTTTGAGGTATTAATCATTGGAGGTCACCTTAGAGGGGCGTACACTATGACATGTATTTCTTGTGCCGAGCAAGTATTGCCACAGTAATAATGAATGCTAGAGGCGTTTTGTGTGATTTCTTTTTTCTTTTTTTTGCCGTTCTTGGCCAATTTCTCTAAATGGGTATGCTTGGCTTGACAAATGTGGGCCAGGGACAGTGGGCGGTCATCGTGAGGCACGCACGCACGAGCGCTAGGCATTTTCTTGGTTTTGTTAACTGCCATACGGCCACTGCAACGCCTGCGCTCACATGTGCGTGCTCACGTGCACGCGCTCAGCAATTTCTGGGCATTTTTAACTGCGGACATGAAAAATACAATTTGCTAAATAGCTTCGCTGGTAAAAATAACTTTGGTTTGAACCCCCGCTTTTGCTACAACAGAGCTAGGAGCTAGAACTAGGGGCCCCACCACGATCACGCAGCCATGTTTCTGGCAGTACCTTTGGTTGGCGGTCACCAACCACACAAACAAAGTTCTGTTACATCCTAGAGACGTTGCCCAAAAGTGGCCTGGGAGTCGCTACTGCTTGGTGTGTTTTCTTTAATATCTTCCTTATTTGTTCAACGTTTGCAATGAAATTTGGATCATTCTAATTGGGACAAGGCAGTCTTTTTAATGATCCACAGTTGTATTTGGACTTTGTGGCCCCCTCGAGGTGTTTTGTGGATATGTCATTGTCTTGCAGCGTCGCATATAGCCAAACTGTCGTTGGTGACCTCTTTTGCCTGTGCAGGGGTGTAGCCAACTTTTGCCAAAGCCTGGTACGGAGCACCGCGGAAGGACTGCAGGTGCGTTGGGCGGCAAAGAAATCATTGCACAATATTTACTAACACAATCCTCAGAATCTTTGAACGTTAGCCAAGTTAGGATTTTTGGGTTGTAGTGTTGGGGGAAATGGGTTGGATACACTTGGAAGGTTGGATACACTTGGAAGGTTGGATACACTTTTAGTGAAAGTTTCGACGTACTTTTGATGCCTAATAGGTCAAAGCGTTTCATGCACAAGCTTATCTAAAGCAGGGATTTTCAGGCATGAACGTTGTCAGGAACAAAATATGAGCTTGTGTAACGAATGCGAAATTAATGCCTAGGGCAGACTGAGATGCGACATACCGTATTTGTTTGATTATAAGGCGAGGGTGCAGTTCGGAGAGTAAAAAAAATTGCCATATATATAGCGAATCAGAATAGGAAATGAGGGGCTCGTTGAAATAAGACAGAAAATAATAGTTGGCAGTCAAGAAAACCTCGGAAAGCAAAGGGGAGGATGTGGTAGGTCACTGAAACAGACAAGGAATTTGGAAAGAAAGAAGGAAAGTGGAGAAAAAATGCCCACTGGGTGGGATCCGAACCCACGACCTCCAGAATAGGTCTGGTGCGATCGCACCAGACCGGTATTTTGGAGGTCATGGAGTGTAAGGAAAAGGGGCGATGATGCAAGGAGCTGAGAAGCAGGTGTGGGGAGTTTGTGCCTCAAGAAAAAAATGAAGGAAGCTCACACTAACGCATAAAACTTGAAGGTAGCGAAGCTGTACGCAGCAGTAGCGTGTTTCCTCTTATTCGCCTCACGGCATTGTTTAAGCCTCACCACTGTATGAGCGACTGCAGCTGGATGTCTGTCTTCCTCTGGATGGATGTCTGTGTGTTTGTGCGCCGCACGTGACCTCCTGGCCTTCCTTGATGGCGTGCGCTTATTCTGTCGGGGTGGCCTCCTCGCCTTCTTTTGCCAGGTGGAGGCACGGGTCCCGTGCACGTCCCCGTTCCCTCCTCATCTCGCCCCAACATAGGGCCACTGCTTCGTGCCAGGCGTTTGCGGGAGGGGGTGTGGTTTGACCTCTAGCTCTCAAGGACAAAACTGGTCACCCCGCGAACACTGCCCGAGGTAGCGTAGTGTAGCTTGCGGTACAAAAAAAAAAAAAGAAAAAGAACGCTTCACATGGTCAGAATCGAACCTGGGTTTCTCACGTTACAAAACCGGCATCCATTCGATTGCGCTAATCGCATTCAGGGCACTCAGCATTTCCTTCGGGTTCGTAGCGCCGGCACTCGCTTCGGACTTTGTCAGTTTTTATTTTGAACTTTTAGAGGGTGGATTGTAGACTTTGACTTACTCATTTTACACAAAGAAAGCTTTGCTTTTTAACCGTCTTTGTCTTAAGAAAAAGGCAGGCCTAAGAAAAGCCAAGTTAAAGCTAGAGGGGGCCACCAGCTCCGCTGTTTACTCAGTCTTCGCATCTCAGTTGCAAAGGTGGCTGAATTTTTTTTTTTGGTTTGTTTGTTTCTGTTTCGTCTTCAGAGCATGCAACTTCTGTGCCATCTCCGTCGACACGTTGAAAGCTGCTGGGGACAGGAGCAGTCCTTTGTCATGGCGTCGCTGCTTCAAGAAGCCAGCAAGCCGTACCTGAGGTACGTATGTCACTGTTCGAACGTAACGAAGTCATTGTCGTGATACACGGGCACTTGAATAATCTTTAATTGGGTGCAGCAGAATGTCGATAATACAGTCACTTCCAGTACGGCTTTCAGGATGATATGAATTCGACAGAGGTTTCTCATTGAAGCGCATTGTGTTTGTTGGGTTGACTTTAAGGTTTTCGGAATGCATTTTGACACTGAAACAGTTGATACCACAATAAAACCTCATTATAAGAAATACTCAGGGGACCCGGGAAAGTTGTCTCTTGTAACCGAGGTCTCTTGTATGCGAAGTTGCTAACATGGCGATCTTTGGAAAAATCAACCAAATCGTTTTCATTCAAACGTCTCTTATAACCAGTTGTCTCTTGTAACAGTGTCGCTTGTAATGAGGTTTTACTGTAATCTGATGGGGCTTCAGTGGCAGTAAGGTGGTCTGAAAAAATTGCTTCGACACATGTTCTAGTTCTGGGGCCTCAAAATAAATTGCACTGCGTTTGATGGCTAAGGTAACTCTATGATGTCATTCGTCACCGTGGGCAATTATCCATCAATGTTTCAAAAAACGAATAATGTGACGTCACGACGTCCGTAGCATGACCGATGACCTGATTCGGAGCCTAATTTTTGCTAAACTATGTGGGTAGGAAAGTTGTTCTTCGAATATTCCCGATATAAAACTAGCGAATGTAGTACGATATCGCAGCGCCTTTGGTACTATATGAAAGCGGCAAGCGCAAGGCGGTACAAAGCAGCCACTGTTTTATGGCATGGGCACTTTGCAGCGTAAAACCGCAGAATGGCGCACAATGTAGTAACCATAGCCTACAACAGCGGTGCTGCACAAAATTGTGAAGAGAGCCCCAAAGCACCACTGGTGGTGCACTAGTGCATTTTTCTGATGCACCTAGTGCCATAGCAGTGCACTTTCAAGCCCCTGGTGCATTGTCTTTCGCTCTATTCCGCTTGTTGCAGGTTTCTGAAGGAATGGCTCTACGACGGGCGTTACAATGACCCCTATGGCGAGTTCCCTATGCGGCTGAATGAGAGGGAGGTGCAGATGCGTGGTAAGTGACGACGTGTGTGGTTGCGCATTATGGTAGATGAAACTGGCTCAGAGGGGCAGTTGTGATGTCACTTTACATTACCCATTACATTTTTTTTATAACTTGACGTTTGTTGTCATGCCGGACTTGTATTCAGCTCGCTGAGTGGTTTGAAGTGGGATTTTAGAGGGTCTTGTGGTATGAGCATTAGTTGTGAGTAGGGGCGTGCAAATACCGAATACTTTCAAATCGAATTTCGAATTTAATTGGGAAAAAAAGGCGAATATCGAATCGAATATCAAATATCAATTTTTTTACAGGCCTTGATTTTTCATAGGTTTTCACGCAAGAACTGAAGCTAGTTTGCATGTTCAGGAGTCATGACATTCTTTTTCAACCCAGAGAACACGCTTTTTCAACTCTCATTCGCAGCAGTCCAGTCACCAAACCACTGCAGTTAAACATGGACGTAACGAAGTTGATAAAAATTTGCAATTTTTTGTTACATGCAAGAGGCGAGATGGCGTTGAGTGGCTAGCGATGATGGGAAAGTCACATCCTCGAATCTAAGCCGACCCCCGACTTTCATAAACGACTTTTTAAAAAAAAGTATCGGCCTAGAGTCGAGTAAATATGGTAGTTGCTGTGCTGCAATCATAGGCAATGACTAGACGGCGCCTTGTAACTTCGAAGCGAGCACTTTCACCACAATCACAGAGCACAGTAAATCACTTCTTCGGAAGCACATGGGGAGCGTGAAGCGTGAACGATACTTTGTGGAAGGAAAGCTCGCACTACAGTCGCCATGTACCAGCCTACGCTAGCCCCTGAAGTCTAAAAAGCAGCAACAAAGAAATCATACACCAACTGCATTAACAAAAGCCAGAACCACCTTTGATTTTAAATTAACGAAAACACTGTCACAAACACAACAAAAGCAATGCCACTTGCGTTACCAGAAGCTGCCCTGACATGTAAACATCTGGTCGCCAAAGTTGAAATGGCGGCAAGGAAAGATCTTATTCACGCAATCGCAAATTACTTTGTGCTGTGGGATAAAATTTACGGCCTGTGCAAGGCACGCTCGTCGAAAGCGCGACTTGGGTGAAACTTGCAAAGCAGACGATGTACCAATAGTGTGTTAGTGTGAATGGATACCTCTCGCTTTTGCAGAGCCGGGCACGTTCGAAATACTGGACTATTCGAAAAATCGAATAGTGGACATTGGAATTGTGAATCAAATTATTTGCGGAGGTACTATTCGATTGGTATTCGAATATTCCCAGTATTCGCACACCACTAGTTGTGAGCACTAAAAAAAAGCCTGCTTTGACAAAATATTGATCTTATGTGATGGCCGTTCGCACAGCAGGTTTTACACTTACATTTGCCATGCAACAGTGGTCTTATACCCCTGTCACATGCAAATCTAACATCATTCGGAACAAATGACATTACTTAGCTTTAAATGACATTTGGTTTAGCTTTGCAGGCCTACACAGTGAAGAAAATGTCATTTGATGATAGCAGGGATAATTCGCAAACTCGTGGAATTGCACGATACTAATTTAAATACATCTAAACTGCTTTTACACCTTTTAAATACTTGTAAAACAAAACAAATCAAACTTTTTTATGTGTAACAAAGGCTGTGAATAGTGACACCAGTAGGCATCACAAGCTGAGGCATTGTATTTAAGTAACAACATGTTGGAGCTTTGCAAAGGTGTTTGCTGCCTCCTTTTCAATGTAAAATAACAGTCAAAGGAAAATGCTGATTTTGTGGCAGTTTTTACTCACATTGTTCTTCAGTTTATCATTAACCTTCCTTGCTTGGTGACTTGCCGCTGCTGTCAAGGCCACTCACTCAGCTCGGAAGCTAATGCAAATGTGTTCCCCAAACTCAATCACCCGAGAAATGCCACTTGCATTGAACGTCATTCGATGTTCCTGCATGTGTAGCACCGACCTAATTATGTTCATTTGATTTGCCGTGTCACAGGGGTATTGGTTACTACTACAGTGGAACCCCGATAATACGACTTTCAAGAGACCGTGAGAAAGCATCGTATGACCAGGGTGTCGTATGACCAGGGTGTGGGTAAATGCCGGCATAGTAGACGGTCTCACGCGACAGGTGGGCCAACAACTTATTTAAGCTGCTATATTTAGCGCGTTCTCGTGTGATATGCGAACCTTTACCCCAAGTTTAAAATAAAGCAACGCCTATGTTGCACCCCCCTCCCCTATGGCGTCTGGCTAGCCCGTTCGGCAATTGCAGCGGGCTACATGACACCCGTGCGGTCCGGAGCTATTCATAGCCTGCCAGCCCCACGCCTTGCGCACACGAGAGAAGGCCGACGGTGTCGAGCAAATGGAGAGGGGAAAAAGCGAGTGCGAAACTCTTAAGGCCAAGTGAAACGAATGATAGTACAAGGCAGAGATGAACAAAAAACGGCATTGCAATATGTGGTGGAGACACCCTTTGAACGGTCCCGTGCTGTCGCTGTTGGGTCATAGTGGTCAACACATAGCTGTTTTCGTTTCCCACCAGACCCAGCAATGCGAAATAGATAAGATGATTCAAACTTCGCGAGTAAACTGTATTCCGGCGAAAATTATGCTGCAGTCTTGCTACAGTGACTTGCTGCGGCGGCCAGCAAGTGACTCGAAATGGCGGTGCCAACGGGTGTGTGTCTCCACTTTCGCGGCAGATGCGCGGGAATAGAGGCACTCTAGCAAAGAAAGGGGCAGAGTGACAATCGGGTTTGAAAGACACTGATAAGCAGAGGGCAGAGATATAGGGAGAAAGAGTGACGTGAGAGGAGAAACTTGGATCAAGCGGGCGGGGAAAGCGGCTGTTCGGTCATTGCCGTGGGTTTGCGTCATATGTGTTTTCGCGTTCGTCAACAGCTAGACGGAAGCTTCAAATTCACGGTCCACCTGCCACCTGAACTTCAACTTCTCACGGTTGGCGCATTGGCATACTGTTGCAGCGTGGGGCCGTTGCAGGTTAACTCCCGCTCCCTGCTTGCTTGCTTGCATCTGATCAGTAAGTGGTCTGGCCCGCCTGTGGACCTTAGACATCAAGCAGCGTGAAACGAGGGTTAAGAATAAAGAAGGTCGGGGCGAGGCACCGAAGCGGTGTAAAAGATGAGAAAAGCGCCGATTTATCTCCCCTAGGGTACGTCGTATGAAGCGGTTCGCGTGCACCCGAGCTTCATATCATCGGGGGTTGTAACGCATTGTTTCAATGAGGAGTTTGCTGGAACTGCGGTGATCCGTCGTAAGAAGCGGGTCGTCGTAAGTGCGGGGGACGTATCAGCGGGGTTCCACTGTATTTCAAAAGATTCACTTTGGGCAAAGTTAGTCCTAGTGCTCAAAGTTAGTCCTAGTACTCAATCGTCCGTGACAGGAGCTAGGGTGTAAAGCGTGCTTTGCGGCGCTTGTCTCGACCATCCCAGTTTTTTCTTTCAAAACATCCTCCCTTTTCGTTTTCTTTTCTTTTTTTTTCCCCCAAGACGAGGGTTTCTGGGAGCACGGCTTCACGCTCCTGTCTGTGGGAGACAGTGGCACCGCCTCGGAGGCTCCCTTCCTGGGCGAGTTTTTGGCCGACATCTTCACCAGTGCCAAGGCGGCCATGTTGCTCAAGGTCTGCAAGCCACAGGTGAGCAAAAGCTCTTTCTTTCAGTTCAGCTCTGCTGAGTCCAGTTGGTTCAATCCCGTGGGCGTCAATTTCCGCTTTTTAATTAAAGAGTTTCGTGATTGATGAAAACCTATTTCATACTGTTGAAGCTTCCCAGCTTGTTTTTTTATATCGTCTGTGGAGACAAAATACAGCCTTGTTCATTTCGACAGAACTAGCTTTTGATAACTCACGAAAGACGTTTTGCGATGGAAGTGTAGATTTTGTTCATGTGCAGTAAAACATCAATTTTTGACACTATCTCATCTTCTGTGTTCTGTGGTTCGCTTTGGGACGATGACTGCTGTCGCTTCTTCTTGGCTGTGTCGCCAGTGTTGTGTGAGACAACCCCAAACCTCCAGACTGCTTTGCAGTTAAAAAAAGCATAGTGTGCGCAGTACCAACAACAGTACGCACTGGTACTTCTATGTTTAGGTGTACTTTCATAACTTCCATTGTTTTCCTTACTATTCTGACAGCTATAAAACGAATATGCGTTACATTCAAGCTCAAAGAGCTCGTTCGGCAAGCTTATAAGGCCTGCCTAACTAGCGTTTGCTTTTGCCGCCCTCAAGCACAGCTGTGCATGTTACGTCATAGGTTCTGTTGCGGGAAATGAGCTAGTGGGTCGCATGGCCATTCCCTTTTTTCCTAATTATATAGCTTATTTGAGCGAAGTGTGTGTTAAAAGGTGTGTCAGTATGGTTCTAACGAGGCAATCTTTCGAATGAACCAAACTTGTGTTTTGTCTGCATGGCCCCTTTAATACCTCCATTGCAAATTGTTTGAAGTTTGTGAAAAAAAATTGGTCACATTGCTACTGGGACAAAGCAGACTTTTTAACGAACTGCGCATCTACTTTGTATCCATGGGCACTTTAAAGGGCAGGACGAGAATGTGTGAGAAAGTGAGATTAGGCCATCCATGTTTCTGCTTTTCTTTTTTTTGCTCGATATAGTGGCTCACCTTGCTCTGACATGCATTTAAAAGAAAAAGTGGGTTTTTTGTCACATCCTAAACTTGTGCAATGTGCAATATTGTGTTCATTCACGCAACTTCATTAACTTCTCTTTACTAAAAGTGGGAACATTGCAAATTCATTTTTATTTTTAATAATCTCCAGTTAGTACTTTTAAATTAACCACACGTGTAAAAAAAATTATATCGCTGCTCTCATCTTCTTACCCGAAGCACGTCACTATGTGCCACCGTAAAATGAAAATCCATTCCCTGCACTTTCTTCCTGTGTAATAAGGACCAGTGTAGCTGCCATGACTGTAGACTTGCTGGAGACTTTAAAACATTCAGCATAATTGTGAAGGCGTTTCGTAAGGGAGTTGCAACTTTAAAGGCTTGTAAAAAGCGTGCTGTATACCCTGAACAAAGTTTTGACCAGTGCTTGTCTGAGATAAGCTGAAGCCTCTACTGCTTCAAATGCACAGCCATTTCAGTGTGCTGCGAGTGCAAGTTTCAAATGGGTGCTAAAAAAATTGGCACTGGCTTTGGCTGTGGCTGTCTTTTTGCTTATTACTGCACCGTGGTGGCAGAGCCCAGTGCTGTGGGCGAAGCAGCCGCGTCCTACGCTGACCCTGGCCTTCGACCGGCAACAACTGGATGAGGTCAAAGCCTCGTCCGAGCGCTACGCCGACGCCATGGAGAAAGAGCTGGACTTGGGCCCTCTGCCCGAACTCTGCCTTGGACTTATCCCCAGCGTCGAAGGTGAGCACAGATTGGAGATTCCTCTGAAAGCAAGAATAGAGCGTGTGGGGATCCGCGTGATCCCCTTTCCTCCTCCCGCGAGCGCGATGTTCCCGTAGCTAGGCCCATTATGCCCACAAGCGCAAACAATCTACGAGCCAAGACCAACTCAGCCAGCACAGAATTCTATTGCAGATTGATTTGTATACACGGTTACAAGCTAAGAACAGCAACGGAGGTCGCCCCTGCGCCTTATCTATGCAACAGGTCCTTTGAAGCGCGCAAAGAGCCCGTTAGTGTAACTATTCTGGGAAGCACAAAGTAAAAGCACATGCAGAAAGGAAACTAGTGCCCACAATGTTCTTGCAACCGTAAATTTTTTAAGTCGAATTGAGAGAAGCTGATAATCTCACCCATTAGACACAACCTTCTTTGAAAGGCTGCGTATGTTGGCGTCACCGATTCATGCTTCAGTGTACTGTGGTACACTACATGTGGTATTGCTGCTCTCCGCTTGTACCCAACTATATATATGCTGTTGGGCCTAAGGACGCGAGCTCGATTTCCAGCCGCGGCGGCCGCTTTTCTGATGGAGGCGAAAAGCAAGAACGCCTGTGGGTTGGAGATTTCAGTGCGTGTTGAAGATCCCCAGGTGGTCAAAATTAGTCCGGAGCCGTCCACCACGGCGCTTCATCGCCTGTGAAGTGTCGGCGCGTTAAACCCCATAATCAATCAATACCGAACCATATATCTATCAATAACTGTCGGCTGTTTGTAAGGTATAGCGGACACTGACGGTGACTATCGTTTCGTAGCATCAGTGTCTTGGAGCACTTGCAGAATCCAGGGTAGCCATCGGGCCGTTTGCACAAAGTCATAATTTGTCTACACTTGTAGAGGGAAGAATGGTAAAAACAGCTGGCTTTTGGATGGTGGCAGGAACCGTGGAGTTGCTCGCGAAAATTTGCTCGACAGGAAACTGGCGCTGCAATTACCTGCCATCGTAGGAATTGCAGCAAGAGCAACGGATTCGGATTAGATTTGTGATTTGTTCGGCTTGGAACTCATTGGGAGATTGTTGCACAGTGGCTTTCAATGGGCTGATAAAAATGGCGGTGGTTATGGTATCAGATGATGGTGGTGGTGATGATGATGATGATTTGGCAGGCCTGGCTGAAAATTTCAAGAGCCTTTAGTCAATGGTTTTTAAAAGTGGCTAGAAGCCAAAATGGTCAAGTGTGAGACCGTAAACTGCGACGGTTCTAAGTGCAGTTCTGACTGGTCGACACACTTTATGTGCTGAATTACACCTCGATTGTCTGAATTTGCTGCACCCTGCATTTTTCTTTTTTGTAGGAATTTTGGTTAATTGTGTATTGCACCTAAGTGTCTAGGCAACATATTATTTTATATTTCAGCCAGTTGCTTTAGGTGTGTGGTAATGCTTATCATTCACCGTCATAGATCTTGAACGATGTTTCGAGACGTCTTAGAAGTTCGCTTCCCCTTTAAGAGTGATGGGCTTCAAGTGCCTTGAAACTTGCTGACAGAATTTTTGTCAGTAACTTCCCCTGGGCTGTCCTTGGTTAGTTTCTTCTCTATTTTATTCCGTGGCATTTATCAATGCTGGCGTACCACCCCAAAAAATAATAATAAGCAATCACGCTTAGAATCACTTTTTTAGGAATTAGAAATTTTTGCCAGCCCTTGCTGGCACAATCAGCACTTCATAGCTGCTTACATCATAAAGTAAAAAAACAATGCACAGCCAAAATGTGCAGTAATGTGAACATCTTCAACAGAACTCTGTCTGGTTGGGTTAAATTTGAGGAAGAGGCAAATACCCCAACCAAGGGCGTTTATTAAAAGCGGTCCCGCTTTTAATAAGCGCCCTTGGTTGGTGTATTTGGTTGGTGGTTGGTGTAATAAATAAACAGGAACTGCTTTTCATAAACGCCCTTGGTTGGTGTACTTCCCCCTTCCTTGATATGTACATTAGATTGCACTGCACAGATCGTACAGTTCAGACGTGGGGCTAAAACCTGTGCCGCTGCTTTGATTGTCTATTCAGAAAATCTGGTGACTTGCATTCTGTATGCTGAGTGATACTTTGTCCTCCTTTCCCTTTTTTACCAGTGCCGGACGAATGGATCAAGGCTCAAGAGGACCGAGCGGACGCCAAGAGCCGCCTCCTATACGCCATTCCTCGGTAAGCATCCCCACAGATCGAACCAGAAGGAAAAACCGGAGCTCTCATTACTGGTCCCGGTAGCACTTTTGCTTACCACTGTCTATTATAAAACCGAAAGCTTTCTCATTGGGACCAATGGCGTCCTGTCAAAAAACTACTGCATTTCCCCAGAGACAAATTCGCCGACCGAAAAGCTCTGATAAGGTCTCTACCCACGGCGCGCGCCTGGAAAATGTGCTTTCATTGCGCCAAAAAGGTTTGCTTGAAAGTCACGAAAAAGGGATTGTGCTAGATAAGACAATACACGCATCGATCATGAAGGAGTACAGTAGTATACCTTCGTCTCGTAAACCACTTATCGGTATACATTTAGATCGTTTGTAGATGCGTATACTACTTAGTGCAGGAAAAAGTCGTACGTGTTCGTTCTTCGTTTGCGATTTGGATGTTTGAATCAGGTTTGACAATTGATTGGACGCACTTTGAGCGAAAGTTGAATTGGACGCACTTTTAGCGAACGTTTTGACGCACCTTTGACAGTTTTGGTGTGGGAAAGCTTTCGCGCTTCTGTCAACTTTCTTTAGGTAGTGATGGTAAATTTATTTTTCTCATGGGAGGGAAGAGAATAAATGCGTTTATTTTCTGCTAGCCGTGTTCACCATTAGCTTCACTGCTTAAAGGGGAGCCATGAAGAGAAAATACAACTTCGTTTAATTTGGAAGAACTAGGATTCAGTATCTCACTCAGCTCCATTACAGCCCCAAAAGATGTTTTCTAAAAAAAAAAAAGCAAGAAGTATTTAAAAACTTTCAAATTTTGCGCCACAGGGACGTGTTATGAGCAAGAATGACGTCATACGGGCCAACAATAAAACATAATTTTCAGTGCATTAACTGCACGTTAGCATTCAAGTGATGCGGTCAAATGGACCTAGAGGCCCCATTACAGACGTCCAGTCATGTGTCGTCGCGACACGTCAGTTAGGCGGCCGCCAATCACGCAAAGAAGGTTCCGTGACGTCATAGAAAAGTTGCGGGAAATTGGCTAGGGGGTCGCGACGGCTTCACACGTTTTCTTTAATATCTCCGTTATTTGTTCGAAGATTGTGATGATATTGGTATCATTGTTATCGGGACTAAGCAGTCTTTCTAATAAACCCAACTTGCATTTTGTCTTCATGGCTTCTTTAAGCGGAAGCGATGTCAGAAAGGTTGGTCTCTTTTCTGCACTGTTTGAGCAAAGGTGGTGGTGACATTGTACATGCTGTGCATAACTGTGCAACTGTTTTCAAAGTTTAACATATCACACTTGATTTACGTCCTCTGTTTAATGCCAGTTTCAATCACTTGTTTGAAGCAAACATCACCTGCGATATGATAACGAGTTTAAAGCAGGTCCACCAAAATTGTGCGAGAAATTTAACCAATCAAGCTATGGTGAACAGATGGCAGAAAAGCTGGAATTGCTATTGGCCAGAAATTTGATGTGGCAATTTATTTTTCGCTGTTTCTTTTTTTTTTTTTTTTTTTTTTTGTCTAGAACAACTAATCGAACAAAAATATTCACTTTCCTGCTTCTGTTGTTTTGTTTTTTTTTTTTTAATGAAAGACCCAAGTTATGTATTTGATGCAAATAACTGCCATGAATTATTTTAAGTCAGCATTTTACAAGTGACTCCTCGTTTTTGGATCTTTTTAGCTGAACCACATTGCTTGCTGTAAAGACAATTTTCATGATGACGTACTTGTATTCTGCAAATCGCTCTCATCTCACAAAAACAAGTCTCGCAAAAAAATTTGTAGAATCTCGCAATAAGAAGGGTGCAAAAATGTAGCAGGTCACCCCCGTGAAACCTGATTTTCCCTATCGTATCATAGCAACCTGCTCACTTCACATTGTGTCTTTACATTTCTCAAGGAACTTCGCATAAGCTCAGAAGCTCACTTTTTTTACAGTTCCTTTTGTGGGGCCTTTCACAGTCTCCTCTGCCTTTTAGGGGGAAAGCTAATCTTAAGCTACAAAAACTTTTTGTTGTAGTTATGATGATTAAAACTGGGAGGCATATGTGGTTTGGCTTTCCGATTGTAGATATGAATTTGTTTTTGTGTAGAACAACCATTTTCGAATTTAATCATATTTTCAGATTTAATTCTGCGTCAGCTTTTTTGGGCCCGTAGAGACATAGCTGAACATGGTACCAGTGAACTGTGCACACGTCAAAGAGTGCGAGTGCAATAAGTCTAACGTAGTCCTTCTTTCAGTGTTGCAGCAGAAGTTAGGGCCATTTGAAATTCAGGTTTGAAAGACAGAACCAGTTTTCCCGTTTACCACTTTTCTAGTGCGAAAGTTCCAGGGGTTTCCCCAGGCATCGAATCAAGGGGGGGTGTCTCAATGGCTCTGGGGAGGGGGGGGGGGGTTCATGCACTAGAAAAGCTGTTTTTTTATCCCACTAGTTAAATAATAGACGTCTGTTAACCAAACACTCATCCCCGTGACGTACGTTTTTCCTTTTCTATATATATATATATATATATATATATATATATATATATATATATATATATATACAGAAATAAGGATTGGCAGTCAAGAAGACCTCGGAAAGCAAAGGGGAGGTTGTGGTAGGCCATTGAAACAGATCAAGAATTTGGAAAGAAAGAAAGAAAGCGAAGAAAAAATGCCCGCCAGGTGGGATCCGAACCCACGACCTCCAGAATACCGGTCTGGTGCGATAACCACTACGCTACCGGCGGGGCGATTTTCTCCCCCGCTTTCTGGGGTATTTATGTCAATGTAATTTTGCTCCTGTGCTTGGGGGTGGTAGCCAGCGCCACTCTGACTTCTCGGGGTGAAGGGGACCTTCTTTTTAATCCCCGCGCCGTGACTCGAGTGTCTACGACATGTCGAGAGTGGTCAACCAGCGTTGAACCCTCTTAAGCTTCCTATGGCACCAAGACTGCCAGAACAGAGGCCCTCGCTATGCATGTAGCGAATCAGAATAGGAAATGAGGGACTCGTAGAAACAACACAGAAATAAGGATTGGCAGTCAAGAAGACCTCGGAAAGCAAAGGGGAGGTTGTGGTAGGCCATTGAAACAGATCAAGAATTTGGAAAGAAAGAAAGAAAGCGAAGAAAAAATGCCCGCCAGGTGGGATCCGAACCCACGACCTCCAGAATACCGGTCTGGTGCGATAACCACTACGCTACCGGCGGGGCGATTTTCTCCCCCGCTTTCTGGGGTATTTATGTCAATGTAATTTTGCTCCTGTGCTTGGGGGTGGTAGCCAGCGCCACTCTGACTTCTCGGGGTGAAGGGGACCTTCTTTTTAATCCCCGCGCCGTGACTCGAGTGTCTACGACATGTCGAGAGTGGTCAACCAGCGTTGAACCCTCTTAAGCTTCCTATGGCACCAAGACTGCCAGAACAGAGGCCCTCGCTATGCATGTAGCGAATCAGAATAGGAAATGAGGGACTCGTAGAAACAACACAGAAATAAGGATTGGCAGTCAAGAAGACCTCGGAAAGCAAAGGGGAGGTTGTGGTAGGCCATTGAAACAGATCAAGAATTTGGAAAGAAAGAAAGAAAGCGAAGAAAAAATGCCCGCCAGGTGGGATCCGAACCCACGACCTCCAGAATACCGGTCTGGTGGGTTCGGTTCGGATCGTGGGTTCGGATCCCACCTGGCGGGCATTTTTTCTTCGCTTTCTTTCTTTCTTTCCAAATTCTTGATCTGTTTCAATGGCCTACCACAACCTCCCCTTTGCTTTCCGAGGTCTTCTTGACTGCCAATCCTTATTTCTGTGTTGTTTCTACGAGTCCCTCATTTCCTATTCTGATTCGCTATATATATATATATATATATATATATATATATATATATATATATATACACACACACACACACACACACACACACACACACACACACACACACACACCTGAGAGGCGGTGCTTTCTATTCAATCTAAGAAAAAAACAAATTTAGAGAAATTCATTTTTTACAATGAAAGGTCCGCATTCCGTTTTTTTTTTTTAATTTCTCGCCATTTTTCAACGTATGAGGACATTTTGAATTTGTTACCAGGGCCAGTGACGAAATTTGAGTTCTTGAAACAATGTTGAGGTAGTACACGAATTATGCAGCACTTATAAATCAGGCACCGATTGTACGCTCCCGATTTATTAAAACGCCAGGATTAGCTTCCGTAGCGCTTTTCGCTACTCCCTGGCTGGTAGCAATGTGCTCGCAGCAAGGTCAGCCTCAAACCACTTTTCCCCTTTCCTTTAAAAGGCTTTTTTGTGTGCACATACGAACTTGCCACGAGCTGTCTCAAAAAAGGAAATAAATACGTGCAACGCTAACAGCAAGCTTGGGGGGCGCACTTTTGTTTATTTTGCCCGAGGCTACTGCCAAGAGTAGCAGACGGGCAGCCCGCGCATGCGCAGATCGATACTGAAAAAGGTCCATACAAGGACTGACAAGAGTGAAATTTGGGGATTCAAGGGGGGGTGTCCAGAAAAACTAGGGGGGGTCTACACACCCCCTAGGGGGGGTGTAGGGAAATCACTGTGCGAAACTCAAACGAATGTAACAGCATGTAACAAAATATTGGGAACACCGGGCTTTCGTTATAACTGCGGCCGTTATAAGTGGGCTCGACTGTACCAAGAGCCGTGTGAACTGCCGTCTTTACTTGTACAGTAGAACCCCGATAATGCAGCTTTCAAGGGACCATGTGAAAGCGTTGTGTGACCGAGGTGTTGTATGATCGGGGCACGGTTAAATGCCGACCTAGTAGATGGTCTTACGCGACAGCTGGGCTAACAACTTATTTAACCTACTATATTTAGTGCGTTTTCGTGGAATATGCAATCTCCTGACTGAAATTTAAAGTTTCTGAAAATAAATTGCCTATTTTGTGCCCCCTCCCCTCTACGGGAGTCTACACTAACCCGCCAGCCTTGCACCGCGCACTACGCGACACCCGTGCCATCCGGCGCTATTTATAGCCCGCCAGCTCTGCACCCCGTGCACACGAGATAAGGTCAGGCAAATTGAGAGGGGAGAAGGTGAGAGTGTGAAACTGCCAAAGCTAAGCAAAATGAATAAGGCGGCGATGGAAAAGAGTTAACGAAGAAAGGAGCGAAGCGACTGCTGGAGCAACAATGCAGCTTTTAAAAGCATTGATGAGCTGAGAACAGAGAGAGGGGGGGAGAGAACGCCACAAAAGGAAGAAACTCGAATCGAGCGGGTGAGGAAAGCGGGTGTTGGGTTGCGTCGTATGTGTTTTCACGTTAATGGGCTCGATGGTAGCTTCGAATTCGTGGCTCCATGAAGCACTTTTATGGACTTTGATTTCTCGCGGTTGGCGCGTTAGCGTCCTGCTGCGGACCTTTGCACATAAAGCAGCGTCAAACGAAGGTTAAAAATAAAAAGAACACTGGTTTATCTCCGCCAGGGTCCATCGTATGAAGCAGGGCACGTTCACCCAAGCGTCGTATCATCAGGGTTTTTTATGCATTGTTACTATGGGGAGGTTGCCGGCACCCCGGTGATCTGTTGTAAGAAGCGGATCGTCAAAGTGGGTCATCGGGTCGGCGGGGGTCTTATCAGCAGGGTTCCACTGTATTAATAAACGAGAAGACGGTCTTTTAAAAATTGTGTGAGATTTCAATTTCGTTCTATTCAAGGGTGTCTGTAAATACTATCTCCTCTTACATTTGTTCGTGGCATATTTTGTGACGAAAAACACGGTTCATTAAAAAGAACACACTGAAATGCTTTCTTGAAACTGCTTTTTTTGTTCCACCACTTGTGTGATTTGTAGCTGTAAGTATCCCAAACTACTTCTTATTGTTTTTGTTTTTCATTTAATAACAGGGTACCAAAACAAAACTTATGGTAGTCAGAGCATTATTCTGCTCCTCAGCATGCTAGTTGATAATTTTAGTGCTTGAATTGTGCACAGAATAAATGATTTCCAAGGATTAGCGGATATAATCGAAACTGGTTAAATGTCATATTTTGAATCAACTATTTCAACAATTAAAACTTTTTATATTACCCTGAAACCTTCCCCAGATTAGTGTTTTGAGATTTGTATTTTATGTTGCTTTTTGCAATATGTGAAAAATGCTCCGCCCAACAGTGATTACATATTCATTGTCTAATTTACAGCCTAGTGACATCCCTTTTTCATTTTCTTAGGGTTAAATAATCTGCAAATACTCCTCGCTTCTTTTACCTTTTTTTTTTAATTAAGGTTTCTGTAAGTACTTTTTGCTCTCATATGTATTTTTATGTCAAAAATCGTGGGAAAACAAAACTATGGGCATAACATGACCGTACTGTAACGGTGCTCTTGGCACTGTTGACTGCATTGTTAATCAAAAAGTTGGTTTAAGGTTGAAAGCAGTGAGGTAATTGTAAGAACATTTCTAAAGTTAAATGTTTAAAAAAGCACAAAGGACATGAATATAACGAAATAATCACTTTTCATAATCACTTTTCGATAAGCGCATGGAGAGTGATGTGTATGACTAGCTTCAACCCAGAATTTGTTCTTACCAACTTACTACATTGCCATTTCTCATCATAATAGCAATGCTAGTTTTGTGCTATTTACCAGTTTCTCATTATAAAGACAAAAAAACTCTTTGTGCTAAACAAAAACAAAGAATATAGAATGTTTTTCATAGTTCAGTGAAGTAAAATGAGCAAAAAACTATCACAGCAGTCTGGAATTTACTGCTTTCTCATCACAAAGTACAAAACTACAAGCAGGGCACTGAAGAAATTCTCATCAGATGAACACAGGACTTTGTGACAACGAAACGCAAACATGATAAAGCGATAGCATTCTTTACGGACTCTCATTGTTACCACAGCGGTGAGGACCACTTAAAGGAGTACTGACTCGAAATTTGCGTGTTACGTTTTTTTTTTGCTGCTATGGGTGCCTATTAGCACACTAATCGTAGAATGACACATTAGATGGTCGATCGCAGCGTAAAAAATCATTTACGGCGTCATTTATTCGTGTCAGTTTCGGTTTCGACAAAACAAATGCCGAGCGGCCGCCATGACAGGAGGGTGCACGTGACGTCACCAGTTTTGCCGCACGCGCGCGCCCAGATCGGCCGAGGTGTTCACCATCCCGACATGCCCGGGCAGCTTGACGTCAGTCCAAAAACCATGACGTGATATACATAGCGTAGCAGCGCGTGCCGACCGCAGCCAGTGCGTCGGCTACGTCACGGGAGCCCCGATGTTGGCGGTTTCGGGCAAGGAGCAGATGATGTCATGCTGGCCTGCTCTGGGCTTTCTCGTGCGGGCAAGGATTAAAATGGATTTAAAATATGTTATACTGAACGGTTACTGTTGAAACTTGCTGGGAGATACCGCCTGATAAGAGGGAAGTGCTTTACATAGTTATCTCAGCTTTGAAATTTCGTGTCACTACTCCTTTAATAAGGGCCATAAACCATACAAACTGACGGAAGAAAGCGAAAACAGTTGTTTTTTTTAAGGTCCTCAAACTCGCCCCAAAAAACCAGTTTCCTTTCCTCACTCCAAGCACTAATTGGTCCATTCATACACAGCACACACAAACCATGAGGTGTCGTAACCACCATCATCATCATTACTTGCTCCTAACTTACATGACTGGATTGACGAGTGGGATCATGGTTCCGTCTCTTGTATCATCATGTTTTGCATCCTCGCTGATTCCTTCAAAGGAGGCACTAACCCTAAATTCTTCCATCTCTTTCTTCACACCCACTTTGCCGTTCAGGTCACCAAGTTCAAGCGGCGCCAAGTCGCTGCCTTCGCCTAGCACAGCCACTGCTCCCCGACTCGAAAGTTCAACCACGAGGACGACCGCACCCGACGAAACCAACAACAGGGAGCAGCGGGATGACTTGCTGTACTCGATTCCAACCGACACACACATGAAGATGAGTGGGAAGTCGACGGGGCGCGTGGTCGAAGAGACGGAGCAGATCTCCGGCCTGGGTCTCTTCTGCGAGGCGTCCGGAACGTACGGCAAGACCACCCAACGCAACCTCTTCGGTCATGCCTCTGACTCCCAGCTTCAAGGTATCCTTTACCCTGGAGTTCCTAGTCAGTCGTCGAGCGAGAAGCTTGAAGCAGAAGCAGAAACGGAGGCTGCAGGAGACGGGAAAGTCGAGGTCCCGCAAACAGTTGGTGAAGGCAAGTTGCATCCAGATTCAGCAGTCGAGTCGGCCTTAAACCCAAACAAGAGCAAAGGTGCGACGTCGGAGGATGTCAATGAAGTGGCGTCGGTGACAGTTTCTGACGTTTTGTTGGCACAAAGCGGACAACGGGAGAACTTATTTGCTCAGGAAGCGTCGTCTGCCGCTGGTGGCGATCACTTGTCTGCTCTCGCGGCAGGGCGGCTTTCTGATAAGGATGAAGAGGAAGATGATGGTGGAAGTGATGAAAGCGAAGCAGAGGGGGCAGGGGACAAGTCCCAAGAACTGTTGGACTGTGGTGACATGGGAGACGCGCTTGAAAACTGGATTGCACGGCGCCGCTCCAGCATTCTGCCGATAGTTGAGGAGGGTGGCGGAGATGTCAGCATCGTTGCTGATGAAGAAGGAGCAGAACTTCCCGTTTCTGCAGACCAGCCCTCTGGGTCCCAGTACATTGCTGAGCCTTACCCCACGTACTACGGCGTGATGAGTAAGTTTCCCCAAGCAACCTGGTCTTGCACTGGCTAAGGGGGAACACTGGTCTTGAGGACCTTTTTTTTTATTTTTAACCTATGTGCTTGATATTCGCACATTGAGTGTATTTTAACATCCTGAGCACAAATATGCAGTCAGTTTTCGTCTATGGGGTGTAAGTGTAGAGTCGTGCAACATGTTAATGCACTCCGTTTCGGGCAATTTCGTCATTATGTACCTACAGAATACTCGAATAGCTTTTATCCCTTCACGCTGTAGAAGGACCAGGGAGTGCAACTATACCACAGCAGTAATTTTAGCGTTGTTTCTGCGAACGCTGTAAACTCCATAAATGTCGGGTCATCAATTGCCAATGTTTTTGTAAAACTAGGTGCATAAAATCTTGTGCCAGGAAAAAGAAATTCTGTATTTTTGTAGTTTTATTGCACTGTTCTGTTCGTAAGCTTTCAAATGCAGCAAAAATGATACAAATCTGACCAGTACATCCCAAGATATTGTACCCGACAGCTGACCTCGTGGGAAAAAAAAATGGTTCTGAGAAAGCAGGGTACGAAGTGTGGAAACTTAGGCAAAAATGGTCATTTAGGCGACTTCAAAGGGTGACAGCTTTGTAAATACGTATGGTGCAGCAGGGTACGAAGTGTGGAAACTTAGGCAAAAATGGTCATTTAGGCGACTTCAAAGGGTGACAGCTTTGTAAATACTTATGGTGCAGCTATGATATTTTGCAGGTACATTCTTTGGGACGTGTAGACTGAAAATACAAGAAATTGATACAAGAAATTGACTTTTTGGCGAATCTTCAGTCCTCAAGACCAGTGTCCCTCCTTAAGTGTCTTAACATCTTTTGTGCAAACCTTGTTTGTTGGAGAGTCGTCTGTGCCACTCCTTGGCTCACTCCTGGAATAAGTATAATCGGTGCGACGCTTAACGGTAAAAAGTGAGACTAGTGGATTAGAAGAACAGGTCTGTCCGGGAAAATTTTCTGGCTAAAACATTTAAAACGAAAAAAAATGAAAATTGGGCCATACATGTTATGTGGAAGGTGGAACAGTAGGGGCAGGCAATCATGCAGTGAAGAACTAGCGTACAAGTATGCGCTGCCGAAGAATGACTTTGGATAGCAAAGGATTAGAATGGTTAGTGGGCACTGGGTAATCACGGTGGCAATGACGGTGGTTATCACAAAGGCGGCAGCAGCAACCACAGTGATGGTGACAAAGAAGCAAGATAATCCACTCTGCCCCACTGGAACCACAGTCTTCAGTGCACGCTGCCGTTGTATTGCTCATCTTATATCACAGGCTCTCTTTGAAATCAAATCCCCACTGGCACAGTTACTGCATCACATTAAACAAAAGAAAAAATATCTCTCCCATTGCCTAGTGTAGATGCAAAGTAGATTGCATGCAAATCGCCTCTATGGCGTAGCGCTTGTTCTAGTTTAGATCAAACGATGCAGTTGTATATAATAGCAGCTGTCAATGACATGTGCAACATTGCGTTGCAGTACATTCAAGACGTGCATCTGTTTCGGCTTTCTGTTTTAGCGCAAGAGCCACTGGCGTCTTCAAGACTGGCGTTTTTCTCACCTGGAAACTGCGACGGTAGCAGTGGTGACAGTGACAGCAATTACTCGTGGGACTGGAATAAGGTCAACGGACTGTGCCAATATCCTCTGGAAGTCGTCTTGAAGCGCTCCCTGCTTCCACCATTGATGGCTCAGTGAGTTCCACCTTGTCTCATCATAGCATTGGGCTGAATCGACATGCTTTCTTTTAACAAGGTGTTCACAGGATCGAAAACGCATGTTAGGTCATTAATGCGACGCATTATGTGCCCCATAAGGTGAAAACCTTCGCGTTATAGCACCAGATGGCCACAAATTTTGTGTACCTGTAATTAAAATGAAAAAAAAAGTCAAACCTTCTTTTTTAAGAGGAAGCTGTTTAAAATGCAAAGTTTTCTCTCATACAACTTAAGTCAAAGTCCAAAATCCAAACTGCTTCGTCTTTGTTGGAAGGGCGCAGTCGGATAGGTGTCGGTTACATTACGCGAGGTACCCAGGTTCAATTCCGACCACGGGAAGCGTTTTTTTTTCTTAATTAAGGTGCTTGGTGTGCCGTTGTGGAAACCCATAGTGTAAGTTGGCATTTCTGCGGTGCATTTTGGGCGTAACTATTGGATTTTGGACCTTGACTTTGGACTTTGAAGACGTCTTTCAACCACCTTTCGCTTCACCCACAATCATTGTCATCATCATCAGAGAAAGTTGGCTTTCCTGCAGTGCATTTTGGGCGTAACAATTTGGATTTTGGACTTTGACGTTGGACTTAAGAGACTTTGGCTTTCAACTACCTTTCACTTAGCCTTATTCGCGCTAAAAAACAGCGCAGAGACGAGGACGGAAGAATTGACAAACGAGAGCGCTGACGAACAACTGAAGTACGATTTATTACACGACATTAAATACACGGAGAACCACTAGCTGCAAGCATGCACCCATTCAAGGATAAGATATCACTCCAAATATGTAACAGAAGCTTACATCAAGGATAAAACAATCAGACTTGAAGTGTCAAGCTTGCTGTCTAGTACAAGTTAGATTCGACTGGCTAGATATGCTACACCTCTCGTTCCAAAAGGGCAATCGATGGCGTGCTCACCCATTGTTCCCCCCGAATGCCAATCAGTGAGGCCTCCAACATTTCCCGGGAGCGAGCGTCTGGATAGCACTTCGTCTTTCAATTTTGGGTGGCAATCACTTTTCTCGCATTTCTTGCAATGTATTTCTTACAAAAAAGGCATACTGCCATTCAACTCGGCCCACTCAAAAGTGGTAAAACGTGGCATTGCTGTTGCGGCTATAACGAACTCAGTAGTAAGATCCTGTCCACACACCATGACGAAGAGCTTAGGCACCCAAATCAAGAGACTTAGTGAAGCAGGATACCCAGTTCCTATGTTGCGTAGCTCCGCAGGAAACGTTCTGCAAAGAGTCAACACTAACATGGTAAAAAAACCGGTCCCAAGAAGAAAGATCCAAGAACCGCTTAAGCATCATACCCTACGTGCATGGGGTATCACATCCTTTGAAGAAGATCGGGGATAAGGCAGGAGTAAGGATGGTTTCTTCAACAACAGCCCAAGCAAACTACAACGACAGCCCAAGAGCCTTATGTGAGAAGAAGCATGAAACCCAGTTTGTGAAATGTGCGGAAAATGCGGTGTACGAAATCCTACTTTCATGCGGATGAGTTTGCATAGGCCAGACTGGTACTATATGCCTAAATGATCGCCTTAGAGAACATGCTTACACCATGCGCACAGGTACAGGCAGCAATCTTGTAGTACATTGCAAAAAATGTGAGAAAAGTGATTGCCACCCAAAGTTGAAAGAAACGCAAGTTTTGAAACGCTATTGAGACACTCGCTCCCGGGAAATATTGTAGGCCTCACTGATTGGCATTCGGGGGGGAACAATGGGTGAGCATGCCATCAATTGCCCTTTTGGAATGAGAGGTAGCATATCTAGCCAGTTGAATCTGACTTGTACTAGATAGCAAGCTTGACACTTCAAGTCTGATTGTTTTATCCTTGATGTAAGCTTCTGTTGCATATTTGGAGGGATATCTTATCCTTGAACGGGCACATGCTTGCAGCTAGTGATTTTCCATGTATTTAATGTCGTGTAATAAATCGTATTTCAGTTGTTCGTCAGCGCTCTCGTTTGCCACTTCTTCCGTCCTCGTCTCTGCACTGTTTTTTAGCATAAATAATGTGAACCCAACTAGCCCAACGTCAAGCCTTAGTAAATTACACTTCACCCACGACGATCGTCATTATCAGAGAAAGTTGGCTTTCCTGCAGTGCATTTTGGGCGTAACAATTTGGATTTTGGACCTTGACTTTGGACTTTGAAGACGTCTTTCAACCACCCTTCATTTCACCCACGATCATCGTCATCATCAGAGAAAGTTGGCTTTCCTGCAGTGTGTCTTGGGGCAATGTCGCCATCAGTGAAGTACACGAAGCTTCGCTTTAGAACGTGTCAGAAGCAGGAATCAAGCCGAGGCACAAGCAGTGATAGTCAAGTGCCATTAACCACTACTGTACAAATGCGTAAGATTTGATGACTAGCGAAACTGTAACAAGGACAAAAAAAAAAGACACTTGACGGTGCTAGACTTCTATTAAATATTATTGCATGAACACATAAACATACAACCCACTCACCTATTCACACTTGCACACTATAACACATTAGTATTGTGCGCAAAAATCACACTCAATGTGCCAGCCTACTTTGAGATAATCAAGATCCTTGTCTGATAGGACCAGTGAATGTGTGCTAATTCGGGCAGCCGCATATTGTTTTTTTTTTTTTTTTTTTTTTAATTGAAGTGGCTTCGAAGATTTTGCCCTCATTGCATTGCAAACCAGCAAAGCACTCTGGTCTTTTCACGGGGCTCTTTGGGGAGTGCTATGAAACTATGGGTTTCTACAGTATCACATCGCTTACACAAATGAAGAACCTAATGTCGAAAGCATTACAAAGTCATTGCACTGTTGGGATGAGAGCAATGTTTGAAAAGCATGGGCGCAAGTAGTGGACCTTGGGGAACGCCATAGTTGGCAGCCTCTTACCCTCTGCTGATGTCCCACATGCAGACGCGACACAGATGTTGCAGTGGACCAAGCTTTCTGTTTGTCACCAATTTTTTTCACAAATTTGCTTGCAGGATGGCACTGGTGAACCGTGTGTGCGTGTCGTACCTGGTGACAGAGATGCGACTCTACGACCACCTGGAGGCCCTGACCAACTACTTCTGCTTCCAAGATGGCGAGTTCGGACAGGCCCTCTGCGACGCCGTCTGCCACAAGGTGTGCATGGCCCTCCGGGGGTGTTAATCAACTCGTTCCGTCGTTAGAAATAGAGGTCTGCGGCTGCAGCCTCGAGGAAAGGAGATAAAAGAGGAGGTTGGCAGGAAGCACAATCTCGTGAAAAATTTCATTTTACAAAAAAGTGTTCTCGAAAAGCTGAGAGACAGGACCGTAATCAGCCAGTTGATAATGTCGTTTGCTTACAGTTCAGCATCCCATAAGCACATAAATGCTTTCTCTTTGGTGAGATCTGAACACTGGAGCTTTGAGCGACTACATGTTGTGTCAGTTTGACGCCTTGTCAAACATTTTGTTATTACTGTTATTATCTTTTTTTTTTTTTTTGTTCTAGGGGGTACAAGATAGAAAGTAGTCATTGTATAAATGTGTGTAAGACCACTGTTATGCGGACACTTGCAATGGCCGTAGGCACTGAACAGTGGTGGCTGTACTCACATGGCACCTTCCATATATAGTTCTGCTTGGATAAATTATCATTTCTCTTAAAGGGGTCCTGAAATACCTTCCGCCGATGCGTGGATGTACATGTAACCAAATAAAGCAATGTATTAGCAATCTCCTCCTGCAAGAATTTTGTTAAAGCGATGAGTATTAGCTGAGAAATCGTAAATCAAAAACCGCGCATTATCGCCGAGCCGCGTTTCCTCCTCGTTTCAACGTACTCTCCCCTGTTGACGGCGCGCGAGGCTTCCCTCCCATGATGCTGCGCTCCTCGGCGGTGACGTACTTCCGCTATTGCGCTGCTCACACTGCATGCCGTCTGCTACGGGCAAGCTTTGTTGACACCATGAATCCCGTACTACGCTAAAGGCTGGAAAAGCGAACGAAAAATCTGGCCGCATGTGTGCGGCGGCCTGGCCTTGCCCTTTCGCGGTGTACGTTGCTGCAGAACTTTACTATCGGCGGCACGTGACTTTTTATCGGCGGCGAACTCGCAGCCGCACGGGGGGATCGTGCGCTCGCTCCCTTGGATGCACAGCGCACTGTTTATCCAAAAAGCGTCGTATCAGATGTGGCCCCGCTGGTGCCGGGTCTTATTTTGTGGCGGCGGTAATTCCTGACGGCGGCATGTGAAAAAGACATTTTAACCCGATACAGAACCCGTGCACAAAACGCCAGTTCAGCTTGGGGCGACGCGTGGTGGAGAGCGGCAACGTTGGCAAAACATGCTCTGCCGCAGCTCTGAGCTTTTTAGCGCTGGAGCGAGCGCCATTTCTTTGACAATATCAAACATCGGTTGCCCTGGCAACAAGGCACAAATCGCTCTAGAAGTCAGTTACGGTTGCGTGATCCCGGTTCAGCTTGCGGCACCACCTCGCGGCATATGGGCACTGCAGGCATACTACTCACTCTCATTTGGAAGTGCGAGATGCGTTTGGCATTACAGGAGGCGATGGTGTGTGTGTTGTGGACGCCTTTGTTTCGCGATGAAATGCGACGTTGTGCTTCTGCGGGTGGATAGTGCTTCCCATGGTTTGGATTATCTTTCTCGAGCGGCGTACGACTCAACCTCCTATGTAGTATGTGCAGTGTGCGTGGCTAAAAGCCATCTCGGCTTCGTCCCCGCAAACCGCGCGCGAGGTGAGTGCCGAATTTACGACGGGCAGGAGGAGGCAACCTATCGTCTGTCAATCGCGGTTCAGACTAGCAACGCATGTTGTGACGTTGTGTTCGTTCGAAACACATCTCTGGATTGTTTTGAAGTGGAATAAAATGTATCCGTCAAACCCGGGCATCCGGCTCAGAGCGTTCTCTGCGATTGCACGAAAGAAGTGCCACGGGGCTTCAACGCTTTCTTTACGGAACGTACTCAGGTAAGAGAATATCCATGTCGTGTTATGGCCGTGTTGCATTCAATACGAACGGTTAAGCGTTTGTTTACACTTGTTTCGTTTGTCGTAAAATGCCCAAGCACTCCGACACTCCGCTGGCAGATCAGCCAGCGAGCCGACGCTGAGCAGACGACTCATCTCTTTGCCGGAAGTGCGTGAAAAAGCCGCCCAATAGCAGGATGTCTAGCTCATGACGAACATCTGGGAATCGATGATGTAGACATGTGAAGATGGCGGTGTCCAAAAACACGAAGGAAAGGGTGAGAAAAAAGCGACAAACTTTGCAACGAAAGTGTGAGCTTTCCACTGCGCGTAAAAGAGTAATACTTGGCCCAGATGACCTTGACGACCCAATCTAACGATTGCGCTACTTCATTTAGTGTGCTCAAAATGCCTTTCAGGGCCCCTTTAAAATTTCACCTCGCGAGCACCGAAAAAAAATTCTTTTTCTAATTAGTTTTTGCGCTGCATGGGGCACAGTGTATTCCTTTTATTCTTCACAAAAATTTTTTGTAACAGCAACTGTAACTGGAGAATCTCATTCAGCCAATCCAATCAGGTTCATGGTGTTGCAAATGGTTGCATTTGTTGTGGTTTCAGGTGAAGCATGGCATTTCACGATCCATCGCTTGTTCTATATGCAGCACCACTGTCCTGCAACAAGTTAATTAGCAAATGTGTTAGCAACAATGTCCACATGAAGCGTTTTTGCAGCAGTGTGCTCGCCTGCAGCAGGGACATGTTGTTGCCGGGGGCAGCCATCTTGCCTACCTGCCGATGGAACGGGTGGAAACAGCGGCGGAACAGAGACCTCCGTTTTCCGGAGACTAACGGCCTCCATTGGCGCCGATCGCCGTTGGGTTTCCAACGACACTCGCGCAGTGACTTTAGCTCGCGCTGCCTTGTAACTCTGCCTAACGGCCGTTAAGGCCAGCTGCCGTTTTTCTTAACTGCCGTTGAAGTGCCAGTGTAAAGGTATAAGGGCCACACCCTTTAAATTTTGGACTCGATATGTAAAAAAAAAATTACGCCCACCTCCCCTCGCGGGAACCCTGGTGTGATGCGACGCTGAAGGGGGTTCCATTATGCGTTTCCGTTGGGTCGATTACTCGAATTGCGTGAGCAATCGTCTGGTAATGAGAGAGAGAGAGAGAGAGCGCAAGCGTAGCGCGGACGACCGTCGACTGAGGGACCGGCCGGAGCGCGGCACTCCACTTATATGCGCAGCGCGCCCGAAGGAGAGGAGACCGCGGAGAAAGAGGGCGCTGCACATGCGCACAGCGCGCTTGGGTCGACCGTCGACTGAGGGACCGGCCGGAGCGCGGCACTCCGCTTATATGCGCAGCGCGCCCGAAGGAGAGGAGACCGCGGAGAAAGAGGGCGCTGCACATGCGCACAGCGTGCTTGGGTCGATTACTCGAATTGCGTGAGCAATCGTCGGGTAATGAGAGAGAGAGAGAGAGAGCGCAAGCGTAGCGCGGACGACCGTCGACTGAGGGACCGGCCGGAGCGCGGCACTCCCCTTATATGCGCAGCGCGCCCGAAGGAGAGGAGACCGCGGAGAAAGAGGGCGCTGCACATGCGCACAGCGTGCTTGCGCCGCGCGCAGCGCCACCCACCAGCGGAGTGAGAGAGCGCGGCGCACTGTGCGCGCCACAGATGTTGGGGGGGAGGGCGCGCTATCACGGCGAGAGGAGAGGGGGTGAGCGGAGGAGAGACGCAGCTGTGCGGACGCGGACAACGACGACGCAGGAAGGACAGGGCCGCCGGCAAGAGATGCTCCTCTCAGCGTCGCATCTAAAAAAGCATATAAAGAAATATTCCTGTATAGGTTGCACTCCAAGTTTAAAGGCATGCTGACCGCTCACTGGGCACTTTTGAAACCTTCCAGAACCTGCCTTGAAACATTTAATCTTCATAAAAAAGGGAGTACTGCATATTTAGTTGCGTTTATTTAGGTAACGAATGTACCATTTTTCTAATAAAGAAAATGCCGCCTAGCAGGCATACTGTTGTACGACGAGGCACATTCTGAGCTGATTGCTTGTAGATAACTGCTAAGTATGGCAAGTGCACTGGTGGTAAAGGTCGGCAACGCCGTGACCTAGAATGAACATTACAACTTTGCTTCTTTTTGCATCTAACATTGCACTGGCCAAAAAATCCAATGCTAGCTGTTGCAATGCATGCATCCCGGCGTGGCAGGCATTGTGGTGAAGTTGCACTTTGGGGCGAAGTCTGCGTGTCACCATCACATCAGCGTACTTTTTTAAATTTATCAGTATTAGTGCAGGTTACACACGTGAAAATACGGCATGCTCATTTACCACATCCACAATGCTGGTAATACGCAGGAAATTCGCGCCCTGTATTTTCGTCATCTTTACCCTGGAACACTGTAGGAGCGCTTCAGGCCGGAACTTGGATGTCGACGATAAATGTGTCCGTTGTTGCTGCAGCAGTGGTACACTTGATGTCATACACAACTAGAAGAAGGGCCCCCCTCAACAACCACCGGTTTTTAAAGCGACAGCTTTATTAGTGGGACCAATGGTGTCCCATCAAAAAATCGAAGGCATTTCCCCATAAACCGGTTGGTCGACCGGAAAGCCCTGATAAGATATCTGGACACACGGTGTGTGTGTGAAACCGGGTTTCCAGTGTGCCAAAACGGTTACTTGGAAATCGCGAAAAAGGAACCGTTCTAGATAAAACAATGCACTCATCGATCATGAAGAGGGAGTGCAATTGTATGCCCTTATCTCACGAACCACGTGTCGGTGTCCATTTAGACCACTCGTAGATGCGTTAGTGCGCGAAAAGTCGTCGCATGGGTTCATTCTCCGTTTTCAATTTGGGTCTTTGAAAGTTTGACGATCGATTCGACGCCCCTTCAGCGAAAGTTGGACGCACTTTTAACTTTCGTGCTTCTCTCAACGTTCTCTAAAAAGAGATGGTGGAGTTTCTTTCTCCTAAGCGCACTCTTTTCTTCCATCCGTGCTGTGGTCTTAGAGGGGCGTGACGTGTGTTCCCTGTTGTCTTGTGCAGCTGAAGGCACCCATGCGTTCCCCTGCGGACTTTCTCAACGTGCGGACGCTGAACTGGATCCTGGCTCAGGCCCTGAGCTCCTCTCTGCGGGGAGAGTGCCCCGAAGCATCCAACCTGACCCTCGACGCTCGCCGCATTCCATCGGAAATCCTCCCCGGTACGCAGGCGCTTCGTTTTGCCAAACTCTGGCGCCTTTTCTGCAGGCTTCATGTGGGTCCTTATAAAAACCTTGAAAACCCTCGAATTCAAAACGATTGTTTTCGAGGCCTTGAAAGTCATGGAATGCTTACGGACCCTTGAAGGTCCTTGAATTTCTTAAATTTGCCTCTTTAATAAGCACAAAATAAACGTGAAGCTATATAAAGACTGAGGGGATGTTTGTTGCTTGGTTGTTCTTTTTTAGAAAGTGAAAGTTTGCACTTTGCTGCACCCTAAAAGTGTTTATTCGTGTGACTCTTAGGATAAATTGTCGAAAAAGGAGTTGGACAAAATTGCTAAAAGTTGCTAAAAAATTGGCAAAAGTTTGCCATTACTACGAAAAGGAGTCTTGCTTGGCAACTAGCCCCCTTGTCGAGCACCAGAAATGTTGGCTCCAGCAAGTTAGGTATTTTCTTTACGATTTCTAATCATTTCGAGCCTCCATCTTTGCCTGAACATCGTTCTTAATTAGATTTCTCACAGTGTGGTCCTGATAAGTGTACACACAGAGCCCTGAAAGTCCTTGAAAATCATTGGAATATTTGTCGTATAAACGAGCGTGGACCCTGTACTAGTGAATATCCCAGAACCTTCTCCCGACTGCCTTTTTTGTGAGCGCCTGTCAGCAACTCGACGAGGGTTGTTGAGCTTGACTCGGGCCATAAATAGTATACCGCAATACTGTGACTTTGATTTTAACGCGCACCAGTCTCTGCAACTGTATTTTTAGAAACTGTCAGACAGTTGGTGCGCGTAGCAAGCAGGGTTTAAGCTTGAACGTTCTCTTGTTTGGAATAGTAGAAACGTCCGTAAGTAACAAGGTGTATCACCATCTCATCTTCCTTACCATTCATTGTTTGTTGAAGGCCTGATGTGGCATGACAGACAGGATTTCATCTTTATTTCTTTCTTTCTTTCTTTTTATTTTTTTTTTACTCGGTGCTGTATCCGTGAAAAGGTTTTCAAGTGCCAGAAGTTGTGCACTGTGCATTTTTCTCGTGATGTGCATTTTTTGCCTGTTCTTGGTTTGATCAGATTTGCTTAGACGAGTGAAAAAGTACACCTCGCAAAGTCGCCAAAACACTGCAGAGACTGGTTGTTTGGTTTCCAAATTTCCGTAGTCACCTTAAAAGACCCCTGCAATGCTTTTTTTAAAGTACTTTTTGGGCTTTACGTCCGTGCTTCATGTCATGCAGAAATCAACACAAAAATAATTATCAAGGAAGGTCAGAAAAATAATTACAGTAGAATCTCGATGATACTGTCACGAAGCCAAGGACGACGCAGTTGTCTTGCAGGAGAAACAAGTTTATTGGAGCGAACTTGTGCTCCCCTAACAACTCAAAAGAATACAGAGGCGGCGAAGCAGCGGTCAACAAAGTGACTTGCGTCAGCGAGCGTCGCAGAATCGAATGCTCCGGCGTCCGCACTGCAGGCTTTTTATCTTTCGGCGCGCGTGGTTCTCGAAACGTCGATTCGCATCGAGAACATAGTAGATCCAAGAAGATTATTCTGGGCTGTTCACGTTAGATCGGAATGCTCTCCCTATCACGACAGATAACACATGCGGCACAGAAAGAAAGAATGGAACACGCGCTTCCCTTGGCGCAGAGATAACACAGACCGGCGCAGCCGGGCGGTAAAAGCAAAACACAAATAAACAAACCCAATGTATGGTTCGCGGCATTACCCCCCCTCTAAGAGTGCATCGACCCGATGCTAACATAAGCGACAGTCCGAACAAATGAAAATAAAAGTTCGTCATCGTCCGTAGAAAGGTTTTAAGCGAACCACGTGGACGACTTCAGGCCGCGTGCGTCGTCGTGATGTGCCGGAGTCACCATCGGGGATCACTTCGTAGGTAAGTTGGCCAACACGTCGTAGAATCTTGTAGGGTCCAAAATACCGTCGCAGGAGCTTCTCACTGAGTCCGCGTCGTCGGATGGGAGTCCAAACCCACACACGATCCCCTGGTTGGTACTCGGCGTCTCGGCGTCGGAGGTTGTAGCGGCCCGCATCCACCAGCTGCTGGTCCGTTATACGAACTCGAGCGAGCTGGCGGGCCTCCTCCGCACGTTGAAGATATCCGTGGACGTCGGCGTTGAGGTCGTCGTCTTCTACGTGCAGAAGCATGGCGTCGAGCATCGTAGTTGGCCTTCTACCGTAGACAAGCTCGAACGGCGTCAGCTGCGTCGTCTCCTGGATAGCCGTGTTGTACGCAAACGTGACATACGGGAGCACTTCGTCCCAAGTCTTATGTTCAACGTCAACGTACATTGACAGCATATCTGCGATTGTCTTGTTCAGACGTTCTGTAAGTCCGTTCGTTTGGGGGTGGTACGCCGTCGTTCTTCGGTGATCCGTGTTGCTGTAGCGTAATACTCCTTGCATCAGCTCCGCAGTAAATGCCGTTCCGCGGTCGGTGATTAGGACTTCCGGGGCTCCGTGTCGCAGCACAACTTGGCTTATAAAGAACTTTGCCACTTCTTGTGCAGTCCCCCTCGGAAGAGCGGCGGTCTCTGCGTAGCGCGTCATGTAGTCTGTCGCTACGACAATCCACTTGTTCTGTGATCGTGACGTAGGGAACGGGCCTAAAAGGTCCATTCCAATCTGTTGAAATGGTCTCGATGGGACGGCGATCGGTTGCAGAAGTCCGGCGGGTCTTGTCGGCGGCGTTTTTCGTCGCTGGCAGTCACGGCAGCTCCGGACGTAGTGGGTGACGTCAGAGGTAAGGCCGGGCCAGTAGTACCTCGCCTTGATTTTTCCAATAGTGCGGGCTGTGCCGAGATGTCCGGAAGACGGGTCGTCGTGGCACGCTTCCAAAATTTCGTCACGAAGGTCCGCGGGGATGACGAGAAGGTAATTCGCTCTTGTTCCGGGGCTGAAATTCTTCTTCACGAGGACGGAGTTTCTCAGGCTGAATGCTGGTAAGCTGCGTTTGAAGGTCCTAGGAACGGCAACGTTGCATCCCTCGAGGTACTCGATTATGACGCGTAAGTCGGGGTCGGCACGCTGCTGGGCGGCTAGGTCGCTCTCCGTCACGATCCCGAAGAACGCGCTGTCTTCGTCAGCGTCTTGTGGTGGTGGGTCGACGGGGGCGCGGGACAGGCAGTCGGCGTCGGAGTGTTTCCTGCCGGATTTATAAACGACTGTAACGTCGAACTCCTGCAGGCGCAAGCTCCACCGCGCAAGACGGCCAGAGGGGTCCTTCAAATTGGCGAGCCAACACAGCGCATGGTGGTCTGTTACAACCTTGAATGGCCTTCCATACACGTATGGGCGAAATTTTGAAATCGCCCATATAATAGCCAGGCACTCTTTCTCAGAGGCAGAATAGTTTTTCTCCTCCTTCGACAGACCCCGGCTGGCATAGGCGATTACCCTTTCGCAGCCGCTTTGCTTTTGGACAAGGACGGCACCCAAGCCTATATCACTGGCGTCCGTGTGCATTTCCGTTTCGGCATTTTCGTCGAAATGAGCGAGCACGGGCGGTCTTTGCAGGCGTTTTTGCAGCTCGCAGAATGCTTTTTCTTGGTCGTTTTCCCAGCTAAAAGGGGTGCTATCTTTCGTCAAGCGCGTGAGTGGCTCTGCAATGCGTGCGAAGTTTGCGACGAAGCGCCGGTAGTATGCGCACAGCCCGAGAAATCTTCGCACGCCCTTCTTGTCTTTCGGCCTTGGGAAGTTCGCAATGGCTGACGTTTTTGCCGGGTCAGGTAGGACTCCCGCGGCGTTGACGACGTGGCCCAAGAACTTGAGTTCCCCGTATGCGAAACGGCACTTTTCAGGCTTCAGTGTCAACCCCGACGTCCGAATGGCCTCGAGTACAGACTCCAACCTTGCAAGGTGTTCGTCGAAAGTCCGGGCGAATACCACTACGTCGTCGAGGTATACGAGGCAGGTGTGCCACTTAAGGCCAGCTAGCACAGTGTCCATGACTCTTTGAAACGTCGCTGGTGCTGTGCAGAGCCCAAACGGCATCACCTTGAACTCGTATAGGCCGTCTGGGGTTATAAATGCAGTCTTCTCTCGATCTCTCTCGTCCACTTCAATTTGCCAGTAGCCGGTCTTCAGGTCCATCGATGAGAAGTACTTCGCGTGGCAGAGGTGGTCGAGGGCGTCGTCGATTCGGGGGAGAGGGTACACGTCCTTTTTCGTGATTTTGTTCAGTCGCCGGTAGTCAACACAAAACCTTAATGTGCCGTCTTTTTTCTTTACGAGTACGACGGGCGCAGCCCAGGGGCTTTTCGAGGGCTGTATAATGTCGTCGCTGAGCATGTCGTCGACTTGAGTCCGGATGGCTTCCCGTTCGTGTGAAGAGACGCGGTACGGTGACTGTCGGGTGGGTCGGGCTCCATCTTCGGTTATTATTCGGTGCTTCGCTAGAGGGGTCTGACGTAGTTTTGCGCTCGACGAAAAACATTCGCTATAGCGACGCAGCAAAGCCGATAACTTGTTCCGTTGTTCTTGCGGTAGCGCCGGATTCACGTCGAAAGGCTGCGGGAGCTTGAAGGTTTCAACGGGTGTGCGCTCAAAGTCGGCGACCGCGATCATGTCACTTGCTTCTTGCGCTTCTTCGAGGAATGCAATTGCCGCGCCCTTGTTTAAATGCTGGTACTCCTCGGTGAAATTCGTAACCAAAATGTGGGATTGGTGTTCCTTGAAGCGCGCAATGCCTCTTGCGACCGACACACCACGGTTGAGAAGCACCCTTTGATCGGTGTCTACGATAGCGTCGACGTCAGGAGCAGCATCTTCACAGTAGACTGCGACCATCAAGCTTGCGCGGGGTGGCAGGGTGACGTGATCATCGGCGATCCTTACAGCTGCACGGATTTCGGGGTTCGATTCCGGCGTCATGGAGTGGTCGGAGGAAAAAGTTATCGACTTCGTCTGCAGATCGATTATTGCGCCGTTGTCCGTCAAAAAGTCCATTCCGAGAATTACGTCGCGGGAGCAGTTGGGCAAAACGACGAACACCGCAGGGTACGTCGTGCCGTCTATGGTGACGCGCGATGTGCACGTTCCACTTGGCGTCACGAGGTGGCCTCCTGCTGTGCGTATGTGCGGACCGTCCCATCTGGTCATAACTTTCTTCAGTTTAGACGCAAATGGTCCGCTCAACACGGAGTAGTCGGCTCCCGTGTCTACGAGGGCGACTACATCAAAGCCGTCGATGGACACCTTGACGTCGGATGCCGCCTTCCTCGAGTTCCGGGTGCGTCGGGGCGTCGCATCTCGGCTTGTGCGTGTTGACGGTCGGGCACTGTGCGTCGTCGTTGTCATCGTCTTCTCAGCGGACGTCTCGGTCCGGTCGGGTGCGCGTCGCGGCGTATAGCTGTCGTCGTGTACGGGAGTCTCGTCAGGTCTGGGTCGGGTCGTCGGGATGAGGGCATGTTGTGAGGCGAGTCGTTGCGTCGTTGGAGGGTTTTCATTTTTCCGCGATCGTGCAACTTTACCTCCAGAAGTTGCATCTTTTAGTTTCCCCCGCGTGGGCTGGGGGACCTTCCACGTGAGAACTCAGCATTGCTACGGCGGTTCGGCGACTGGTATGGGTAGGGTGACGGCGAACGGTTGAAACGGGCTGGTCGACGGCTGGTGTTGGACAGGTACTCTTCGATCTCCGATGGGCGCTGGCCAGTTCGGGGGCGGGGTGCGTCGACGGAGAACCCTCGCAAACCGAGCCTCCTGTAGGGGCAGCGACGGTAGACGTGGTCGGCCTCTCCGCAGTGGTAGCACAGCGGACGATTGTCGGACGTTCGCCACACGTCGGTCTTCCTTGGGGCAGGGGGTTGCGCCGCAGGTGGTCGGGCCGGCGAGAGGGGACGACGGTACGGAGCCTCGTGACGATAGGGTGCAGGTGGGCGAGGGCGATGTACAGCAGCCGCGTAGGTCATGGCTTGCGGCTCGCGAGGTGCTACTGGCGTCGTTGAAGTTCCCAGCGCTTGCTGCACTTCTTCTCTAATGACGTCGGTAAGAGAAGCGACTTGTGGTTGCGGCGGCGTCGGGAGCAGTTTCCGCAGCTCCTCCCTCACTATTTCGCGGATAGTGTCGCGTAGTGAGTCGGAGTTGATAGCGCTGGCACCAAGCGTCTCCGAAACCAGCGCATTGATTGGGCGGTCGTACTGCCTCGTTCGGATTTCGAGCGTCTTCTCCATCGCGGCGGCCTCAGACGCGAATTCGGACACGGTCTTGGGGGGGTTGCGAACAAGGCACGCGAAGAGCTCTTGCTTCACACCTCGCATCAGAAACCGTAGTTTCTTTTCTTCCGTCATTCCTGGGTCCGCACGGCGGAAAAGTCGCTTCATTTCCTCGACGAAGATTACGACTCCTTCGTTCGGGTGTTGCGTTCGAGTTTCCAGTAAAATCGCAGCTCGTTCTTTTCTCACCACGGTCGTGAAGGTCTTAAGGAACTCGCTTTTGAATTGCGTCCAGTCGGTCAAGGCGCTCTCGTGGTTTTCAAACCAAGTTCGGGCTGCATCCTCCAAGTAAAAGAAAACATGCCGGAAGGTTTCTTCATCGTCCCACCTGTTGAAGATCCGCACGCGCTCCAGCTTCTCCAACCATTCCTCTGGATCTTCAGCGGGGGCTCCCCGGAACGATGGCGGTTCCCGGGGCTGCTGCAGCATGATTGGCGACGTTGTTTCTTGTACCATGGTGTTGGTAGCAGCGTTCCTTTTCTTGGGCCCTTCTGGCATCAAACCGAACTCGGGCGGTAAATCTTGCAGGCGGGGGCTGGCTCTTGTTGGACTGGCTTGGCGGCTTTTCGAGGTTGTAGTGGGCATGAAGGGTGCGTACCCAGCACCTCCACCAGATGTCACGAAGCCAAGGACGACGCAGTTGTCTTGCAGGAGAAACAAGTTTATTGGAGCGAACTTGTGCTCCCCTAACAACTCAAAAGAATACAGAGGCGGCGAAGCAGCGGTCAACAAAGTGACTTGCGTCAGCGAGCGTCGCAGAATCGAATGCTCCGGCGTCCGCACTGCAGGCTTTTTATCTTTCGGCGCGCGTGGTTCTCGAAACGTCGATTCGCATCGAGAACATAGTAGATCCAAGAAGATTATTCTGGGCTGTTCACGTTAGATCGGAATGCTCTCCCTATCACGACAGATAACACATGCGGCACAGAAAGAAAGAATGGAACACGCGCTTCCCTTGGCGCAGAGATAACACAGACCGGCGCAGCCGGGCGGTAAAAGCAAAACACAAATAAACAAACCCAATGTATGGTTCGCGGCAATACGATTCTGGGTGATACGAATTTCGGGATGATACGAATTTCTGAAAAGTCCCGGCAAAATTGCATTGTTTGCAATGGGAAAAATTTCGGCTGTTACGAACGGACCTGTGCGGCCCGGCGGATGATACGAACGAGCCGGCGAGGCGCCCGACTGCCGAACAAGCAAGTGACGGCTCTCTCTCTCCATTTGTAACTCTTTTTTCTCCAGAAACGGCCGGGCTGTTGTTTTCTGCTCGCGAAAACGCGCCCCGCACGCCCCATGCGCGCCGCGAAACCTCTCGCACGCTGCGCGCGCCGCGGCTGGCGGCGGCAACATGGCGGCGGCTTCGGCCGTGAAGTGGCACGGCCGCTTGAGCGACTGCTTCTAGCCGCTCTTTAAAATGCTGCTCAAGGCAGACACAAAGTTTCTTGTGCAGTAAAGGAGCTGATCACGTTGGCGAAAACGGTACTATAAAACACCATCCGCGCCGCTAGTGAAAGCGCCCATAAAATATCTGCCGGAGTGCTAAGCCTAAACATCTCGGGCGGAGCCAGCGGGCTGTCTCGAGCGTTTCGCAAGTCATAGCGTCAGCGTCTTTTTCCGACCGAGGTAGGAGATACCGCGGGCGCGAAATCGTCAATGTGGCCGTGAAAATACAGCGCGCGCAAAGCCGAGGCGTGCGAATCGCGTGCAAAAAAGCACCATGCGGTTCACGCTTGACTGTTGCGGCGTGTAGCGAGCTTGGACACTGGGAGTGAGGAGACAAGCGCGAAGCTAGGCGAAGCGTTACGCGCGCCAGAAAGGACTGCTTTGTGACGTGGGGGTTTAAAAAAAGCAGAAAAAATCACAGATTTGTTCACGCGAAAGTAAGAAAAGAAATAAACGAAAACTTTTTTCAGCGCTCAATTTTTTGGTCTGTGTTGGTTCATACGAATTTCGGATGATACGAATATTTTTCGCGGTCCCGCGAGATTCGTATCATCGAGATTCTACTGTATCAAAATCGGAAATAATTATCAACAGAAGTAGGGCACAAAAAGTACCTATAAGAAAAGCATTGTGGAAGTCCTTAAAGTTGAGGGCCAACCGTCAATGCTAAGTGTGAGATCATGTGTATTTTCCCATTTGTTCAGCTTTATCATTCATCCAGCACCCCACTAGGACTGGACGTCAGATCTCTTGACTCATTCTGTGCTCCACTTGCGAGCTCGTAATCACTTAAGCTCTAAGCTGGCCGACAACAAATAGCCTTCTCTGTTTCAGCGTGGAATCATTTTCAAGGTTATTTTTCGAGCTTCACGGATTGGCACAACACTGGCCCCCTAGTCCATGAGTGACCACAAAGTGGAGAGTTTTCTTTTTTCACATTTCATGTTATCTTTGCTATCAACATTTAAAGCTAGCAGCAGGCAAACGGGGGAGGGGGGGGGGGGGGGAATTTATACATTTATGGTACCAGCATGGGCCTCCAGAAAAACTATCCAAGTAAGGAGGTCGCCTGAAAACTTAACACTAAGAATTCCACAGCTTTAAAGGGGCCATGAGGACAAAATACAAGTTTGTTTTATTCGAAAGATTTCGTGTATTATAGTGCCCCTAGCACTTGTCCGGCAGCAAGTGATGCCGTATTCACTGAGAAATTGATCAACTTAGGTTCAAATTTTGATTCTCCCGCCTAATCGTGCGTTTTTGAGACGTCAGCAATGAAGTCATAAGGGCACGTATACAAACGAACTTGCACTGTGTGATTTAGCTTCAGCGCTGCTTGCTGTCAGCCTTTCCAGATGGTGCTACCATACTCATGCACGGTCCATTGTCTGCCGTTGCTTTGTTTTCTGACCGTATTTGCACCTGGCTTGTTTTTTTTACTGTAGAAAGTGATCGTTTCGTGAAACATGGAATATCCTCGACAAACAGGGTCACATAAGACATTGCTACTTACGCCAATCGGCCAGTGCATGTAAGACAACTCAAAGCAGCAAACTGCTGTGCACCTAAAACAAGCGTAGTGCGCGCAGTACCAGCAACAGTACGCATCGGTACTTCTATGTTTACGCGTGCTTTCGTAACTTCCACTGTTTATCCTCCCATTCTTAGGGCTTTAAAAATAATGTGCCCTAAATTGAAGCGCAAATACCTCGTTTGGCAAGCTTATAAGCTGTGCCTAAATTGCGTTTGCTTTCACCGGCCTCCGCCTATCGCAGGGCTGGCAGGTATGGCATCATAGGTTCTGTTGCGGGAAATGAGCTAGTGGGTTGCATAGCCATTCCCTTTTTTCCTAATTATACAGCTTATTTGAGCGAAGTGTGCATTAAATGTGGTGTCAGTATGATTCTATCAAAGCAATCTTTCGAATGAACTAAACATATGTTCGGTCTTCATGGCCCCTTTAAGGCGTGTTCAAAACACAGCTAACATTCGATCAGTGTCTGCGCTGATCTTAATGGGAAAGCTAAAGTTCCTTATAGCTTTGAATATGAGACCTACGAAGGGTTGGGATTGTCCCTTTGGTGCCCTCCTGCGGACGTCGTCACTTTCAAAACCTTAAATAGAGGTCTGGCTCATGGTTTAATTATTCCCGCCGGAAATGTAGTTGCACTTCACAATAATCGGTATTTACAGCACACCCATTTTATCCATATTTTTTCTGTCTTTGTTCTCTCACACAGGCCAGAACATCCTGAGCTGCGTTATACTAACCTACAAGGTAAGCATTGATTAAGGGGCCCTTTTTATATTGGGCCTCCTCGATTTAGCAGTCCTGGACGATCCGCGGGCAGTCCGAGGACTGCGTTTGGATCGGAAGTCCCATAGGAATACACGGGGAAATCGAGCACCTGATCGCGTCTCGGGCAGTCTCGGGCAAAAGGATGTATCCTCGGGGATTCAAACTTGCAACTTGCAAAATAACATACCCAGTGGTCCAGACCACTTGGCTACAAGCCAGCGCTATATAATATATAACCAGCCTACATTTTTATTTAGTTTTAGCATTTCAAGATGCTTAGATGACTATTTGCTGTATAGCACTCGTGCAGTAAGCGTCCCCCAAATTTCCACAATATCTCTCGTCTAACAATTGCATTTCTTTGACGGAAAAGCGTTCGCAGATGTGCGGTCGTGCTGCTAACCGCTGTGCTTGTTCACCCAGCGCAAAAAAGTGCTTCCTGCTCCCTAGTTTTGTGCTGTACGGTAAAAGTTTCAGTTTATTTTATTTCCTTAGTACCAATATAGGTGACCGGTAAAAAGCACAAAGGCTCATGGGTACATTGCCTGCTGCCGTGGAGCACCGCCACTTCCGGTTCGAGAGCTCTCCTGGCCCCCCGTAGGTTGGCGGCTTTCACGTGCGCGTTCGCGTGTTGTTTGCCTGTTTCCACCTAAAAAATGAACGCTCATGCATCGCACATTCAATGAATAACAAGGATGAATCCTACTAGGGACTCCTCTGAAAGGTAAGCACTCTGTGACAAATAAACAAAACGCAAACACGCGCGTGAAAGCCGCCAGCTTACGGGAGGCCAGGCGAGATCTCGAACCGGAAGTTGCGGGAGCAGACGACGTACCCATGGGCCTTTGCGCTTTTTACCGGTCACGTATTGACTTCGTTGACTCTTCTCCCGCCTTCAAGTGGCCTTAGATTTTCCTACTAGCGTAAAGTCAGCGAAGCGTCCCGTGTGCCCTTGTGCAGCGCTTGTGTGAGGCGACCTTGACTCGACTTGAAGCTAGATACAGTGTACAAACTAAAAAACTAAAGAAAGGCACATTCTTCCATTCACAAACGTGTCATGGCTTAGTTTCAACTGAGTGAATGAAATTGACGACCGGTCGGTTCCCGGCGGACTAAATGCTGAGTCGACTGACTCTGTCGGAAGGTCAACGAGCCGTGCAGTAGCACAGTCAAGCGAAGCCATTTTTTTTTCTGACATCATACAAAACGCCACCGAAAATGGCCGAGGACGCAGAGAGAAAGACAGCATGTTCGAATTGATTTTTCTGGTGAATAATGTCGCGTAAACGCAGCGAGAGCGGTCGAAACATGGCCTACAGACTCCGAACTACAACTTGCGCTCGTAATCCCCCAATGTTTATAACTAGGGGTGTGCGAATATCAATTTTTTTAATTTCGAAGCGAATTCGAATAATAAAAACAAAGTTCGAATCGAATCGAATATTTTTCGAATATTTTTCGAATACGAATACTTATTGTTTTTTGTAAAATCGAAGTTTTCACCATCTAGAGACACAATAACTGCAACTTTATTGCACAACAAATCACACAAAGTAAAATTAGGAATTACACAATACCATTGTACTCAACAGGTTAAGGTCTGCACTCACTTAAATGTGAACATGGAGAAAGGTTAACTGCTCGACATGTCCGGGGAGCAGTGGCAACCTCCTGCTCGTCACGACTCCACCAGATACCGCAAACAGCCGCTCACTTGAGACACTAGTGGCTGGCATGCCCGAGCCCGTGCACATTGCCGGGCGCTGATACAGTAAAATCTCGATGATACTAATCTCGTGGGACGGCGAAAAATATTCTTATCATCCGAAATTCGTATAAACTAACACAGAACAAAAAATTGAGCGCTGGAAAAAGTTTTCGTTTATTTCTTTTCTTACTTTCGCGTGAAAAAATTCGCGATTTTTTCTTCTTTTTTTTAACCCCCGTGTCGCAAAGCAGTCCTTTCTGGAGCACGTAAAGCCGTAAAGCTTCGTGCTCGTCTCCTCACTCGCTGTGCCCAAGCTCACTACACGCCGCAACAGCCAAGCGTGAAACGCATGGTGCGTTTTTGCACGCGATTCCCTCACCTCGGCTCTGCGAGCGCTGTATTTTTACGCCCGCATTGACGATTTCGCGCCCGCGGTAGCGCCTACCTCGGTCAGAAAATGACGCACGACGCACGCAGCAGAATGGAGGTGCCCGACTACTTGCGATGGAATCGAGACAGCCGGCCAGCTTGGCTCCGCCGGAGATGGTTAGGCTTAGCACCCCGGCAAATATTTTATGGGCGCTTTCACTAGCGGCGCGGATGATATTTTATAGTATCGTTTTCGCATGCATTATCAGCTCCTTTACCGCACAAGCAACTTCGTGTCACCATTGAGCTGCATTTTAAAGAGCGGTTAGAAGCGGTCGCTCGAGTGCCCGCGCCACTTCGCGGCTGGAGCCGACGCCATATTGACGCCGCCGGCCGCGCCGCGCGCAGCGGGGGGGTGATTTCGCGGCGGTGTCAGCGCGCCTTAGGCGTGCGCAGAGCGTTTTCGCGAGCAGAAAACAACAGCCCGGCCGTTTCTGGAGAAAGAGTGACAAACGGGAGCGAGAGCCGTCACTTGCTCGCTCGGCAGTTTGGTGCCTCGCCGGCTCGTTCGTTTCTTCCGCCGGGCCGCGCAGGTCCGTTCGTAACAGCCGAAATTTTTCCCATTGCAAACAATGCAATTTCACCGGGGCTTTTCGGAAATTCGTATCATCCCGAAATTCGCACCCCCAGAATCGTATCATCGAGAGTCCACTGTAACTACGAATAAACACCGATACAGTCTGCGAATGCACGTACCGTTCGCCGTGTATATGCTCCGCGACTTTGCTGCTGAGACACGCTCTGAATTTTTTTTTTTTTTAGTTTTGGGTGGTTCGAATATTTCGAACAATAAAAGTGTCGTTCGAATCGAATCGAATACAAAAAATTCGAATCGAATATTCGAAGTTTCGAATATTCGCACACCCCTACACATCAGCGTCCCTTTAAGAAGTGCTCCATAAGAAATTTCCCAGACTGCAGCAAGAATGACTTGCTGGTGTGGGAGCCAGACTGAGGCAGTCGTCCAACAAGATTTCATGTTGAATTCCAATGGCAGATCACTTTCAGGAGCACTTTCAGGGCAATTTTTTGCTCTGTTTGGAGCAAACACATTTCCAAAGCCAGTTCGGGAGCAACTAAACCCTATTCCAATGGCAGATTGAGAGCGCCGATGCAGCTGAGATTGCTCCGTGGAGCAAGAAAAGTTGCTCCGCCGAAATCGGCAGGGGTGGGCAGAACGTGCGGGGGGCGTTGTCTTCTCTCGTGACATCGTCGCCGTCTGCTTCCGCTGTACTCCTTTTTTCGAATCGCCGTGGCGCCCGCTCTGGGAAATACGTGCAACAGCCACAGTCACAACGGAAAAATAAATACCGCATGCCGTGTCGCATTCATGCTTGTTACTTAAAGAAAGTAAGTGCGAGAGCTGAAACTCGGAATAAAGTGGCGAGGAGCCCAGCTCGAACGACGACTGGGTAAACACGCGCCTTTGGCTTTTCTTTTTTTCGCCTGCCTGCAAAAAAAACGACGAAACTTTCATCACGGCTGCCATTGGACACTGTTGAGGCTACGGAAGTCCCTTCCTCAGCAAGAAAGAAAGGCGAAGAAGGGACTTTAGCTGAGACCCAACAACAACAAAAAAAAAACACTTGCAGCAAAGCAGACGTTTTTGGGAGGGCCCGACATAGAGGCTGCCAGGAAATTCCTATCCCCGTCATGCTTCGGCACTTGCTTAAAGGCAGTTCTGGGGCACCTGATCTTCGAGGGAGAGGCGTGCTCTGCAATGGAGCCCAGTGACTGCTCCCAATCTTCCATTTGAATTCAACTTCTGACAGCTGTAATGAGTAACCTTAGACAAAACAAGTTCTTATGACCTTGATAAAACTGTATAATGTACCCTTTTTTTTTTTTTCTATTTCTCGGGAGCAAGGTAAGGGACCCATATTCCAACTTCTGCGGTATACCTCTATCTCATAAACAATGTATCGGTAAACATTTAGATTGTTCGTAGATGCATTTACCTAGTGCGCTAAAAATCATCGCATGAGTTCGTTTTTCCTTTGCGATTTGGCTGTTTGGACGTTTGACAATCGATCGGATGCACTTTCAGTCAAGCTTTGGCGCACTGTTGATGCAGTGCTGATGCCAGAAAGCCTTCACGCCTCTCTCACCTTTTTTTCAGAAGGGATAGTAGAGTTTTCCTGCTCAAAATTACTGCAGCCACATCTATGGGTATTGCGAACTCAGTAGCCAAGTCTAGACTCCACGTAGCAGCTGCAGTTAGTGTATCCTCTCACCCGCCGCGGTGGCTCAGTGGCTAGGGCGTTGTGCTGCTGAGCCCAAGGACGCGGGTTTGATTCCCGGCTGCGGCGGCTGCTTTTCTGATGGAGGCGAAAAGCAAAAACACCCGTGTGTTCAAGATTTGGGCGCACTTTTTGAAGATCCGCTGGTGGTCAAAATTGATCCGGAGCCCTCCACTACGGCACACCTCATCGCCTGCGTTGCATCAGTGCGTTAACCCTCATAACCAATCAATAGTGTATCTTCTCATTATATTAAGACAGAACACCTTTCCAGCAAAAGTGGGCACAATTTCTTCCTGGTCACACGTAAAGCGCTGCATTTCGGTCACGCTGCCGAGTTTTGTTGTGAGGGCTTATAATCTAGGTAAGGTTGCAAAAAGTCCCAGGTATTGGGAGCAAGCTATTTTCCGTATGCCTTCGGAGCATTGCTGGCTTCGGCTGTTCTCCTGTGCTTGCAAAGTGAGCAGCGCATTCCACTGGATCTGTGCCCTGCATTGTTGCCCTGTATTACATCGCAGGTGGAGTGGCCCCTGAACGTGGTGATAACATCAGCGTGCCTTCAGCGCTACAACAAGATCTTTGGCTTTATCCTCTCTCTCAGGCGGGCCCTCTGGGCTCTCTCAGACATCTGGAGTCGGCTCAAGCCGTCTGGTATGTATCCTGCTCCAGAGGCTGTCCCCCCTACTGCTTTTAAGGGCGATAGTCTTTCTTCGGCTACTTAAACGCAAAAATTTTGGTCTGTCTGTCTGTGACTCGATTTAGCCAGCCGGCCAAAATGAAGCAGAGTTTGCGCAAGCCGGCCAAAATGAAGCGGAGTTTGCGCAATAGTTTTATATACCCACAGTCAAATCTAGGCGTCTAAGTCCGGTGGCAGTGTTCATACTTGTCAAAGCTGTTGAACAAGAACAAGACATTACGCAAATATAAGGCAGAAAATCAATACATGAATGATATTTGCAGTGTTCCTTTATTAAAACATTCATAGATGCTTCGTTTTTGCGATAGCAAATGAAATACTACATCAACTGCAGAAAACCATTGCCTGCTGTTGCCTGCGCTACTATAGATCATGGCGGCGCTGAAGAAATCAAATTGCAACAGCAACGAAAGGTTCCACTAGATAGGTTCCACATTCCGCTTGGGAAGCTTGTAAAATAGGGCAGCGTGGTTCTATAAACATTGTAATAGGGCGCCTTGATTCACTCGCGTCTCCGCCATACGGCAGCAGCGCTGGCATCGAGGCACCCGACTTGGAGCAGTGGAACGCGGCATATTTAAATTTTCTTGAGCAAACCTCTAGCGTGTTCATCTTGGGAGGAACGAGATGGGAGAGGAATAGGATAAGAGGTGGGCGGGAAAGCGAAGTGAGGCATTTAACTGGCAAATATCGACGAAAAACTATCGTCTTTTTCGACATTTGCAATGAAAGGAGGAGATATACGGCCAATTTTTTTTTTTTTCGGTAAAACATTTAGGCGATACAGTTGAACCCCACTACAACAAACTCCGCTTCAACAAAATTTCCGCTTCAACGAAACATTTCAGATTCCCCGCCAGCTAGCCATACAAGTCAATGCAACATAGTCCTCGCCACAACGAACCGTTTGCCTGGCTTGCTTTCGCTTCAATGAAATTTTCGCTCAGTGTAGCTGGGTTTGAACATTTATTTTAAGGGAGGACACTTGATCTTGAAGACATTTTTGTTATTTTTTAACCTATGTGCTTGAGATTTACACATTGAGTGTATTTCAACATCCTGAGCACAAATATGCAGTCAGTTTTCGTCTATGGGGTGTAAGTTTAGAGTTGTGCGACATGCTATGTCACTCCGTTTCGGGCAATTTTTTCATTATGTACCTATGAAGTACTCAAATAGCTTTTATCCCTTTGTGCCCTAGAAGGACTAGGGAGTGCAACTATACCACTACAGTAATTTTAGCATGGTTTCTGCAAATGCTGTAAAATTCATAAATGTCAGGTCATCAATTTACAATGTTTTTTTAAAACTAACTGCATAAAATCTTGTGCCAGCAAAAAGAAATTCTGTAATTTTGTAGTTTTATTGCACTGTTCATTTTATAAGCTTTCGAATGCAGCAAAAATGATGTAAATCGAACCAGTACATCCCAAGATATTGCACCCAACAGCTGACCATGTGGGAAAAAAATTGGTCCTGAGAAAACAGGGCACGAAGTTTGCAAAAATAGGCAAAAATGGTCATTTAGGCGACTTCAAAGGGCCACAGCTTTGTGAATACTTATGATACAGCTATGATATTTTGCAGGTACATTCTTTGGGACCTGTAGACTGCAAATAAAATTAATACAGAAAATTGATTTTTTGGCAAATTTTTGATCCTCAAGACCAGTGTCCCCCCTTAAGATAAAATAAGCATAATGCTAGCTATCTAGTCTCATAAACAAAAACAAACTTGTAGATAGATGCCATTGTTTGGTGGGAATAACGATCTGGCCGTCTTTACATGAGTTGCAGGCCCGATTTGCCAAGCCGGAGCTACAGCCAATCCGTATCCAGTTGAATCGCGTGAATGTGCCAAAGTCCAAAGCAGACATATTGTTTTCATGTTTAGTCTTTAGCCTGCATCACCATACCTTAATCGTGTGTGCGTGGGCACGATAAATGCAAGCGCGCCTAGATTTCCTGCCAAGGTCAGTCGCTGGCGTGCCCAGTGAGAGGATCAGATAATGGCACCGGCTTTGCTACAAGTGAGAGGGGGGCTTTCGACGGCCTAGCAGCTATGTGCAACTACCTAATCAGCTTAGTAGATACCCCTTGTTGTAGAGCAGAATGTTTTGCGACTGCATTTCTTCCCCCCCCCCCCCCCCCCCCTTTTAGATAACCGTTGGTACGGTTGTTATCCGTATAAACACGGCATAATTGCACGCCACTCATTTTTCTAAACATTGTAATATGTGGTCAATGATGCAGATAATATCCTGAGCTATTTTTTCTTGCCCTCCCAGGGTGTGTTAGGGCAGATTTTGCCTCAACAAATTTCTGCTTCAAAGATATCTTTCACACATCCCGTCAATTTTGTTGTAGCAAGGCTCGACTGTACTTCCTTTGAAACAAGCACAAATGTTTTAGCTTGAAACCTTTATCACAAGTTTGTCACAAAAGAAGTTGTTGCTGTGGTTTATTTGCTGCGTGTTCAACACTCCAAAGGTTGCTGTCACGTGCTTTATTTAATTTAAGCCGTGCGTGGTATGCGTGCAAATTGTGTGTGAGGAGGGACATAGAAATTTATTACTTTGAATGCCAGTGGGTCTTGATTGTTCCTGTCTGCCTACAAAAGTACCTTTGTCCACACCGAAAATCTAGCCAAATTACCCTTCCTTCAGGTCTGAAAAATTATTTATTGCGCAGTTTGGTGCAATTGCGAAGCCTTTCGTTGATGAAGTCTCTGTGTCAACACTGCAAATTCTGGCTATAAAACTTGCGCGGCAGTGCTTCATCATGCATTCTTCTGGGTAATCTTCGTTGTATTGTTCTTCGTTTTCTTCTGTCTTCTCTCTTTCTCTCATTCTGAGCATAATGGTGTATGGGCATGCACAGTAAACTGCGAACACACTTCAGTTATCGCTGCTTTTTACGTTTCCACAAAAAAAGAGAAAAAAAGAAATGTACATTCAAGGTTGGAAGCTTCTCCCGGAAAAGTATGCAATAATGTTTTGTTATTGTCATGGTGTGGTTGTTCAGAAATTCAGTACTCATATTCTCTTTTTTTTTTTTTTGTTAACCAGCACTGCCTAGGAAGCCAGACGCATCGCCCGAGTTCAGACTGCTTCAACTCATGAGGTGAGCTCTCCACAAGTTACCAACCAATCGTTTCGTGTGGAAGTTTAGAATTTTGTTTTAAAAAAATGGAGGTTACAGTTATCAACGTGGTGGCACACTTAACACTAAAATTTTTGCTCGGAGGGAGGTGCAAGTCATATTCTGCAACAAAGCAAAGATCGCCATGCTTTAGGTCTTCACTTTTTGATCACCAAGTTGTGCCGAGCTTAATGTTGCATTGATGCTGTTTTTTTTTTTTCCAGTACACGACGTGTTTCTTTTCTGTGCACGCCTGTTCTCTCATCTGTTGCGCGTGCTGCAAGTTTGTATTGCGCGAGTTCCACCTATGTAATCCCCCTTGGGGCCTCTAGGGCATGTAAATAAATAAATCACTGAAATGAACCAATGAATTCATTTGAAGAAAACACAAACAGTCTGTCTCTCCCAACTCTCACTGCCGTAACTATACAGTGGTAAAAATCTGGGTTGAAGCACTTTTACCCTTCGTCGAGTCGTAATCAACTAGCTCGGCACCAGGAACTGCTTTTGAGTGCTCAGCTGTAGGGGTAGTGAAATTACCCTTCCTCCTCCCTCCCTCCCTCTCCTCCTCCTCCTCCTCTCTTCTTCAACGGTGATGTTGCAGGCACGAGATGCTGCACTTTGTGCAGTTGGTGCAGTCGTACGTGTGCGACCAGGTGATGCAAACGTCGTTGGCCGAGCTGAGGGCCGAGCTCGGCGGCAAGGCCTGCACCGTCGACGGCCTGCGCAACGCTCACATGGCGTTCCTCAAACGACTCTGCCAGCGGTAACGCTCCAACGCGCGTCAGACATTGTGGGAAAAGACACCGCCGCATCGCCAAAATCATGTTTGTTCACAGAGCAGTAGGGACCAGGATTCTCACACGCACCCCTTTGAAAGCAGTCGAGTACAGTAAAACCTCGTTACAAGAGACACTCAAGGGACCCAGAAAGACACGTCTCTTGTCACCAAGGTCTCTTGTAGGCAAAGTTGCTAATACCCCTGTCACACGGGCACTTTCGATCGCGGTTGAAGTGAATCGCGATCGAGTTTTCGAGCGCGCTTGACGCACTGCCACTGCTACACGGCACGTTTCAATCGCGATCGCAAGTTGCACCGGTTGCACTCGTGTACGCCAGATGGCGCTAACGATGTACTTGCGGCCAGCGTCTGGTAACTTCGCGCGGTCGTAGGTATACATAACTATGTAAATATTACCTCACGCTTATGTGGGTCAAGTTATTTGACACAATTTGTGGCGTTAGTTGAAGTTGTCACCTTCTGTGCCATTACTGAGCGGGGACGAGAGTATCGCCGCTTTCGTTCGATCGCGCTTGGAAGCCTCGATCGCGCTTGAAAAACCAGGATTGAGTTCGAGTGGGATACAGCTCGATCGCGATTGAAACTGCCGTGTAGCAGCGCCCGATCCGGATTGAGCTGGGTCCGGATCAACTCAATCGCGATTGAAAGTGCCCGTGTGACAGGGGTATAACATGGCGAACATAGGAAAGCCAACCAAACAGTTTTCATTCGAATGTCTCTTATAACCAAGTGTCTCTTGTAAACGAGGTTTTACTGTCTCTGGTACTTAGTCACAGTTTGATGGGGCCCTTGAAACTACCCAAGTGGGTAACGCTCACTTTTACCAAGGTGTACTGATTTGATGTTTGCATTTTCGTTGCTCACTGAGTATAGTATGCAAGCATGCTGGTGACAGTTAGAGTGCTTGGCTTGGCGGATGGCAAAGTTTATATGGGACATGCTAAAAGTGCAGTTATTATCATGGTAATTAGCAGCACTATCAAAGCTGTTTGCCGCTAAACCCTGTACGCGTCCCCCGCATGCATTCCCAGAAGGGTACCAGAGCTCGAAAATGTTTGCGAACAGTAATTTGGATAGGGAGAGATACAGTCGAACACGGATATATCGAACACGGGTATATCGAATTATTGTCTATATCGAACTCATAAATTATCCCCTTGAAAATTCTGTGTAAAAGTATAGGAATTCGTACTTCTATATCGAACCGCATTTTCCCCGACATTGGTTATATCGAACGCCGTGTGAGCTGGAAGGTGCTCTTCGGCGGTCGCTGCACCCCCGATTGAGGTTGAGGAGGATATAAAGGAATGCGCGGGCATGGCAAAGGCTGGCTCGCAAAACTAATCCCCCCTACCGGAACGAATTTGTGCTTGCCCAGTCGGCCGCCGTAGCGTTAGCGGACGGAGCCCGGCATGCTAAATCTCTCTAGACACACAAGCCCGAACGCTCGGAAAATGTGACAGTGCGAGGTAGGGATGCCCCGAATGCGCACGTCCTTTTTTTTTTTTTTTTGCGGCTGCGTACGTTCCCCGGCTTGCCGAAAAAGAGTTTTATCTCTCTCTCTGGGTCTGTCTTCCCCCAACACCGTATCTAGTCGGTGTTGCTTCCCCCGATGTCGTCTCGGGAAAGGGAAGAGGGAACGAAGGCGCTGGCGGCCTCCTCCTTCTTTTGCATTTTGCTGCTGTTGCTGCTGTTTGGCGAGTTGTCCCGCACTTTTCGGAGATCACTGTTTCTCTCGGAGATGACCATCGCGAGCGCTTGGAATTGTTACCTTCAAAGTTCTTGTGGTACGTGCACGCTGTTCTTCTTTTGCGTGCGTGTTGTGCGTGGTGTGCGAAGGCGCAGCGTACTGCTGGAATTTTCTAGTTGTGCCGCCTCGAGAAGATCGAGACCAGCGTCTTTAATTTCATTTCCAGGACGAAGAAACAGGCGATTTTTTTTCACGGAAATAAAGCGTCCTGTTGCGTCCTGAGTGCGGAATTAGTTGTCATTCTTGAATGCGACGATCGGCAAGTGATCGTCCGCCATAGGTGAGGTCTCAGAGCCCATATTTTTTATATCGAATTTTTCATATATCGAACTATTTCGCGATCCCCTTGGAGTTCGATATATCCGTGTTCGACTGTAGTCCAGCAAGAAGGTACAATGCATTCTGTGGTGCAAGCCACCACTCGGCAGTAGTGAGAGGTGGTAGCAACTGTGGGAAAATTATAGGGGCACACTGGTAAACCAAAGATGTTTATTTTTACAGTTATGATGATAAATATTGGAGGACTTGCGTAATTTTTCATTCCGATTGCAGATATAAAATTTATTTTTGTGTGTAAAACAACTGCATTAAAATTTATTTAGATTTTTATATTTGATTTTTTGACAGCATTTGTAAAAAAACTGCTGGAGGGATGCAGCTGAACAAGGTACTAGTGATTTGTGCACAAATCAAGGAGTGCAATAAGGCTAACATCATCATTCTGTGTGGTCTGTAGGAGAAGTTACGACCATTTGAAGTTTGGGCTTGGAAGGCAAAGGCAGTTTTTCTGGTTCCCACCTTCCAAGCCCAATTGTCAAATGGTCATAACTTCTGCTACAGACCACATAGAATGATACTGTTAGTGTTATTGCACTCCTTTATTTGTGCACAGTTCACTCGTACCTTGTTTAGCTGCATCCCTCCAGCAGTTTTTTACAAAAGCTGTCAAAAAATCTAATAAAAAGTCCGAGTCAATTCGAATGTAGTCGTTTTACACAAAAACAAATTTTATATCTACAATCAGGATGAAAAACTACGTATGTCCTCCAATTTTTATTATCATAACTAAAAATAAAGTTTGTGATCAAAGACCCATGTGCCCCCCCCCCCCCCCCCCCCCCCCTAAACCATACTAAGTGAATGAAGGCCAGGTGTGCACCTAATCTTCATATAAAGCAGGGTGTGAAAGTTTTGTTGGTTTGTGCGCAGTGTTGCCAGTCTTGTTACCTTCCTGTCACACCCCATACTGTAAGGGGAAGGTGAGCTCTTTTTGAAGTCTTCGCTTATGAGAACATCCTTGGCTTTCAACTGAGACACATTGGTCAATGTACACATCGGTTGCCATTGAGAGATTCGTTATGATTATTGCCATTATTCTCTCGAGCGACCGCTATTCACAGCGAGCTCGACATGTAGGTGGCGACAGCGTCGCGCTGCTAGTGTGGATGCTCCGCTGAGCGGCCCGTAAGAATGCACACTGTGGGCGCGCTTCGTGCCGTTTTCCCGCCGTATGTGTGCACGAAAGGTGCAAACAAGAGTGGTATGCTGTAGTTCGGTTCCTCAACGTTCAATGTATAGCATGGAAGCGGCAGTCAGTTTTCATTACTACGCCAAAAAAAGCAACGACTCATCGGGAATCTCAGAATGGCCGTAATTGTGACAATGAACTTGTACACTGTGGCGCGTAGCAAGCTCGATCTTTCCAGACTACGGCTTTGAGCATTCAATAAAAGCATACATAGAAACAAATCAGGAAGCATCGATCTCTGAAATTCAGTTTACAACGGCAATCTCAATCGCTTTCACTGGTAGCATGACGTATTCTTGCATTTGTGGGATGCCCTGAAATGGTAACACTACTTAACTGCCCCGAAATTCTTTCTAAGAGCTTACGATATTTTGTGTGTGTTGAAAAGGCAACATAAAATTACTGAATTTTGACCAGCGCAGAAATATACATGTAACCGCTCTAACGGGTCTTTTAAATGAAATTTTAACGACTCTGAAGGAAGGTTTGATGAATAACGGTTTCGGATCACCTATTTAAAGCTTTCGTCGCAAGTGAACTTGCGAATTGAATTGTCAACGCACGTATTACAATCAACATCTCATGTTTAGCTAGGTTTTCGCAAAGTGACAAGCAGGTTTACAGTGTGCAAACCAAGCTTCTGGGACCTCACAGTGAGCACAAGTTTCCTGTTACGGCGGCTCTGTTGAGGTGCCTGCAACAGGTGCCTGCAACAGCCAGATGTGTTTGCATTCTTGCGTATAAGGTCGCTTACGAACCCTAAAGATGGAAATAAATGAAGTTGCGCTGTTGCAGATGTAGTAAAATATTTCCTTTTTATTTCTCGTTGCGAATCAGCGCAACGGGTTCCTGGTAACTACTTTGTTTTGTAAACTGAATATCGCCTTTGTCTTGGCATTTAATTCTTGAGAATTGGTTAAAAAATGAGATTCTGTGCGTCTAGTTTTTTTTTTTTTTTTTTTTTTCGCGAAAGGGGGGGGGGGGGGGGGGGGGGGGGGGGTGGGGGGGGGGGTAGGGGGTCCTGCCAATGTTGCAAGAGCAGCGAGAAGAGAACGCATGTAACACGAAAAGCCAAACTATGGTTATCAGTATTACTTACAATCGAAACTACACTAGGCGTCGTGTTCTGTAGCGGTGAAAAAGCAGTACGTATTTCAAAACTGATTAATCCCCCTTTGGTCCGGGATTGTCCAGGAATTGTGGCTCGCCTTTTTCAAAATTGTATTGAAAGCAAGCATTGTGGTAAAAAAATTTAAAAAAAAAACAGCGAGTCATGGCGTACACTCCTCACACATGTGGGCAACAACGTGCATTATATATTACGCGTTTTCTCCTCTTTCTTTAAACTTAGGTCCACCTTAAGAGGTTAAGACGTGACCAAATTAGGCATTTGGTTATGCTGAGTGAGACACGTTTCTGGACAAGGTGATTCATTCATGTCGGATTTGAAAATGATATATATGAAAATGCCACACGAAATGCCACACGACAGACGCAAACTCACAACTGCTTAATTTTACCGAAAAATCCCCCCTAAATACTCTTGCGCATCCATAGAAACGTATTTTAAATAATACGTAAAGTTAGCAACTCGATACAGTTGAATACATGTTTATTCCTCCTCCTCAATATAAACAACGACTGTCCAAAAATGGTATTTATTTTAGAAAAGGTACGGGAAGGACACGATCACACAGGCGCTTGCGGGTGTAAAATACGTGTCTGGTAATGTATGGGCGATAGCGCACGGGTCGTGTGTAGAGTAAATGTTTTTGTGTGTTTCTTCTTTCTATAAAGACACAGCGCAATTTTACAAGGGTGTAGAATTTGCACGCGTATGCACAGATCTTGCCGCTTCTTACCCATTTCGCGTACTAAACTTTTATCCTTTAAATAATCACCACGCCACCTTCAAAAAGCACCCTTCGACGTTCCCGAAACGGCAGACGACTGCACTCAATAAAATAAGAAAAGTGCAATGTGTGGAAGCAATGTTTATAACACGTTTCACCCTCAAGCGGTGACCACAGCGAAGATGTTTTCTGGAATTAAACCAGCGCATTAACCCGCAACGGCCGCTGATTATTGCGTTTCTAGAAGAAATGCGCACGCAGAGCTAACTATGTCATTGCTTACTGCCAAACGAGCACACATATTGGTTGTTTTGTCGTGTGCAGCACGCGTCTTGCGCCGCACGCAACGTGAAAAAGCAGACGACGCGAGAGCCCCATCCACACTAGGAGCGGTTCGTCCCGCCGCCGCCAGGGGCCGACTGTGTTCGCGCTCGGGGCGAATAACGGACTTTCCGCACAGCCCCTATGGCTTGGGGCGTACAGTCTGCAAATCCAGCGCTTCGTCATAAATTCCCCACAAAGTTTAGGTTTCTTTTTTTGGTCAGATGACCCACCGCAGTGGCTCAGTGGCTAAGGCATTGTGCTGCTGAGCACGAGGTCGCGGGTTCAATTCCCGGTCATGGCGGCCGCTTTTCTGATGGAGTCGAAAAACAAAAACGACCGCGCAAACGAGATTTCGGCGCACGTTAAAGATCATCAAGTGGTCAAAATTGATCCGGAGCCCTCCACTACGGCACGCCTCATCGCCTGCATTGCGTTGGCGCGTTAAACCCTACAAACAATCAATCAATCAATCAATCTTTGGTCAGACCTTCCTTTTGATGAAGATGTTCTCCTGCATTGATTCGACACATTTGTCCGTAAATAAGGATGGTTCAGTATCTTTTAGCCTATTTTAGGCACAGCATACATTCATCTCACATCGTTGTAAAAGTTTTTCGCTGTGCCGGAAATGTCAGTTCTGAACAGTCCCAAACATGTTCTCTCGCTGCGGTTCATTCCCTATCCCACATTGTATTCTGTCCTTTTCTTGTGCCTGCTGTCACTTTCCTGGTTTTTGTCGCCCTTTTTCTTCACGGTCTTTCACCCAAGGTCTTTATCCTGCAATAACGCTGCCATCAATCATGCAGCAACTTATGTACTAGAACTGCTGCTATGTGCTGCAATCAGAGAAAAGGGGTGTTAACTTAGATCTACCTGCTGGCCGTTCCTCCCCACTCTCAGGATACATTTGCACATGATGATGTTGCCACCGTATCAACTCCTTCATTGATTGATTGATTGTAGGGTTTAACGCGCCGACGCAATGGTGGCGATGAGGCGTGCCGTAGTGGGGGGCTCTGGATTAATTTTGACCACCTGGGGATCTTTAACGTGCGCCAAAATCTTGTACATGCGGGCGTTTTTGCTTTTCGCCTTCATCAGAAAAGCGGCTGCCACGGCCGGGAATCAAACCCGCATCCTCGTGCTCAACAGCACAACGCCTTAGCCACTGAGCCACCGCGGCGAGGGTACCAACTATGTCAGGCCCCCTTTGAGTTTCTGCGAAATGGTTGCTCTCATTACAGTTCTTTACCTTGTCGATGTCTGCAGGTTGCTTCTGGGACGCAGAGCGGTGCCTGTCTACAAGCTGCTGCGCGAAGCGCTCAAGACGGTGCTGTTCTTCCAAGCCGAGCTCGCGGGGTACTCGTGGCGTGTTGAGGCGGACGGCCAGCTGAGCCACCCGTCTTTCGCCAAGCTGGCCAACGCTCATGCCAAGTTTCACCAGACTGTGGCCACCCTGTGCACAGGTATAACCTTTTCCACGTTCGCTGTGGGTTTTCTTTGTTTTGTTTTTTGAGGAATTCAATCTTTCGTCTATCTACTGAACTTTATTGGAAGCGAATCAAGTACAGTGGAACCCCGATAATACAACTTTCAAGGGAACGTGAAAAAGCATCGTATGGCCAACGTGTCGTACGATCATATGTCACATGATACAGTCCCACGCGAAGCATGGGCTAAGAACATATTTAAATTGCTATATTTAATGCATTCTCGCATAATTTTCTGACTCCTAACTGAAGTCCCGAGTTTCTAAAAAAAAGTCCCGGGCCATCTCTACTAACTTGAAACCTGGGCAGGGGCGAAGCATGCAGCGTAAAAATGTATTCTTGGCGCCTTGGCGTTTTTTCCAGCGGAGATGAAACCATTGGGAAGTACAGGTATACAGCTTTGCTGTAAAAGTATCTTGTCTTTGAAGTACACAGTGCTCAACGCGAGGCGTAAACGAGTGTCCCGGTGCTTTAGTACCGTGACTACATGAGACGAATGACGATTACGACGACGATGACGACAGGAGACGCCAACAGCCCCAGCCCCTAAAGGGCTTCGCCCCTAAAACCACCTATTTTCCGACCTCCTCACCCCTGCAGCGTCTGCACTAGCCTGCAAGCTTTGCGCCTCGCGTGAGAGATATGCTGGGAAGGCAGATGCAGCCAAGCAAATTGAGAAGGGGTGAAGTCGAGAGTGTGAAACTGCCAAGGCCGCAAGCGAGACAAATGATAGTATGGGGCGGCGATGGAAGAAAATACGGGAAAGAGGAACGAAGCTATGATCTCTGTGGAATACGTACGTGTTCTCACGTTCGGCGGCTCGATGAGAGCTTCAAATTGGCGGTCCGCCAGCCACCTAGACTTCGACTTCTCGCTGTTGACGCGTTGCACTGCCGCGTGGGGCCATCGAAGGTTAGCTCCCACCCACCAGTACCCCCCTGCTTGCTTGAGACTGTTCAGCAAGTGTTCAGGCCCACTGCGGACTGTTCACTGTTGCACATCAAGCAGCGTCAAATGGGGTTTAAGAAATAATAAAGGTTGCAATGAGGTGGCGAAGCAGCGTAAAAGGTGGAGAAAAGGCCAGTATATCCCTGCCAGCATTTATCGTATGAAGTGGACCACATGGCACCTGCAAGCCTCGCATAATCGGGGTTCTTAGTGCATTGTTTCTATGGAGAGTTTGCCGGGACCTCAGTGGTCTGGCGTAAGAAGCAGGTCGTCGTAAAACTGGGGGAGCATAGTCGGGGTTTCCTCTGTATCTGAAAAAGACCTGATGTAAACGAGCTCTGGAAACGTAAGTGCACTTCGTCTGTAGCTGTGCTAGGCTTAGCAAGTTGATGGATTTTGCGTTAGTTTACAAATACTAGAATGGTGGAGGCAAAGCTATGAACAGGATTTTATTTCCAAAGGAAAGGCTTTATTCAAAACAGAGTGATCGGGAACCATGCATTGAGCAGCGGCACTTGTAGTGTGCTATAATACTCGGCCTAGTTGGGCAGAGCAGTAAAATGAACCCACAGTACATTTATATTTGTTCTGAGCATTAGATGGGAACATGTAATGTGCGCCACTCAACAGGGACTGCGGTCGAATTTCAGCTTCTTTGCCGCCCTGACATTAAGGGGACACAGTGGTCTTAAACCAAAAATTTTTATTTTTACCGTTATCATAATGAAAATTAGGGGCCATACGTAGTTTTTTCATTCTGATTGTAGATATAAAATTTGTTTTTGTTTAAAACGACCACATTCAGATTTATTTGGATTTTTATATTTGACTTTCTGGCAGCTTTTGTAAAAAAACTGCTGGAGGGATGCATATGAACAAGGTACCAGTGAACTGTGCACGAATCAAGGAGTGCAATTAGACTAACATCATCATTCTATCTGGTCCGTAGCAGAAGTTACAACCGTTTGAAGTATGGGCCTGGAAGGTGGGAACCAGAAAAACCGGTTTTGCCTTCCAAACCCAAACTTCAAATGCATTATTCACAGTTAATGCATTGTTCTCCTAACGATAAACACACATGGAGATACATTCCAAAAAAGGGTGACTGTGCCATGGTAGAGTGCTTGCCTTACTGTTTATAGCATGTAATCTTGTCATAAATAATGGCTATGTTCAAATTAATGTTAATCCCATAATTACGATATAATGGATTAATTACCTGGTACTTAATTTCTATGGCACACAGGTAAGCATCCCTTTTTTTCAAGCTGTGCATTTCTTTATGTCATCACTAATCCCATGTCACTAACAACTTTCCACCTCTCTCTGTGTTTTGTTTCTCTTTTGTCTGCTCTGACACTTCTCCTCTTCTTCCGCCTTTCCACCTCCTCTTTTATTCCCCCCTCCCTCCTTTCACTTCCCTTTCTGGTCTCTCTCTCTCTCTCTCTTGTGGATTGAACCCCTGCTGGAAAAAAAAAAACAATAAACCCACGCAATCTGCACCGCAACAATCGCACACACTCTCGTCTGCCCACCGTTGCAGCCTGGCTGTCTGATGCCATGGGAGCCCCAAGGTATACAGCTTTTTCCTTTGGTTTTGCTTTCCTTTTTGCTTGGAATGCCTTTGTCTGCTTTTTGTTTGTTTGTTTGTTTGTTTGCTTTTGCTTCGCATCCTGTCTCACGCTTTCACACCCTGCCGTCCCTATTTGCCGTCGCAGATGTCTTCTTTCTGCCTTCACTTTTGCCTCGCTACGAAAACCGTGCTGTATCGGCATGGTAGCACATGACGCTTTCTCCACACCTTACTAACATCTTCAGAGCAACGTTAGCCGCTGCCAAGTTTAGGGCGAGTGCATTCTTCGTAGGCACTTGGCGGCCAATTTTCATTCTAACAAAGGTGGCAACAAATCTGTGAAATTCTACTTTTAGCAGTAGCAGGCGGTTCTATGCCAGTACTAGTAAACTTTCGACCATTGTTGCTTCTATCCTTTCGTAACAAAGCAACCTTTCATAACAAAGCAACCAAGTTTCCGCTGCTTTGTTTCGCCGGCTTAGAGCCGTAAGTGAAATGAACGTCACTGTCGTCTACTCAGAAATGTGATAGTAGAGGACTTTTCTTATGCGTTCTCCTACTTATGCTATCTACCCAGACAGCCTTGTTTGGTTGTAACGAAAGTGATGGCTAACATTTGGGATAAACTGCGTGCAGCAGTGTTTGCTATTTTGCTTGCCTCTGCTTAGGTTATGTGGCCAGCATAGCTTCATCACCACTGTGGCTATAATACCCCTGTCACATGGCAGATGTAATGACATTTCGAGCAAATGTCATTTGCTCTAAATGTCACTAGTTTGGTGCTACATGGGAATAGCGAATGACATTCGAGGGAAATGGCATTTAGCGGCCAAATGAGGTTGGGGAGCTCATTCAGTGGCCAAATGAGTGGCCTCAACAGCAGTGGCATGTCACTACACAAGAAAGGTTAGTTAGGAGGAGGAGGAATAAAGTTTTATTGAATCCCAGTCCGACTCTGTATGTGAAGGCAGACCAGTGAGGGAACTCCTCAGTTCAGGAGTCCCTGGCTCTGGCTGGCCATCTGGCCATCCAGGCTGGCCAGAGCTGGACTGTGAAGGGGAAGGGTGGGGATTGGGAGGCAGGTCAGGTGTGTGGGAGCATTCCCATACGATGTGGTAAAGGGTACCTCTTTCGGGGCAAAACTTGCACAGGGGGAGTCAGAGGTGGGGGAGATCAAATGCCAAAGTGTATTGTGAGGGAAGGTCCGGGTTTGAAGTTGGCGGAGAGCGATTTCGTCAGCCTTTGTTAGAGAGGGGTGAGGTGTCGGGAAGTTGCGGCGAGACAGCTTATAATGTGTGAGAATGTCGTTGTAGGTGAGTAGGGGGTGGGCATCCAGGGTGGGAGGAGGGGGGTCTGGGGCAATGACCCGGTGTATCACTTCTCGGGCTGCGTCGTGCGCCGCTTCATTGCCTGCCAACCCACAATGGCCAGGAGTCCATAGAATGTGGCACTCCTCGGAGAAATAAGTGGAGTGTTCGATGATGTGTAGGGCAGTGCGAGGAAACAGACCTTTTTGAAGATGCTGACAGGCTTCCTGTGAAGGAAAGTTTGACATCCACCTGTATGCAGCCGTACGGCTACAAAGGATAGCTATACAGCTTTCTCAGAAACTTCGCAGTTGAAGGAAAATTCATCCTGGTCCAGGACGATGTTGGTAGAGCGACTGCTGGTAGAGCGACTGCTCCAGTTAAGCAGTGGTCCCGGGTTCGAATCCTGGACCAGGACGAATTTTTCTTCAACTGCGAAGTTTGTGAGAAAGCTGTATAGCTTTCCTTTGTAGCCGTACGGCTGCATACAGGTGGATGTCAAACTTTCCTTCACAGAAACTTGCTCCACCTTGGGGATTTCCCCTAAATCTGGTCGATTAACACAGGCTTCCTGCGAGTCCGTGATTACTGTCACGTAGTCGCGACAGTAATAAACCAAAGAATACTGCATCTAAAAAGCGCCAGCAAACGTATGTTTTCCCCTACATATTTTTTTTTTTTTCAAACAAAGAAAGACAAACAAGTACTTACAAAACAAAATCTCGTCCCCAATGCGCACGCTACCCTGACACGGATTTTTTGCAGACTTGTTTCGACTTGCGATGTCTACATATGGCACCTAAAAACAGCGCCTTCTTTTTAATTTAAAAAAAAAATAATTATTCTTTGTTTTGTTTTAGAAAAATATTGTGTATGAAAAGATTCTACACGCACTTGGGACTGTAATTTTGTGAGCTTGCTAATTGTCACCGCTATCAATATCAAATGACATTAGTTTCGCCGTGTGGACGTGCACGGCCAAACTGAATGTCATTAGCAGCTAATGTCATTCACTCTGAATGACATTAGATTTGCCGTGTGACAGGGGTATAAAGGACCTACACTACAAGCAGAACTGATCATCCTGTCCGCATTGTTTTATGGTTTAAGGGGTCACGAAGGAAACATAATACGTAGGTTGGTTCATGAAAAAGACTCTTTTGTCCCAATAACAGTAACTCCAATTTTATCAGAAACTTGAAAGAAATAATTGAGATATTTCAGAAAACAGATGTCGCAGTGGCAACTCTGTGGCCTCTCTACGGCGAAATCTCCATGTCGTCACAGGATCTTGTTTGAGCGATTAGCTGCAGGCGACTTAAGAAGGACTGAATTGTTATGAGACTTACCACTTTATGACTTGTGGACTTAAAAACCACCATGCACCGATATGAAAAGCTTTACAGATACATATCAATGCTCACTATGGCCTAGTTTGCTTATTTCAGAGATGTGTCGCTTCTCAGGACTTTAATAAATAATAAAACTCTTGCTTGCTAGACAGCTAGTGACATCCAGTGGAATCAGGATAAACCAAAATGCATTTCTTGTTTATTCTTTATCTCAGTAAAGAAGTGATACATTTCTAAACGAAGCGAACTAGGCCATTAGGAATGTTTCTACGAATTTGTAGGCCCTTTCATATCTGCACGCTATTCTTTTTAAAAGCCCGTTGGTCACGAATTAGCAAGTCCTATAGCAATGTGATCACGTGATTAAAGGAGCCACGAAGAAAAAATGCAAGTTTGGTTCATTCAAAAGATTGTCTCATTAGAATTATACTGACGCCTCTTTTAACGTAAACTTCGCTTAAATAAGCTATGCAATTAAGAATAAAGGGCAAGGCCATGTGACCCACTCGCTCATTTCCCGCCTCAGAACCTATGATGTCATACCAGCCAGCTCTGCAATTGGCGGTGGCCGGCGAAAGCAAACGCAAATTAGGCAGAGCTTATATAAGCTTGCCGAACGAGCTATTTTTGCTTAAATTTAGGGCACATTCTTTTTATAGCAGTAAGAATGGCTGGGCAAACAATGGAAGTTATGAAAGCACACATAAACATAGAAGTACCGATGCGTACTGCTGTTGGTACTATGCGCACTATGCTTGTTTTAGCTGCACAGCGGGCCTTTGGTGTTGTCTTTGACGACACTGGCCGATTGATGCAAGCAACGGTGTCTTACGTGACCATATTTGTCGAGCGAGTACACTGTTTCACGAAATGATTATTTTCCTCCTGAACAAAAACAAGCCAGGTTTAAATACGGTCAAAAACAAACCAAAGGCAGAAAACAGCTTGCCACAGTATGGTGGCACCATCTAGGTTCACTAACGGTAAACAAGGCTTCCCAATCGGCTGCAGAGCGGCTGGTTCCTGTGACGTCATTCCAGAACTTGAAAACGCACGATTTAGTGGGAAAATCAAAATTTTAACTTAAATTAATTAATTTCTCACTGAATAAAGCATCGTTTGCATTCAGACAAGTGCTGGGGGCACTGTAAAACACAAATTTTTTCGAATAACACCAACTTGTATTTTGTGTTCATGACTCCTTTAAGCCACTGCTGGGAAGCATGAGTGGGCAATTGTAGTGAAGCCTCTAGCTATGGTTCATCGTATCACTTGAATGCTGACGTGCACTTCACACACTGATCAAAATGTTTTTAGTGCTGGGCCATATCACTTCACTCCTGCCCATATTATGTTGCTGTCAATTAAAAAATGTTCACTATTTTTCTTTTCTTTTTTCGGTTTAAAAAATATCTTTTGTGGCTAGAATGGAGCTGAGTGAGTTTGGCCACCAAGGGCTAGTTCTCTGAAATTGAATGAAGTTTTATTAGTCTTCACAGTCCCCTTAAAAATTATTGGATTTATTTACTTTATTTGCCCTCCGTGTGAAAGGAATTACAAAGGGGAGTGGTTATAAAATGAAATAAAAACTAAAAATTGCAGTGTAATGTTAAGGGCACAGGGTAAGCCCTATACTTCCCATGCATTTTTGGCCATATTGAGGTACATTTTTCTCGGGATCTAATAAAGGTATCTACATAACTTATATATCATTTTCTTTCAAATGTTGTGCTCTTTTAACTGTACTAGGAGTGTGAACATTCTTAAAAAATTCAATTTTTTATAATTTTTTGTCCGTTAGTACCTAAATTTTGGCATTATTTTAGTATTAAAATTTGTGTACCAAAAAAACTGTTACGTGCATATTTTCAATTCTAGTACAGCATGTGTGAAAAGTTATGTAGATGACAGGAAAAAAAAATCAGCTCGTTGTCTTGGAAGATATAGGAAATAATGGTACCTATGTAAGAAAAAACGTTGTTTTGAGATAATTGAGTTTAAAGTAAAAAAAGAGGTGAAAAACCATACTTTTTTGCCATAAACACCACTGGAGCCATTTATTTAAAAAGCACCAGCTTCATAATCACTGTCAAAGTCATTTTTTTGCTTTTCACCCGGTCGTCTGTCCTTCCTTGACTATTTTGTGCACCATCGTACAGATCTGTTCACAAAGTATTTTGCTTGTGGTCAACCTCTTTATGCTACTTGATGGTGGTATTGCGCCCAGGTTTTGGTCTAAATGATTTCAAAATGCCAGCTCATGTATTGCTTCTTCATTTAATGAAAGAACAGCATCTAATGTTGCAATCATTAGAGTGTGAAGCCCAAAAAAGATGTTTTTTGTGCGCAGCTTCGGAGGGCAAATGTGGAAAAAACGTGCAACAGGGTCTTTGGATTGCCCTCACTAAAAAATCAGCTATGCAATGGCTGCTAAGCAATTTCCTAATACAGCTGGTTCCAGAAAAGCATTTTGATCTGAAACTGGAAGTTTTTTGATGAAAAAAAATGACAATAAACCCTGAGAACATTCTTAAGAGGATGTGGGCACTTATCACTTGCTTACGGGAAAACTGCTTTTTAGTGAGAAATAAGACTTTTTAAGGCAAGTGTGAATATGGAAAATGTTCACAAGGAATTGAACTTTCCTAATTGCAAAGAAAAACAAAAAGTCATTTTTTTCAAAATTTCGCCTTACCCTGTGCCCTTAAGGTAGGTAAATAAAATACATAATATTGTTCTGGAACATGCAGGGTTATGCAAATTTGTGCATAATGGTTGGTCTCTAATTGTCCCAATTGTCATAATACATATAATGCAAAATACATAATATTGTTCTGGAACATGCATGGTTATGCAAATTTGTGCATAATGGTTGGTCTCTAATTGTCCCAATTTACAATTGTCCCAATAAAGACAACTGTGTGTTACTTGGATGGGAGCTTTATGGCAGCGGTCGGTGCTATTGAAAACTGCAGAACTTGAGGACTAGTTCATTGCACGCATGTCGATGGTGACGAGGTGTAAGAAACAATTATGAGTAAAAACAATCTTGCAACAGGATGATAGGGGTAGGAAACAATTTTCGCTTTATAGCGGTTATTCTTGAACCTCGGTTGTAGCAATGCAAAAGAGACAAAGTTTTTTCCCCACTATTCATATGTTTTAAGTAAATTTTTGTAATTAGGGCCCCAAACAGGTTTAGCATGCTCCAGTTCCAACTGTTTATAATGTTTTTTGAGGGACTAATTCTAACAGTAACAGCCTGTTAGAAAGGTTTCATCATACGTACGCTAGCGTAAGCCGTTCGTGTTGTTGATTAGTACATGTTGAATGTGAAGTTCAGGTTGGTCGTTATGTGGACTCATGTAAGTAATCGTGTGTGGACAAGAAACGCTATTTAATTTAAGTAGATGTTTAGTTTCATGAGCCACGGATTACACCACGTAGGAATGACTTCAAAAGCACACTACAGAGCGTTAGCTGCTTCCCAAGCAGCTGCTGCTTTCCAACAGCTTGCTGAAGTTTGTGGGTACACGCGCACAAAAAAAAAGCTCACAAAGAAAAGGGGCAAAGCTTACAAAACAAAGGAAAGTTGCTGCCCACGCTGCAAGCACACAGTACTGGTGAGCGCGTCACAAAAATGGGAAAAATGGCGCTTAAAAAACGGCACCTCACCCACTGCAGATTTTAGTTAGTCACGGTAATGTGAATGCGCTTTCTTGGCTTTCATGCGAAAGAAACGGGTGGGTGGCGGAGGGATGCTAGGGCGGTGATTTTCCTCTGCAAGATGTGTGGTCATACTAGGATGCTTCGAATAGCAAGGACTTCTCTCCGCAACACTGTAACACATCATTGCTGTGCTCTCTATTTGTTTAGCTCAAAGCTCTCTCTCTCTCTCTAGCTCAAAGCTCTCTCTCTAGCTCTCTCTATTTGTTTAGCTCAAAGAATTTTGAGCATACCTGGCTGACCATCATTATGCTTCACCTACCACTGCCATGAACTTTGAACTTCCCATGGTATTTTGAGGTCACGCCAAGCTGTAGCAGGTAGCATACCGTCTGCTGGCATGTGCACCACAGATAGTACCGGCTGATAGCGTCAAGTCATGCTGCATGCCCAGAAACATTTTTTTCGTTGTTTTTGGCTCGGAAGTGCAGCAAGCGATGTATTCAGCTTGCGTAATTTCATTTGTCAACTCAATTTTATCCAGTCGCGTTTTTTTTTAAGTGTGAAAGCAGTAGATGCCCCATTATGTCACAGTCCAGCGTTGGTATGACCAGAGTCGTTCAATGCTTCTCTGGTCATGAAACTCCCGGCCAAGTTGCGTTTGGGGACAAAGGCTACCGCGAGTGGCGCCACCGCAGATCAGAGGGCATCGGGCGGCCGCCGCTGCTCTGTAGCCAGACCGGCAGGCAGGAACACAGTAGCAGCATGCCCGTTCGCACCAAATTTTTTCGCCACTTACAAAATGATAAGTCCCTTTGAGCGGCCCACGACACGTAAAGCGAAAGCGCTCTGCTGATAAGGCGGCGAGCGTCTGTTTTATCTTACTCCGTGCTCCGTTCCCTGCCAAACACGCTCTCTGTCCACGCCCCCGGCTGCCCTCCGATCAACACCAGCGCCACGGCGCGGCAGCGTACGAAGCTCTCCCATAGCGTGATGGTGAAGTTTCATGACCAGAAAGGCATTGAAGGACTCTGGTATGACCAAGCAGTGGTTCTAAAAACGGCCAACAGCACAAAGAGAATACAAGTAAAGAAAACAAAATGAGGTGAATTTGCGCCTCAGTGAGCAGCTTTTAATGCGCATTGTTGTGATGTTACGACTTTTGTTGTAATACGTTTGCTTTGTTGCTTGTCGCGTTTGATATGCGACTATATAGTTCGCCTCCCTCTCGCTGGGGTTGTTTGAGTGGCCTTTGCTTCCTTCTAATAAAAAAAAAGCACCACGGCTACTCCTTGGCTTTAGCTTACTAAACGGGGACCTAGTGAATGCATTGTGGCATTCAACAGAAAGACGAATGTGCATTGACACCTTCGTAATGATGCAAGCGCTTCCCTGGAGGCTTCAAAACTTTTTAGGGGGAAAGCCTTATGTGCCCCATTTTGCACAAAAAACGACGATGTCCAGTCAAGAAAATGACTGCCGCCGTAAATAGTAAAATAACAAACACGCGTGATCTGACAGAATATGAACTGAGGTCTTTGCAACAGAAGCATGCAGTAGCCCAATGCGCTGACACTGCAATTTCTAGCATTACACGGTAGTTTTGCTTCAACTTGCAGTGCAAAAAAGAAAAGTGCACTACAAAGTATCCCCCATGGTGTGTTGCCTGCAATTACGATCATTTTGCTTAGGGAAGCAGTTTACTCAAAACAAAAAGCTTGATGATGCTCATTTATTGCCTTAACACCTCGTGCAGCCTTAATGCAGAGCTGCTTCTGACTTGCATGACCACGGCCGTGACAGTTTTTTTTTTCGATGCAGCATGTGTATTCAGTGAAGTCTTTCCCTCCCATTTGAACGTGGAGTAAATCAGGTACTGGTCCATTATTCATATCGTAAATCAACTCAGCTCACCTTTATTAAAATTTTTATTGGAAGGTCCACTCTCTCCCAATCCCGTCCCCAGTTGATAGTGACCGAAATCGGTCATTTTGCATAATACGACCACTGCATTATGCGTTCCTTTGATACCAGTTTTTCTGAAGCCTTGTGTATTTCTTCTGTATTTCCTCTTTGCTTTTCATTTCAGTGTCGAGGAATGTGCCTCTGTCCAAGTACCAGATGAACTGTCCCAAGCTCTGCGAGGCGCTAGACTTCAACGCTTTCCACTGGCCTGACCCGACCCAAGATGAACTCCGGAAGAGCCGTGCATCTTCCAAGTTCAGTAGCCGAAGCAGCGTTACAAGCGATACTTCGGCGGATACCTCAGGAACCTAAGCAATCTGACCTAACCTAGCACAACAGCTGCAGGTTTCAAAATGCCAAACCCACTCGTGCACTCCTGTTCAGATCTCGCTTAACTGTTAAACCAGGTTGGTTTAATAGTTAAATCTAGGTTGTTTCAGGCCCGGTTAATAATTCAGGCAGTGTGAAAGGCATTTGTTACGTTCAGCTGGGTCAGAAATGGCATTTTTTACTGTTCCGTGCCCTGTAAACAAGTTATTCTTTTTATTATCTTGTTATTTATCATTGCTCTGTAGTTACTGCTGTGTCAGCTCACAGAATTCAAAGTTTGACCATGCATTTCAAGTTAAAGCCCCAGCCAAATGGGTTATGTTTATCTTTGTGAGTATTTTTGTAATCTACTGCTTTGCGTGGTTGCCTGCGTCGGTGAGAAGGAACCATACTATTGCATTTGAAGTGCAAGCTTATTGCGAGCGTTGAATGTTATAAGAAAAGCAGTCGTCTTCCACTTGTAAACATTGCCTGCCAATGGGAGAGCAGATGTTATTAAAACGTGTCCCTTTTTTGCATAGTGGAGCTTTGTTTCTACGTCACCACATCGTTGCGGGTTTCCTGGTCGGTGATATGACTGTCACTTTGCTAGCATTTGTTGCGCAAATACAAATTGATGTTAAGGATGCTTTAAAGGGAAGAAATAGTGTGTGGCGACATCTGTACTCAAGACATCGTTTCTGCTATGAATAAACTGCGGCAAAGCAAGTGTTTGTTACTCCACTTTCTTAGTTACGGTTACATCCATAATAGGAGGTATGTCAAAACAAAAAATATCAATGCTTAATTTATGCCACGAATAAATGAGACTGAAAGAACACCTCTCTTTTATTCTGAGCACTGAAGACTGAATATAATCAAAACTACACTACGTAGAACAACACAGTTGTAGCGGAACATTTACCGATGGCACCAGTAGTAACAACCTAAACTAACATACAGGTCGTCCAACAGATCTACGACACGGCATCAGTTCTCGTCGCATTATTAACCGTCCCTCGCGAAGACCACAGGTGGCGTAGATTCCGGCCGTTGTGGATTTACCAATCCTCCTGCGGCAAAACAAAGGTCTCGTTGTCGATTCCGAGAAATCGGAGGCCGGGACCGAAGTAACTGATCACGTAGTGCGAACCATCGGCGGGTCCCACGACTTGCATTGAGATCAAGATGATGTCCACTAGCTGGCCGAGGAACATGAAGCCCAGGGTGCAAAACTTGGCCAGCCCTAGGGCGGGGTATCCCAAATAAAAGCGGTCTACGCCGAACATGCCCAGAAACACGGAAAGCAGGAGAGCCGTCTCGAAGGAGTAGCCATTGGTGTATCGGCACGGAATCGGCCTCTCGAAGGTGTCCCGACCGATGCCGGTGCCGTTCTTGCAAACGATGCCTTCGGCCGTGGTGCACACGACGCGAGCTTGGTCGTCGGGACCGCAGGTCTTGGGCTGCTGAGTGGCCGGGTCGATCTCGGGGGCCGCGCACCAGTACTGGCCCATCAGGAGGTTGCTGCAGTTCGCTTCGTAGGTGGCCAACGCCGAGCATGTTGCAGCGACGCTCAGGAGAGCGACGAGCGTTGCCCTCGGCTGGCGCATTATCGTGTGGAAACCGGGTTTCACGGTGTTCTCCGCAACACCCGAGTTCGTCCGCGCAACACAGATTGGACTCTCATTGCCGACACTTTCTGACGCGACGGAAAAGTTCAACTACGATTTCTAGCTACCATAGTTTGGGATGATACAATCGGAAGCAGTCGGAAGCGTAAATTAGCGTAAACTGCGTAAACGCGTAAACATCAACTTCGCATCATCATCGGTAGTAGCTGCAGCATTCATAAACTGTAAATGGCAAACTATCAAATCAAATGGCATTATAAAATATAATTATAATACCACGGAGAGCTTTTGTTATTTATATTTTCCCATTGACCCGCTTATTGTGGTAATTGAGAAGATACCGTTCTTGTTTCTGCTTCTCACAAGTGCCGTGACGAGGCAGCAGATGTCTTATGGCCGCCCGCTTGTAAGCGCGCCGGAACGAGCGCATTTTGAGTTTTTGGTGACTGTCTCTAGATTTCGTTTACAAATATGGGCAAGAAGTGCTTCGTGCCGCGCTGCAACACCGGCTACGACTCATGCCAAGAAAAACTTTCCCTGTTCAGCGTCCCGAAGAACCCAGCGCGCCTGCAGGCGTGGCGAGACGCCATACCTCGCAAGGATCGCGTCTTGAAACCCACGGACTACGTGTGCGAGAAGCACTTCGAGCCGGCGTACGTGATAAAGACGTGGACCGCAATTCACAACGGCGTAGTGTTGGCCAGTACGTTCAGGCGGGCGCAACTGTCGGCCGATGCTGTGCCGACGATTTTCCCGAAGGGCCCGTGCAATCGGTCCGAAGAAAGCAAAACAGCGTCGGTCTCTCGCAGGCCGTACGTTATCTCTATGCGCGCAGCAAGAAACGATCCTCGCGAGACTACAGTTTCCAAAAGCGGCGAGAAAATGGGTCCCGAGCCAGCTGCGCTTGACTCTGACGACAGCGTTGACGCCGCCCAAGGGCTCGTCATCGCCTGCGAAAGTGAGCACGGATTGTCTGCGGACGAAGACCATGCGCGCATCGATTTCGACCGCCTGTTCCATCACCCGTGCCTCGCAAAGTTGCCGTCACTGTATTGGTCGTGGAGCAGAGTGGCCGTCTGTGAGGCGAGAGTGCTAGCTTTCCATCGAATGCAAGCGACGTCAACTGTTCCCAACGAGCCGACAGGTCTATACGTGAGTAAGTGTCTCGAACTTGACGAGCGCTTGAACGCTAGAGCGGTCGTTACGGGCAGAAAAATAGCCTTGGAACAACTGGGACTTCCTAGCCAGTTGTTAACGTTGGAAGAACTCCGAAATGCTTTGCAGAGGCTCGACAACGTTGTTGTGACTGGACTGGAACCCGAAGACGCTGCCCTGTTTTTGCGGAGTGACCGTCAAAATGACAGCCATTGCGCTGGTTTTTTGTGAGTGCGATTTTCTGTCAGCGCCTTGTGTTTTACGGGTTGAGGTAATGAAAACACTTGCTCTTTTACTTTTTAAGTCTTTCTGTTCGCTGTTGCTAAGAGGCTTCTGACTCCCATAAGCCCCGGGTACATGGTTTCAATGAGAAAGGGTCGAGTCGACTGGTGGGTTCTGCTTACCTCGACCCGTCCGATGTTTATACGAATTTCATAAAAAGAATCGTGGTGAGGGAACCGGAGGGGTTCCCACAAAAGGAGCTATTCAGCGCCTTACGGCCCACTGACTCAGCACAATGAGCGAATGAATCCACCCTCTGCCTGCAAGTGAAATGGACTCATTGCGTTTAATCATGGATAGATGCGGGTCGAAAAAATCTGTTTTCCATGTGTAGGAGGCTATCGAAGCACAATGCTGTCACGTACTATTCACTTGTAAGGAACAGTGATGACTCGAGTGCACTTTCGTTTCCTTTTTGTTTACTTTTTTGACACGCCAGCTGACGCGAAAGAGCACTGCACGAGCGACACTAAGAGCTTCACTGTTACGTCCTTCCACATTGAGCCGAAGATATGGTCTCTCATCGACCAACTCGCCTGTCACTAATACAATCGTGGCAGTTCCTAACAATTGTGCAGGGCACTCGAGTCTGCTAACGTTGTTTGAACGCATCAGCTTCATAGCTTCCCCTGGCAATACTTATCAGACTACTTTACAGCTACGCTGTGTGTGCATCTTTATCTTCGCTTTCTTTTCATTGCCTTCATTGGTTACCAGACCAAAGACTATGCTGTACCTAGTATCTACGAACTTGTATTATGGTAGCTTCGTTGAGCTATTCGCACAACACACACAGTGCGTAGAAGTAAGGTATCACCAAGGGAAGTCAATTTTGCACTCAAGCAGATACATTTACTTAAGTACCCTGAGGAACTGTTTAGTTCGTAGTTACAGTACCTAGAAAATGGTGTTCTACGTGGCGTCGGCCTAGAGTACTTGTGAAAAGGGCCAAGAAGACAATATACAAGTTTGGGCAATTAAAAGCCCTGCTTTGTCGTGATAATACGGTCAATTTTATAACAAATTTCAAACAAATAATTGCGAACTTGAGGAAGTCGGACGATGCATTGGCCAGGCCCTTTCTGGCAACGCCTTTTAATGTTTCAGAATCTTGTTTATGTGGCGAGTGGCTACCGGTCAAAATCACCGCCAAGAAATGTTACTGATCTGCTGTTACGATTGGTCGTATCACTTTAATGCTAGTGTGCAGTTAACATGCAGATAACTACCGCATTTGCACGATTCTAACGCGCACCTTTTTTTGCTAAGAATAGCCTTCCAATTGGTAGCCTTCCCATAGCCTTCACCTATCAGGCTCAAAGCCGAAATCGGTGCATAAGCGGCCAGCAGCATTGCCATTGACACGAACTCCTCCCAAAATCCAACACAATCCAATCCAAATTGACCGATCTAAATTTTATTAATTGTCTTCAGTTGCCTGCGCGTGGATTTTTAGCCGTAATACTACAGTTAAACCTGGGTATAATGAAGTTGACAAGAATTCGCAATTTTTCGTTACATGCAGGTTTTCGTTACACGCAGAATGAAGTAGAAGCGAAACCAAAATGCTAGACATCAGTGCTGGTAAACTCACCCTTCAAGTATTTATTTCACAGTTGAAAATCTGCGCGATTTCCTTCTGCTGCTTTCCCACGAGTCTAATCGCTGCACGGCACTTCCAAGGAAGCAACGTCACTCACCACCGTATTAACGAACGCAACTTATGCATCACTAGTGCTTTCGACACTTTAATTCCGGCGCTCTAAAGCGTTTGAAGCACCAAACTTAGCCCGAAAGGACGCCTTTTCGCAAACTTGATGCTCTTTTCCGAACTCGACCTTGGTGAGAGGGTGCTATACTCGGTTACAACTCAAGAACAGCACCACCTCATGTAATGTATCACTCCGCCAAAGCGCCGGACCCGTGACGTCAGTAAGCGCGCGTTTTTAAAGGGGTTTGCTATGAATGCGTGATATCGTCTGCCTTGTCTCACGCAGTTTGTTTGTCGTCACTGGAGTCGTTTAAAAGCATATTAAGTCCAAAAAATCACGGGAACGGCTCACCCCATGTTCAAAACATTCCCAGTAACGCCCTACTTGCGCCGCGCAGAGAAACATCCGGCTACGGTGATAAGGCACAGCGGCAACTTCTGGTGCTGTTCTTATAGTTGCAATACTGTACCGGGCGGCGACGTTCTTCTTTCTCGCCCGTGGAGACGCCATTTAAAATTGCAAGCTTGTCTTGGAAAGACAAAACTTTGCGTTTTCTGGCAGCAGAAATCATCACCGACGAACCGACACCACAGATAACAGTGGAGACGCGCAACTACGCGCCGACAGGCAGGCCTAGCACCTAATCGACACCGCACTATACGCCTCGAGCTTTGCGATCGCTGCGCCGCCTGCCGCCGCTTCTCCGCGGCGTTGACGGGATGTGCGCGTCTGCGTGGCTGATAGGGGCTCGTGCAGTGTTTTGGTTCTCTTTCGCTTCTCTTTGCCTTTCCGCGCAATAAACAACTTGTTATGGTGACGTCTGTAAGCTAACTGCACGTATAGGGCACTTAAAAAAAACAGCTGCGTCTTGGTAGAGCGCTCTAACGCCAACAAGAGCTACCCGCGGGGAGGCGGTTCTGCGCGCTTCTTGGCCGCTCTTGCGGGCGTCGGCGACGGCAGCAGCATATCACCCATGTCACCTTCGAACACGTCAGCACAAGTGAATTCTATTTATTGTCGCCTCGTTTAGACATCATATTGGCACTGTAAGAGGTTGGTTCGTTTTGCAGCTCAGACAACAATGCGGCTTTGCTTCTATGTACGTCGTAGAAAAATATGATTCGGGGATGTGATAACCCAATAGCTGACAAAAACTTGTGCCTTTTATGGGAATATAAGCCACGCGAAAATGTTAAGTACACTCAAAGGATGTGCAGTGTCATATATGTGCCCCCTCATGCCTTATAGTAAGAACCAAGGTATATGTTAATGAAACCACGGGAAAATGAATGGTCTGCAAGTCAGGAATAAATATAATAGTCGTACGGGAATGAAAAAAAAAAAAACCGAGTGCAGCTTCTGACATGCTAAAGACGTTTGTTTGAGCAAGCTAGTATTCACCAGACCAACTAGATGCGAAATGCAGTGATATATCGCTAGACGTGTGGGGTGGGGGGGGGGGGGGGGGTTGAGGAGGAGGACGCTCAACTATCGTTGTTTAAAAATGCGGAGCGAAATCAACGAATGAACGTTTTAGTAATCACACACACAATTGCTGCCTTTTCACTTTTCGTTTGTTTTTCGCCTTCAACGAACGGCTGATCACTCGGCGGACGCATTTTTTGAAGAATACAGGGTAGGCAGTTCACAAGCGATACGAGGTGTCGTTGGAAGAGTTGATTGATTGATTGCAGGGTTTAACGCGCCGACGAAACGGAGACGATGAGTCATGCCGTAGTGGAGGGCTCCGGATTAATTTTGACCACCTAGAGATCCTTAACGTGCGCCGAAATCTCGTACACACGGGCTTGTTGGAAGAGTGTCGTATCTGATAAGGGTTCTGATTTCGGTTTATGCTAGATTCTGCAGTCTCCCTGTGTCATATGACGATGTTTCGAAGAGTTTGGTCGGGGACGCGGATTACTCTATAAACCCGTCTTCGCGCTTCTCGTGGAGGATAAATGTAACAGATGAATCTTTGCGAGCGCTCACCTCGGGACAAGACGATCCACATTAAATTTGTCGTCGTGTGCTGACTCCGGAGTGTAATTTTCCATTATCCATCGTACTTCTTTGGTACAATGTTTGTGAAATTTATGCCGCATTGGCTTTTTCATGGTACTGATCAATATCTGCTATGTGATATCGGCAGGAGTAACTTGCGTGCTGTCAGGCATGAGTGTTCCGCTGGATTTTGTAAGTGCACACACAAAGTCGATTTACATCATAGTGTGTATGGCCGCAACATGACCATCGGAGGAAACACTGCTTACGGAGACACTGCCACTAAATTTCAGGGCTGCGGAATTGCAATCAGCTGCATGCAAATGCTGGCTTCGGGACGCGGGCCTGTGACACACGCCCGGCGCTTATATAGATCTCACTAAGATCGCGTCATAAACGTTTATCCTCTCGTGAACACACCACGCTTGCAAACAGAGTGCCTGCTCCACGTTATTCGGTATTTGTAACGCGGACAAACGGTAAATCGCTGTCTTGAACGAGCCCCAAAAGCAACGGCGACAGGGGGGACCGAGCCGGGGACTCCCGCGCCTGCTTTCGAAACGGGCCGCTAGGGGGATTTCAGTGGCGCCCCTACAGGCCGCGCTCGAGGCGTATACGCCTCGAGCTTTGCGATCGCTGCGCCGCCTGCCGCCGCTTCTCCGCGGCGTTGACGGGATGTGCGCGTCTGCGTGGCTGATAGGGGCTCGTGCAGTGTTTTGGTTCTGTTTCGCTTCTTTTCGCCTTTCCGCGCCCTAAAAGAAACTTATGGTGATGTCTGTAAGCAAAGAGTACGTTTAGGTCACTTAAAAAGCAGCTGCATCTTCGTAGAGCACGCGATCGCCTGCAAGAGCTACGGGAGGACGCGGTTCTGCGCGCATCGTCGCCGCTCTTCCGGTCGTCGGCGACGGCAGCAACATATCACCCATGTCACCTCGAAAATATCAGGCACAAATGAATTCTACTGTCGCCTCGTTTAGACCTGATACTGGCACCGGGAGAGGTTGACTTCATTTTGCAGCGTGGACAACGAATGCGGCTTCGTTTCGAATATATACGTCGCATAAAAATATTTTTCGGGGATGTGATTAGCCAACCCCGAACAATAACTTATACCTTTTTTAAGAATATAAACCATGCAAAACTATTAAGTATATTCCAAGCCTGTAAGTCGTTAAATACGTGCCCACACACGCCTTATAGCAAGAACCAAGGCAATCTAATATGAAACCACAGAAAAATACATGCTGTGCAAGTGCGGAAGAAACATAATAGCTCTAACGGAAATGAAAAAAAAAAAAATACGGTGCAGCTTCCTACATGCTAATGACGTCTGTCGAAACTTAAGCCAGGTAGGGCTCACCAGACCAACTATACGCAAAATGCACTGATATTTCGCGAGACATAGAGGGGGGGGGGGGTAGGGGAGGCGGACGCTGTGTACAAATGTGGGGCGGAATCAAGCAATGAACGTTTGAGTAATCACACACACAAATCTCGCGTTCACTGTTGTTTTGTTTTTCGACTTCAACAAACAGCTGATCGTTCGGCGGACGCATTTTTTTGAAGTATACAGGGTAGGCAGTTCACAAGCGATGAAAGCTGTGGTTGGAAGAGTGTGGTACGTAATAAGGCCGTCTGATTTCAGCTTCTCCTTTATTCTGCAGGCTCCTTGTGCCATGTGACGATATTTCGAAGAGGCGTTTAGTTGCGGACTCCGATTATATTCTAAGTTCGTCTGCGCGCTGCTCGCAGAGGATATATGTAGCAGATGAATGTTTGCGGGCGCTCACCTCACGACAAGACGACTACTCTTTGTCTTGTGCTGATTCCCGAGTATAATCCTGCATTATCCGTCGTACTTACGTTGAATATTCCTGAAATTAACACACACTGGCTTGTAAATGGTGGTGATCGTAATGTAAGGTATATTATTGGCAAAAGTAACTGGCGTGCTGTCAGGTATGAGTGTTCCGCTGAATATGTAAGCGCACGAAACTGATTTACATGGTAGTGTATACCCGTAGCATGAACATCTGAGGAACCGGTGGTTACGGAGGCGCTGCTAGTAAATTCAGGGCAGTGTAACTACAATCAGGTCCATGCATACGCCGGTTCCGCGACGCTGGCCTGTGAAACACACCTTGCGCTTATACAGACCAAATATACCACACTAAGATCGCGTCAGAAACCTTTACACTCTCGGAAAGACACCCCATTTGCGAACGGAGTGACTGCGCCACATAAACATGGAGTTCCAACGCCCGCAAACGCTAAATCTCAGTCGTGAACATGCCGCAAAAGCAGCGGCGACAGTGGGGAGCAGGACGGAGACTCCCGCGCCTGCTTTCGAAACGGGCCACTAGGGGGATTTCAGTGGCGCCCCTACAGGCCGCGCTCGAGGCGTATAGTGAACTAGTAACCGCACTCACACATGGAAACGCACGGTTTCGCAGTGTGGGTAGAATTGGCTAAATTATTGCCTTTCTCTAGCCGATTTTTCATAAAAAGGGTAAAAAAACAATGGCTCATCAGTGTACTTAATTCGTTGCATCAGCGTTAACCGCCGTGACGCCTTCGTTACAGAGAGATTAAAAGCATGGGTTTCAATGGGCTGACAATGGGGAATTGAAAAAGTTTGTTAAATCCAGGAATTCGTTGCATAGAGGTTCGTTTCATCCAGGTTTAACTGTACTGTGTTTGTAGTGATTCCCTGAAACGACTTCTAGATACTACAGATTTTCTAACCGAGCGCCGGTGGCTACTACACTGCCTTCACAAGTAGTCCGGGCTGACCCTGTGGTCGGGTTCTTTGTGCTTCATACGCGAAGCGGCGGGCTCAAACGAATACGGTGGTGCCCCATGCGAGTTCCTGATTCATTAATATAAGGGGCTTAGAAAATTTAGGGCACCGCAATGCTCTTGGTTCCCAAACGTCTTGCTCATTTTCCCGATCAACATTGTGGGCTACAACGATAGTGTAGTGAAGTATGTAGATTTTGCGCGTCTTTAGCAAGCAATCAATGAAGTTGGAACGCATGAAGTGTTTTCCGCACGTACGCCGGCTGTGCATGCCCGTTCAAGTATTCTAGTTTACTATACCTGTACGGCCCATGAAGCGGATTGGTCCGGGTCAGGCCGTGGCTGCAACCGTTTGTCTCTGCTGGCCAGAATCACGAAAAAAAAAAGGCAAACATCAAGAGAGTGGGTGAAAGCACGGTAAACAGTTGTGCTAGGGATTGTCATCCGAGGTGATTTTGAAAGTGGTGATTTAATTTGCGCCGCGATGCGAAGCCTACACTTCTCTACGCCGGGCGGCTGCAAATGCCGGTGGGTGACGTGTGATGGCCGCAGCAGTGCACGATGATGCGAGGGGCCGAATGATGGCCCTGCCTGCGGGCAAGACTCAACACAGCACCGATCACTAAAATGGCGATCACCGAGAAAATAAAGTTCCACATGCGAGAAAGGGGATGATAGTGTGGTGAAAAACGGTGTTCAGTACTCATTCGCAATTGTAGTGATAGCAGTGACAAAAATTCCCCCGCACCTCCCCGAGGGGGATTGTGAGGATGCAGAAATGCGAACGTCGAACGCAACGTCCTCGGGTACCATGCGAGGAAGGCACCGCATAACCTTCGATACGTCGATGGGCACGTTCACCGCCTGTCCCTTGATTCCAAACTGCCCGTTGCCTCGAGTCAGCCGCCTGATGCTCATGAAGGGGAGTCGAGGCGCGATGAGCCGCTCTTCGACCGGGTTCAGATCGGGAAGATGCGCCGGCCGAGGAGGATAACGGTAGCCAAAAGCCAAAACTCACGCAGCCCTCCTCTTCGCAGCTTTGTCTTCTTCTCCTTCTTCTTCTTCAGCAGTTCCCTTACGGGAAGATGACGATGGTGGTTGAACGCGAAGCTATCTCGTGATGGATTGTTTGGTTGGCCAATCCCTAGGAGCATCATGCCACAATCATCATCAGACGCGCTGCGGACGCCGGCCAAGGGACGCACGACAACCCCCACTATAATGCATTTCTGCATAAAATATCTGCCTCGATGCTAAGCCTCAAGTTCCCAACATCCGATCCGTTGAGGAGGACGATCTTCTATGCCGCAGTGCCAATCCTAACGTTCTACGCTAACCGCCCATGGAGCGACTTGCCACCTCCGCACGACGCGGCGACCGGCAGCCTGATTGCTGCTGCCAGTGTGCATAAATCGACGCAGGCTGCTGGCTGCACACAGCTTGTGGCCCCCTTCCAAATGTGAATACAAAGTTACACATGCGGGAAAGGGGATGATGCTGAGGGTTTATCCGGAATTTTGATTTTGGAGGGTGCTGGAGTCCTCCTGCGGGGGAGGGGGGGGGGGGGGTTATAAATCCCTGGATGATGGGGTTCTGAAAAATTGTGCTAGAAATTGTGATTAGCGCTGGTAGTGAAGGCGCCGATCCAATATCTTTACAAGTTAATCCGAGAAACTCAAGTCGGCCGCGAGTCGTTGCGGGAAAATCCCTGGGCTTCCTAAAGCTCGCAGCAAGCAGACCAGTGTCGTTTATGCTTCCCCCAAGCTCTCCTATTTCAGGAGGAAACGTGCGCGCCTTCCATTCTCCAGAATAATTTCTGTCCGTGCCTGAGCGGGGAGAAAATCAGCGCTTCAGGCCGGAAGCGGCCACCGAAGCGCCGGCACTTCCGAATATGACGTCATCTAGCTGCTGCCGGCCAATCGCGAAAGGCAGAGCCCTCGGACAGCGGTCGCTTGTTTTGGCACGGCCGGACTCGACACTCCCGTCTCGCGCTCTTCGGCCTCTTGCTGCCTGCCGCCGCCGCCAAGCGCGTTCACAGGCGCAGTGTGCAGCCCACATGTGTGGCAATTTGTGACGCGGAAGGTACATGGTTGACATCCTCCGATGAATATGCACTGTTTGTCTGGCAAGCTGCCAGCATCTAACCTATAGTAACGTTGGCCAGCAATGCTGGCGCCATGAAAAGATGTCCTGAAGATCGACCGCATTGTTGGTGTTTTGCAGGTTCAATTCAAGGGCCTAAATCGCTCATTGACATAGTGACCGCTGTATGGTAGTGCTGTTGCCTTTAAACTAGGAACTCTGCTTCAAACAAGCTAGCATTATTTGGTCAGTTGAAGCCTCATCGTTGAACTTCTATCCACTCAACAATCGGATTTACGGTTTGCCAAGGAGGAATGCTGCAGGCTTCAATTTTCCCGAGAAATCAACCGGAAAAACTCGCACAGCGGGGTAGGAACACAGGTCACAAGGAATATATTTTTTTTGAATCTGTAAACGACAGCTGGAATCATTATAGTTGCAGCAAACTGGACAACTAGTCTGCCTTTGTATTTTCCGACCCTGTTTAATTTGGTGTTTCATACTTCGCAGCCCGATGGACTGCATTGTGCATATTTGGGCGGACTTCTGGGAAAGATTGTATTGCATCGTAGACCTACCATGCTACAAATACGTAGGGCAGACATCGCGATGGTGAACGTGCGCTTGCGCGAGCACCTGCGGGACATGAAGAATGCGCACACTGCCACTCAGTACACATTGCCGGAAATGCGCATGCACGCCTCTCTTTACCGACAATTTTGTCGCCTGACAGCTGGTTATATATATACACTGCGGAAACTAATTTGCGCATTTTTCTTTTTATAATATATGAGCGTTTTTACGAATAAATGCTGACTGGTTGATTGTGAGGTTAAATGCACCGATTCTACACAGGCGATTAGGCGCACCGGAGTGGATAAGCTCCGGATTAATTTTGACCACCTAGGTATCTTAAACGCCCGCCGAAATCTCAAACACCGACGGTTTCGCTTTTCGCCTCCATCAGAAAAGCAGCCGCCGTGGCCGGAAATCGAACCCCCATCCCTGAGCTACGAATAAATGCAAGTTGGAAGTAGGGCTTAATTGTTCCTGTCGTCCTCCTTTGTCCTTGGTGTAATTTTTTGCGTTTTACACGTCTACATTATGCAGTTCTTGTGGGGTTTGTTGCTTTATTGTTATTCAGGTATAGTCATACGGGACATGCTTCTTTCCCAAAATTGTATAAAGCTGGGCATCGGAATACAAACTATGTGTTACAGTGTACTAGAACTAGTACACTGTATATGTGTCATGGTGAGCCTGAAGTCAGGAATGCTGCACGCAAATATAGTATATACGCGAACAACTTTCGCTCTGATCTTATGGCGTAAACAATTATACCAGAACAAAAAAAAATCTGGGCCATGTCAGATGTCAAAACGGGGACCAACTGCCCCGTTTCATGCGGAAATGCCACCGCGAAAGCTCACTGGTTATGTTGTCCACGCTCAAGCTGCCTTGCTCTTGCCTTGCGCGGCGACGCGGAGCTTGCGGGGAGGTGGTGCTGCCCTCGTGCAGTCAGCCCCCCCCCCCCCAACTACGCGTCAGAAAAAATCCCATGCGCCGAGCCGATTCACACGACGGAGAAACCCTCTCTTTCTGACCCGGGACCCGCTCACGTGACCGGTTTTAGGCTCCGTCCCTCGGTGGGGATCGCCCGCGGATGCTCCGGGAAAGAAAATGCCTCCACATGTTTTCGCTTGGAGGCGGCGGCCTTCCGCAGGGAATGGAACCTGTTTTTCGCACATAGGCCGGCACTGAGTCTGGCAGCGCGTGGTCATTGCGGTCACGTGGTTTTATGTCGAAGCGGGTGGAAGGGCGGTTTTTTCGACGTGGTGTGGTCGACTCGTGGTGAAGTGACAGGTGCGGGCACCGCTTGTAATATCGCTATTACTGCAGGCTGTTGTCGGGAAAACAGGGAGAAGAAGGCAAAAAAAAAACGGTCCCGCAGGGTGCCTCGCCGAGAATCCCCTCGCTTCCTCCGCGCTGTCGTCTGCTAGTCACTCCGCGTAGCTCTGCACGTGTGGATGCGCCGCCAAGCCGGAATATCCGGTCACGCCTCCTCCCCCGCCGCTCTAGTCGTGTGAATCCCGGATGAGGAGGCGGACGGATATGTGACGTCAACAGCACGTGACCGGACTGTCCGGCTTTGCGGGTGCATCCACACGTGCGGAGCTACGCGGAGTGACTATACTCGGTTACAACTCAAGAACGGCACCACCTCATGTAGTGTATCACTCCGCCAAAGCGCTGGACCTGTGACGTCAGTGCGCGCGCGTTTTGAAAGGGGTTTGCTATGAATGCGTGATATCGTCTGCCTTGTCTCACGCAGTTTGTTTGTCGTCACTGGAGTCGTTCATAAGCATATTAAGTCCAAAAAATAACGGTAACGACTCACGCCATGTTCAAAATATTCCAAGTAACGCCCTACTTGCGCCGCGCGGAGAAACATCCGGCTACGGTGATAAGGCACAGCGGCAACTTCTGGTGCCGTTCTTAAGTTGTCACCGAGTATAGCAGACGACAGCGCGGAGGAAGCGAGGGGATTCTCGGCGAGGCACCCTGCGGGACCGTTTTTTTCCCCTTGCTCTCGTTCGCCCATAGCGCCCCCAAACGCCACGGCTCTCTTCTCCAGCTAGGCCTGTTTTGCCGATAACAGCACCGCGCCCGCACCTGTCACTTCACCACGTGTCGACCACATCACGTCGAGAAAAAATTACACCATCTTCCCACGTGGGAACCCTGAGGGGATGCAAAGCCGTGGAGTAGTAGCGTGTTAATTGGTTCTTAGAGTAAAGACACGTGTAGTAGCGTATTAAATGTCTTCTTTATTTATCGAGTAGTGGGGAACGTTTTGTGGCGTCTCGTTCTCCAAGCGAGGAATCCGCTGTTCGACGCTGGCGTTTCGAAGCGTTGTCACGTTGCCGAACGCCATCTCGATCAGCTACTCGCCGCTGGCGTTTCAAAGCGGCTTCTCGTTCTCGAAGCGAGGAATCCGCTGCTCGACGCTGCCGTTTACGTTCGGCGTCGCGAGCTCTCCTCTGTGCAGCCTTGTCTTCGGAGGTGCTCGCGGTTCTGACAGTGTGCTGGCTGGCGCTAGTTGAAGGCGTGCCAGCCAGTTCGCTGACGGAATCGTTGGCGTCCATTTGCAGTCATCGGACGGCGCAGTACCGAAGAAGCAACTGAGTGGAGCGCGGACGGGTTTATTAGATGCAGAGCATCTGATTCACTCGCCTTGTCCCTCCGGCGTCGCCGTCGTCGTTGTCCACCCCTCCCCCATTCTCCTCGCCGCGCCAGCTGCGCTCTCCGCCGCTCACCCCCTCTCCTCTCCTATAGCGAACACTCTCTCGCGAGGGGTATTGGATTCGATTCGATTGGCTTGGATCGGATTGGCTTGGATTGTGTTGCGTCATAGCCGCGGCAGACGCGCTGGGGCCGGCGCATGTGCAGTACTACACTGTAGCAGTACTCTCTTCCGCGGTTTCCTCTCCTTCGGGCGCGCTGCGCATATAACCGTTGTGCTGTTCTCCGGCGAAGCAACATCCACGCTTGGCTCAAACACCTACAGTCCACGCCGCTTTACAAGTATGCCAACGTCGTCGACTGGGACCGGCTTACGCAGTCCCCTCAACGTTATGCGCGCTATAAAACGCGGTCCCTTCGCCGCTGGGTTCCCGGGTTCCCACAGGGGTTCCCGCGAGGGGAGGTGGGAGTTTTTTGCAGAGCAGAGGGAGTGAAGAGGAGGAGCAGCGCGCGCCAGCGTACAGGTGGTGTGGAGAGGAGAAGGGAGAGAGAGCGGCGTTATCACGGCTGTTGTGGAGAGGAGGAGAGGTGCGGACGACGGAGGGTCGAGAGGCTTTGCATCTAAAAGCCACCCTTCCACCCGCTTCGACATAAAACTACGTGACCGCAATGACCACGCGCTGCCAGACTCATTGCCGGCCTATGTGCGAAAAACAGGTTCCAATCCCTGCTGAGGGCCGCCGCCTCCAAGCGAAAACATGCGGAGGCATTTTCTTTCCCGGAGCATCCGCGGGCGATCCCCACCGAGGGGTGGAGCCTAAACCGGCCGTGCTTTTGGCAAGAAAGAGTGGTTTGGGTGTGTTTACACAAGAAACAGACATGTTTTTGTAACGCCCCCGACAAACTTCTTTAAAGGTCTTTCCACTTTTCGCTTTGATAGCATCTACGAACTTGCATGACTGCATCTACGAACAAAACTCATTCGCACAAGTATACTGTTTTTCCAAAATATTTGGGATGTCTTATTTATAAGGGCATAAATTATTCCCTCTTTACCATAGCAATAAAAAATACAGAAACCAAGGGAGAACTGTTTGCTTCACCTCTCATAAAATAAATATTACAAGGCCCCTTCCTCACACTACACTACCTCCAAGAACAATCCTATCGAAACAGCTGAACATTTCTAGCCTTTAGCACCCACATTTAAGTACAATGTGAATACAACCATGCCGTTATTCTAAATTGATATAGATTTCGGACTAGCATTTAAACGAAAATCGACAGATGACTTACCAATCCAAGGGTTGATGCGGTTTGCACACTTTTATTGCATTTTGCACCTGATGCAACGACCGCAGCAATTGACAACGAATAACGACATTTGAAGTAGAACAATGATTCAATGCTGCAACGCCTAGCGTTCATTTTGTTCAGGCTTAAGGATTGCCACTGTCGGCCACAAGCGCACAGAAAGAAGGCTTCTGCGACGAGGTGCGGATTCTCGTCTGCCATCACCTCCTAGCCGTACGTCTCCACGACACCAGAACCACGAACCTTGATGAACCAAAGCGCGTTAGCCTTTAGCTGGTCAGTATTGTGCGTGTCGGCGAGTACTAACATATCGGCAGCCGTTCCCACGGAAAGCCTCGAGCACATCACGTTTTCGCACACCGCTTTCAGCCTCGCCAGATCGTACTTGTTGGCTGCGACGAGGACTTCGGCCATCTCATTCAGTTTGGGCGCGCGTCCAGTGTACATGAACTCGACCACCTCCCGGAAGACCTCGAAGTCGCAGTCCGTAATCTCCACTCGACCTTGAGCACTCTCCTTCATGTTATGCTCGAACGTGCGCGCGAATCTCATGTCCTTCAATCCTCAAGATGACGTCAGACGATACTCCGGATTCCAGCAGATGGCCGAAGTCTTGCGATAGGCGGCATTCTGGAACTTTCACTGCGACTGCTCCCATACGCTGCGAAACGTTCATAGAGTCGACAAAAGCAAGCATCACGCAATGTATGGTGAGTATGTCGTTCGGCAGCAGGAACGAACAACACCGCAGCAAGGCGTCTCTTTTGATGAATTTTGCGAAGCCCCAAGTGCCGCTTGGAGGAAAGCGAGAAGTCTTTTGTCGCGGGTTCATTTCCTGGTTTTCGCCATCAAGAACGGCGAATTTGTACTCGGCAAGGAAATCGGACTTCTCGTTGGAGACACGTCGCAGGAAAATGGACACGTAGTCGTAATTGCTCTCCTCGGGCAGGCACCAGATGACCTTGCTCCGCACCGGCGTCGAAAACGTCGAACTCTCAATCTTTCTTCCGGGCTCTTCGCGACGCAGGCTGAAGTCGTGAAGGATCCACGTGTAGGAGAGTTAGTTGAAGCTTTTATTTGAAAGGAAGGTCATAGCCAATGAGGGGGTGGGAAGGGGGATATATGGAATATGATCTTAGTTCGCACTCACAGTTCACACTTAGTTCACACTCAGTTCACATTTCACACTTAATTCACATTTCAAACTTATTCACACTTCACAGTTTTTGAGTCAGTGTGACGGATTAGGCGTCGCCCTGCTAGACGACTCGCGCCAGACCACTCTTAATTGCGAAGCTAGCAAGCTCCGAAAGAAGCTCACCGCGGTCTATGTTGTCTGATATATCGGGGAGGGAAGGTAAACGGGGTGTGACGTGATAGCAGCTGAGTTCGATGCTTTTGGAAGTATACGCATGACCAAATTAGATGGTGTAAATCAGATTTGACGCCCATATTGCAATAAGGGCAATGTTCCCGTTCTTCAGGTCTGCGCGGGTCTGCGGGTCCATTTCTGAATTATATGTGGAGTATACGCAGCGTCAGCACAAAACTTATTTATGAACACTTCAGCCGCCCTTGGTTGCGTGCCGACAACGGATGGCCTCCCCGACGGATGGCCTCCCCGACAGGGGAGGCCATCCGTTGTTCCTCTTGTCGGGCCATCTTAAGTCGGAGCAGGAGAAGGGGACGTGGAAGAGGACAACGAGGAGTTCGGTGGAGAGGAACGAGCGATGCTCTCCTGCGCTGCCTCGATGGCAGCCCGATTTCCTGTGTTCGTGTCCTCATGGCCCGGCGTCCAGTCAATTCGGCCTTGTACACCCTGTCCTCTGAGGAGTTCCATTTGCAGCAAAATAGAGTTGACTATTGGGTTGGATGAGAAAGGCTTCCGGAGTTCTTGTACAGTCTCAAACGAATCTGTAATGATACGCACGTGTCCAGGGGGCCGGGTGTCGAGATCGTAGCATAGATTACTAAGTGCATTATTTATAGCGTACAATTCACCTTCCAGACTTGTGGCATTATTATATTTGAGTGCAGAGCTGCCATTTAAAGATGTTTGTTCCGGGCATATCCATGCAGTGCCAACAGTACTCGGTGTAATGCTTGCTGGTAAACGAAGCGCCGTCGCTTCTGGTGCTCTCTGCTGCGGGTTCGGGTCCTTCTTTTTTAGTTTTTAGGTTTTCGATGTGTATTTACACGCGGTGCCCCAAAAAATTCCTCACGTCCTCACCCAACATTATCTACAAGAGTGACGACTTGCATAAACATCACGGTAGGTTTTTTTTTTTTCTGCCGCGGTTTTTTAATGCAGATTAAACCGCACCGGTGCACACCAGGGCACACCGGTGCGCACCATCTGTCCTTGATAAACTGGGGCGCACCGTCGCGGGGCAGTTTTTCGTTGTCCCGTCGCGTACCATGAGAGTCGACGGTGCGACGCAGTGCAATCCCGAGATGCATCGCGGACGACGCCGGCGCAGCGGCTTCCTCCGCCGTCTGCTGCAGCGACGGGTAGCCTCGGCGCACTCGTGTGAAGGCGGAACGGGCTGTATATTGTTGCTGACAAGCATGAATTGCTTGCGAATTCATCAGACAACGATGCGACGGGCTCATAACAGGTGTTAATAACGGCCGGAGATTGGAAATGAGGACGCGAACTGCACAGAAGGCTGAATGCATGGCCAGCCAGTTAGAGCTTTGCATATCGTTTCGTTAGATTGAATTACACGAACATTAACTGGAGTGCCTAGACCACGAAGACCGACATGCTTTAATTGCTGTAGCGGAAGGGCGGAACATAACAGACACTCGCGTTATGGCCCTCAGAACGATGAGAAGCAGCTTGTAGGTATAGCTGCTTACTGGAAGCATGTACGTTGTCGCGCATGTGTGGAGGATATGGCTTGTGTGCACATATGATCATTGGCTTTCAATAAATATCACTTTATTGGGGCGCTGTGTCATGTTACGCTGCTTTTTAGCCACTTGTGAGCGTTTTAATGAGTTGTTGTCGAAGCTTAAGAGATGGCGCTAGGGTTGAACCGCTCATAGGGTGCCTTGATGCTCGCGCGCTCCGCGCGCATCGAGGCACTCTAACCGCTCAGTTTGTCCGTGATCAACGCTCCGGCTCCGTACCGGTGCGTACCGTCGTGGGGCACTGTGCACCGCGTCTGTTTTGTGGGCAACACCGGTGCGTGTTTATCGAGGTCACTATTAGAAAATCGTAAGTATGCAATTCCGACCCCCTGTCCATTAAAGTTCCTCTATAAAGCTCCCTGCGAAACTCTAGTGTCCATTGCAGTGCAGTGCCAATGAGTATTTGCGAGCAATTTGCGAACTAAAAATTATAGTGCATATGCGTGGTAGTTAAAAAAAGCTACTCATGGTCTGTAAACACTACACGTACGATACATCATACCATATGAAGTTGCACAATTATCGCGTGATGTGCGACTTATTTGTCAGTGTTTGCCATTGAGAATGCTCTTTGCAATTGTTGCGATACTGACCTGCAGGTGGCGCCACTTCACGGCATGCCGGCGTTAGGCGCGCCGTACCAGCCGCCGTACTAGCGACCAGTGCTGGTGAGTCAGAGCAGGTGACGGGTGGCTGCACGACTGCGCGTTCGCATGGTGATTATTTGTCGCAGACGAGCACTCCCTGGAACTGGAACGCTACTATCGAGGCCTGTCGCCGCCTGCAGCTCATCGCAGGCACAGCCACACTTCGCGAGCTCACAAGTCTGCTGCATTCGGCACCGAACGTCCCCCCGCACGTGTTGTGAGATTCGTCCCCGCAATGGCGGCGCCTTCCATGTGCGAAGAAAACTTGGTGACGGACGGCGTTGTGTGCGAAACGCGTCCAAAGGTGATCAAGGCCACCTTCACGTGGATAGTGCACGACTTCAGCCTGCGCCGGGAAGAGACTGGGCAGGCCATGGAAAGTTCGGCCTTTCGTGCGTCAGACCACAACGGCACCCAGTGGTGTCTGGTTCTCTACCCGAATGGCGAGAGTGAGAGGTGCAAGGACTACGTCTCCGTCTTCCTGCGACGTATGTATAGCAACTGTAGTAGCTTCCTTGCTCAGTACGAAATCGCAGTGCTTGCTGAAGGAGGGCAGAAGGTCGGCGCCGTACGAGCACCACCTTCCCGCTTTACTTGCAGCAGTGCTTGCAGCGGCTTTCACTCGTTTATCAAGCGAGATCGGCTTTTGAAGGGTACGGAGCACCTCCTGCCAAACGACAGACTCACCATCCGGTGTGAGGTGCTTGCTTTCGTGGACTCCGTGAACATTGTGCCTGCGGTGAATGTTCCCGATTGTAGGCTCTCGCAAGACCTTGGCCGTTTGCTGGAATCCCGCCGGTGCTGTGACGTCATCATACGCGCCGCCGGGCGAGAGATACACGCACACAAAGGTATTTTGGCTGCCCGTAGCTCTGTTTTCGCCGCCATGTTCGAGCATGAAATGACCGAGCGGAAGGAAGGTCGAGTGGAGGTGACCGACTGTGACTTCGAGGTCCTCCGGGAAGTGGTGGAGTACATCTACACTGGCCGTGCGCGCAAGCTACACAAGATGGCGGAAAAAGTCCTCGTCGCAGCGGACAAGTACGACCTATCGAGGCTGAAATCGATGTGCGAAAGCGTCCTGTGCGCGAAGCTGTCTGTGAAAACTGCGCCCGAGATGTTGGCCCTTGCCGACATGCACAACGCGGGCCAACTTAGAGCCAAGGCAGTCCGATGCATCAAAGAGAATGCCACGCGTGTGTTGGAGAGTGACGACTGGATGGCGGTGGCGCGCACCAAACCGCACCTCGTCGCAGAAGTCATGCGTGCTCTGGAGGCGAAAAAAAATGGCAGCAAATGAACAGTACACGAAATGACGCGCCGCTGCATGCACCTGTGTTCCTCAAGGTGTCTGCATTCTCCACAGCAAGTGTCGTTGTTTCCAATTAAATAAAATTTGTAAAAAAAAAGTAAATCGTTTTCCTTGCTTTTTCTTAACTTGCAAATCACGATGAAGTCGTTTTAGGCTAAAGCAAGTGCATGCGTTTGCGTTTGGTCCTCCTCTTGTTTTGCAGGCATTAACTCGCCATTTTCTTCTCTACTGAACTTGCAGTTATAATGCACGGACTGCCACCGTTTATTGAGAAATAACACTAAGAATAGTTTCGGGACACCGAGGTCTGGTTGCATGCTTTGAATGCGAAAGTAACGTGGAAATTGATTGTAGGGTTTAAAGGCCCGTTCGCACTTGCGACGGAAATTTCTGTCGCTTTCGTCGCGCGACGAGAGAGATCGGTCTCGACCAATTTCTTTCGCCTCCGTCGGACCGTCGCTTTTGAAGCGGAAGCCGGAGGCGGGACTTCCTTACGTCATATCCTGCCAGAGCACCCGGATGCTGTGTCTCTACAAGCGGCGAAACCATAGCCTCCTTTATACTTTATGGCGAAACTCCCGTGAAGTCTCACTTCGAGCGCGAGACAATAACAAGAAAAGCAAAAGATCGCCGTCGCTCGATGTAGCGTGCTAGTGTGAACAGCAAGGGTGGCGATCGCTTTCACCCACGACCGAAGCCGGTTGTGCTTTCGCCTTCGTCGCAAGTGTGAACGGGCCTTCACGCGCCGACGCAACGCAGGCGATGAGGCGCGCCGTAGTGGAGGGCTCCGGATTTATTTCGACCACCCGGGAATCTTTGACGTGCGCCGAAATCTCGTACACACGGGCGTTTTTGCTTTTCGCCTACACCAGAAAAGCGGCCGCCGCTGCCGGGAATGCGCAAATCGAAGGATCGACCTTGCGCCGCTGACGTCAGCCTTATTTTCACTGGCTAATTTCCCTGAGCAACATGGGAATTCTGGTTAGGTACGTCAATGGCGCAGCTGAATGGGAATTGGCCTTGTGCTTCTCACGAAAGCACCATAACATCGGTACACATTCCCACACGTTACCACGAATGAACCTTCCTTAGCGATCAGCAAATGTGCGAGCTGCCGGTCCGCCATTCTGTCAGGTCGCCCCGGGGCAAAAGAAACACTTGGCGCATTATCGCCGTGCTCCTGGGAGAGTATTTGTCAATGCATAAATGTGGGCTAGTTGGTTGGTGCCGTGAAACATTTGAAAACAGCGCTTGTCTTTACCGCTCTGTTTTTAACAGGTGTCAGGGATGGTATGGGAGTTACTAATTTCTAGCGCTGCAGCCCTTTTGGACAGTTCACGGTGAGTTTGACGTACACGCACAAAAAAAAAAAAACGTAAACACATGGCTGCCAGTGTGGGAGCCATAAAAACTAAAAAAAAATTCCCGCGCCTTCCCGCGAGGGGAACACGAGTAAATGCAGAGCATTGGGGCCTCAGTACTGATTGAAGGCAGTGTTGCTTCCATCGCTTCTTCCGTGATGCTGGAGTAGCAGACACGAGTAAACGTGGGCACGAGCGTCAACCAAGGAAGGAAGGAGCAACGCAGTGACTGAAACACGAGCGACCGCTAGCCGCTTATTTGCAGCGCGCGCAGTAGAGGGAGAGCAGTACGGGGGGGGAGAGCGCGCATGCGCAAGCAGCGCGCGCCCTTCCACGACCCACCGCGCTGCTATCACGCACCTGTTACGCCGAGACCGCGACGGAGCGAACGGGCTGACTACGACGCATGCGCGCGCCAGCTGCTGTTGAGAGAGAGGAGGGAAGGAGAGGCGCACCTGCTGCGGACGCGGAGCTGTTGACACCGTCCGACGCAGGAATAGGCGAGGCTAAGAAATGCTCTGCATTTAAAAAAGTTAACGAAACGGCTGTTCGCCCACTGCAGGTTCACTGCCCGTTCACACTTGCGACGAAAGCGACGGGAATTCCGTCGCTTTGTCGCGCGAGCTCGTTTTTGGCGAATGGTCGGGACCAGTTTTCGTGGCGCGACAGAATTCCCGTCGCTCTCGCTCCCTTTCGTCGCAAGTGGGAACGCCAGTCGCGAAGCAAGAATAGTTCTTTCTCCGTGGTCTCAGTAATGTGCAGCCTGCGTCCCTGCCTTTCGTCGAAAAGGAACGAGTGACGGGTGAGGGGGCGTAGCGGGCGACGAGGATGTTTCGTGCACAAGTAAATTTTGACACCGGGAGCTTTCCTGCCGAATGCTTAGTTCGCCGCGGAGGCCGTCTGGGCGACCTGTATAAAAAAGGCTCCGAGAGAAACCTGAGAACCATATGCATGATAAGCGGCGATACATTTATCCCACGGATGACTACGTCCTCCCAGAAAGCAAAGGGTTGCCAACGACGAGACATTCCGCCTTGCCAACAGTATCGGTTGGTTTCACGCTTGTGCACATAGAGAGAGAGAGAAAGAGATAAACGTTTAGTTATCTTAAAGGGAAAGGAGTAAGAGCGGAAGCGGTCAGCCTCCCAAAGTCCAGGGGGCCGCGAGCCCGCGCTGATTTCAGTGCCCGGTCACGGTCGCTCGATGGAAACAATCCATCGAGCGGCCGTGGCCATGTCGACCAGAGCTTGTTGTTGCTCCGAGCTGCTCAGCGCAAACTCCCCCTGCTAAGGTTATGGGTTGAAGGCACATATGATTTTTTTTTTTCATTTGTGCTGTAGGATATTTGTTCGGAATGACGAATTATATCATTGCTTGTTGCGGTGTCCTTGAGGTGATCATCCCCGGTCTCTAGTACGGGATGCCATCATCACCTCTCTCCCTCACCTATTGGGGACAAATGAACCTACTTGCAGCGACGCCGCGCAGAAAGACGTCAGCCCAGTCGGTGCGCGTATGAAGGAGCGTTCCCATGCGCTGTGTGAATGTCCCAATTACCCCCTCTCCCCTCACTTCACCTCTGGGGGCAGTGGTTGAACGCCACGTAGAGTAGGCGCACCAGTCAAGAGCCCTGGCCAACGCCTCAGGAGCCCTGGCGGTCGCGGATACCCTCTGGGTCTCCGCCGCCAAAGGTCATAATAAAGTCTCTCTCTCTCTCTCTCTCTCTCTCTCTCTCTCTCTCTCTCTCTCTCTCTCTCTCTCTCTCTCAGTGATGATGATCAGCTGATGGCCGGCCGGTGCACTTTGGTCAGAAGCTCGTGGGCGTTGGACGTATCGCTTGCTCCGTTTACCGCTCATGCCTTTGCATCCTTCCCATTTCACGTTGGTTGTTGTTGTTCCTCTTATAGTGGCACATACCCACGTGGGGGATTGGCCAAAAAACGGGGTGGCTTTTTGGGGCTAAAGCGCCCACCTCATGGCCCTATATAATCAGCCTGTAGGAATTGGAGAAACGGTTACGGAATTATGAGTGAATGATGTCATTTTTGGGAGAAAGGCTAAAAAATTTTGACCGGGTTAGCAGGACAAGCGTCTGGATATATGTACGCGTGAATGACCGCAATAATCCCTCTATGACAAAACCCCAGGGATGTGGCCCCGAACGAAAGAAGCACCGGCATCGAGTGGCCCACATGCGTCTGGTCTCTGATATGTACGCGTGAATGGCCGCAATAATCCCTCTATGACAAAACCCCAGGGATGTGGCCCCGAACGAAAGAAGCACCGGCATCGAGTGGCCCAAAGCGCGCGTGCTCGTTAGGCTGATGATTACGAAATACGAAAACAACGTAGTTACCCATCGTAGTTTTATACTGGTGTTGGCACACCATTCGCCGCGAGTGCGCGACCTGAGCGACAGATTCGCTTGCCTTGCACCGGAATCTCGGATACCTGTGAATTTCGCTTTTATATATTAAAGAAACACCGCAAGTAAAAGCAGCGACCGTATGCTGGGCGTCGCATTCATCCACCACTAGAGTTATATAGAGACACTCTATCCGCTCCGCCTTGACTGCAGGCCTCCTGTTAACCTAGACCGCCTATAGGGATCTGTAACACGCGCCCAAATTTCCCCAGACTGACGTTTTCGCTTTTCGCCTCCATCTGAAAAGCATGCCACCGCGGCCGGGTTCGAACCCGCGTCCTTTGGCTCAGCAGTAAAATGCCATTGAGCCACCGCATTCAGTGGTTGGAACTAAAGCGCCTCCATAATGCTCTCGTCGCGGCCCTGTCCGCGATGGAGAGGCTTTAGTTGCAACCAATTACGTTAATATGCAACGCGTCAGCGCGCCGCTGTTGCTTGAGAAAGAGGCAATAATCAATCAATCAATCAATCAATCAATCAATCAATCAATCAATCAATCAATCAATCAATCAATCAATCAATCAATCAATCAATAATTAATCAATCAATCAATATTAGTGTGCCCAGGAACAGCCAGCCGGGCCTTTGTGCTGGCGCGCGAGAAAAAACAAAAGAGAACAGGCGACGCAAGACGAGCATATCTCACACACACAAAAAAGAAAATACCATGGGTTACACTGAACAATTAGATGCTTTGACACACACACACACACACACACACACACATATATATATGTGTATATATTTATATATATATATATACGCACAAAGTAGGAGTACGCTCTTCGCAGACTTTATTTCCAACGTTTCGACCTGAGACAGGTCTTCCTCAGCAATGAAAGATTTGGGTGAAATCGTACGAACTCAGAGTGGGGGCGGCGCCCCGAAACACAAGCCACATGGGAAACAAACACACAAACGACCACACACACCATGCAGAGCTTATTCTGCCAAAGTCAAGCGACAAACAGCAAAAAAAAAAAAGAAGTTCCTCCCAAGGTTCTTGTTCCACCTTGTTCCTCCCTCTTCCTTTCGTATTTTTTTTTCTTTTTTTTTGCTGTTTGTCGCTTGACTTTGGCAGAATAAGCTCTGCATGGTGTGCGTGGTCGGTTGTGTGTTTGTTTCCCATGTGGCTTGTGTTTCGGGGCGCCGCCCCCACTCTGAGTTCGTACGATTTCACCCAAATCTTTCATTGCTGAGGAAGACCTGTCTCAGGTCGAAACGTTGGAAATAAAGTCTGCGAAGAGCGTACTCCTACTTTGTGCGTATTCCTGCAGCAACTAAGGACTCTACTTCACGACTATGATGATGATGGTTAGTATTTAATGGCGCAAGGCCAACGAGGGCAAAGAGCGCCAGAGAAGACGTTATTTAATGAAGAGAAGTGATTACCATACAAAGGTAGGTATAAAAAAGTTTAAACCGAACATAGTAAAATCAATTAAAGAAAATGGTGATGGCTGGTGTATAGGGCCAGATTTTATTATGCGTGATAGGAAATGAGGTTTAAAAACTTGACCTTTGACAAATACTCAAACACACGTTTCATGGAAACCATGGCATCGTCACCTAGAAACAACGATAGATGTAGGGGAATATGTTGTCTGTAGAGTTCTCTGAAGTGTTTGTGCCGTGTTGTGTGAAGTGCCTTGCATGTGATTAGGATGTGCGCTACGGATAGGGTCTCTCCGCACCTGCTGCACTGGGGTCTAGAAGATCCCGTCAGCAGATACGAGTGCGTCGTATGGGTGTGCCCTATCCGCAGCCTACACAAGGCGACTTCCGTGTGTCTGTTGTGTGAGTCAGCTGTGTACCGTCCCAAGTGTGGAGTTTGTTGTCTGTCTGTTCGTCCCAGTGTGTTTGCCATGTTCTGCGCAGGTGTTGTCTTATGTGTGGCTTGAGGTCTGTGTAGGGTATCGTTGTAATGTCTACAGTGTTCCTGAGTGCAGCAGCAGTGGCCCTCTCGTCTGCCAACTTATTCCCAGCGATCCCTGCGTGTCCTGGGACCCAGCAGAGGACCAGCTCATGCTTTTGTGCATACACGGACATGATAGTGTTGAATACAAGATTAACTATGTGGTTTTTGGGGGGGCTTGAGCGATGACAGTGCGCGAACAACACTCAAAGAATCTGTATAGATGATGGAATTGGGAATTTGAGTTTCAAGAATGTGTCGTACAATCAGTAAAATTCCATACGCTTCTGCTGAAAAAATTGTTGTGTGCACGCTCATGGTTCTGGCTGCATTGAAATTTGGACCATGAGCAGCGCACGACACCATAGTGGAGGTTTTAGAAGCGTCACTATAAAATTCTGCACATGTGTATTTAAACTGCAAAGACAGAAAGTGCTGCAGTATTGCAGCTCGTGGTACACGATTTTTGTCAAGTCTCATAAAAGAAAGTACGCACGACACAGGGCGAACTTGCCAAGGCGGTAAACTGTTAGAAAACGATGACCTGTACACATCTAAAAACAAAGCACTGAGATCCGAGGCTCGCTCTCTCACTCTAAGTGAAAAGGGCAGAGGAAGGGATGGGCGATTTACAAAGAGCAGAGATGTTGATGTATCGTTAAAGACAGGATAAAAGGATGATTATTCAGCGACGAAATTTTAAAAGCATAAAGCAAGTCCATGTACGTTCGTTGGTTCTCAAGGCTCCACTTATCACACTCGACATAAAGACTCTCGGCAGGGCTAGTGCGAAAAGCACCCGAAGCAAGACGAAGGCCCAAGTGTAGCACTGGGTCCAGAATTCGCAAGGCTGTCCTGGTCGCCGACCCATACACCACACTGCCATAGTCTAAACGAGACCCAACCAAAGCAGTATACAAGCGAAGCAGGAGTTCTTTGTCGGAACCGTAGGATTGGTGGGAGAGAACCTTAAGTATATTCATTGTTTTGAGACATTTATTTTTAAGTTCCTTGATGTGGGGAATGAATGTGAGTTTGTGGTCAAACACAACACTTAAGAACTTGTGCTCCTTGTTCACAGGAAGCGACACGCCATTAAGATGAATGTCTGGGTCCGGATGGACCCCGCGCTTCCTGGAGAACACAACGCAGGAGATTTTTACAAGATTCAATTTAAAACCATTCCTGTCTGCCCAGCCGGCAAGTTTCTTTATACCAAGCTGGACTTGACGTTCGCAGATTGACATATTGCATGATTTATAGGATACCTGGACATCATCTACATACATGGAATAAGAGATTGTAGATGGCAGTGCCTTACCAAGAAAGTTCATTTTTACTATGAAGAGAGTGCAGCTCAACACGCCACCTTGTGGCACGCCATTTTCTTGCACGTGAACCTTTGAGAGTGCACCACCGACTCTTACTCGGAACGTTCTGTCTGACAAGTAACTGACAAGAGCGTTCAACATGTTACCCGAAACACCGAATGACTTGGGGTCACTAAGGATCCCATAACGCCAAGCGGTGTCGTATGCCTTCTCAAGGTCGAAAAACACAGTTAAACAATACTGCTTATGTGCGAAGGCATCCTTGATGTACGAGTCAAGAGCTAACAGTTGATCGTTCGTCGATCGCCCCACCCTGAAGCCTGCCTGGCAGCTCTCGAGAAGACCGTTGTACTCAAGGAAGTACACGAGCCTGCGATTTATCATCTTCTCGAAGAGCTTGCACAGGCAGCTCGTCAGGGCAATAGGACGGTAACTTGAGGGGGATGATGGGTCCTTTCCCTCCTTCAGGAAAGCTACAACTATAGCCTCCTTCCAAGAGTTTGGAATGTGCCCCGAAAGCCATATCTTGTTATATAGGTGTAAGAGTGTTAGAAGAGTGTCTGCGTGCAGGTGTTGTATCATTGTGTATGTGATGTTGTCTGAGCCTGGAGCTGAGGGTTTACACGTGCTCAAAGCAGCCCTCACCTCATGCAGTGAAAACTCTGAGTTATAAGAAGATGTTGACCTATTGTTATCTAGTATGGGCTTCTTTTCGGCCATTTGCTTGTGTTTCATGAAAGTGTTTGTGTAGTGTGCTGAACTAGAAGCGTGTTGGAAGTGTTGCGCAAGTGTGTCAGCTTGGTCTTCGAGTGTGTCCCCTGTAGTGCTGACCAGAGGCAGGCTGTGTGTTTGTTGTCCCTTGAGTTTGCGTATTCGTGTCCATACTTTCCGTGTGTCTGTGTAGGAGTTTATTGATGTTATGAATGTACGCCAACTCTCTCGTTTTGCCTCACGGCGCACACGTTTTCCTAATGCCTTGGCCCGTTTGAACAAGACGAGGTTTCCCGTCGTGGGGTACCGACGAAGGATACCCCACGCCTTGTTCTGGGCCTCTCGCGCCCGCCTACAGTCCTCATTCCACCACGGTCTCCGCTGGTTGCGCGGGGCACCAGAGGCGTAGGGAATGGACTTTTCGGCGGCGTCGAGGATGTGCGCCGTGAGGAGTTGGGTAGCTTCTTCAACGTGTAGGTGTCCTATGGATGTGTGGTGTAGTTTGGATGTTTCTGTAAATGTATTCCAGTTAGCTCGTGCTTCATTGAACCTATTATGGGAAGATGAACTGCTTGGGCCTTTACCTATATATGTAAGTGAGGTGGGGAAGTGGTCACTGCCGTATGGGTCAGTTCCCACACCCCACTCGAGAAGAGGAAAGAGAACTGCGGTGCCAATATCCAAGTCAAGACATGAGTATGTGTTGTGTCCTATGTTATGATATGTAGGCTGTTTATTGTTGAAAAGGCATGCTCCAGAGGATGTAAGAAACCTCTCTATCAGGCGAGCCCGGGCATCCATACGAGAAGAGCCACAAAGAGAATTGTGAGCATTAAGGTCGCCTGTTAGAATGTACGGTTCGGGCAGCTGGTCAACCAGCGCCTCGAAGTCAGAGCTCAAAAGTGTAACATCAGGAGGAATGTATATGGAACATACCGTTATCAACCTATTAAATATTATTAAGCGTATTGCTACAGCCTCAAGGACGGTATTCAAGGTGACAGGGTGGCATGCTAAGGATTTTCGGGCGATTATGGCCACACCGCCAGAAGAGTGTGTGCAGCCATCCCTATCTTTCCTGCATACGAGGTAACTATTCAAGAAATTTGTGTGTTTAGAATTCAAATGTGTTTCCTGAACACACATTACACTAGGCTGATTGGTATGCAGAATCTCATACACGTCATCAAGATTACTCAGAAGGCCTCTGCAGAACAATATTTTCTCTTCCCATTATTTAGTGTGAGAGCTACTGGAGTGTATATGTTTATGTGTCGTCTTTCGGGGCTGTGACTCTTGGATTGGGCTTTCTGGGCCTTTCTGTAGGCTTGGACGTCGGAGGCCGATCCTTGCGCTGCGTTTCAGGCAAGAATGGCACGACGTCCATCTCGTCGTCCGATGTCCTGGGTGTGCCCGTCGAACCGGGCCCCCCGGACTTGGCTCCCCTTCGAGGGCCCTTCGTTTGACCCGCCACCGCCGCAGGTATCGGGAGGCACCAGAGGTGGCGCGGGCGGTGCGGTGGCGGTGGGAGCCGATGCGGGGCCCGTGGTGTCCATGGCACCCTCCAACGCACTGGACGATGGGGAGGCAGGGACGGGAGCGGCACCGGTCCCGACGGAAGAGGTTGCCACCACAACCGCTGCTGGCTCAGCGAGCGGTGCGGAAGCGGGTTGGGCTGCCAGAGGCAACCCAGGGGGGGGGGGGGGGGGGGCGGGACCAAGTCCGACTCGCGGTACTGGGTCCCCGCCGAAACCAGACGCCGCTCCGCCCCCCGGCGAGCTGCGTCGGCGTACCTCCCCAGGGGGAAAGAGGCGAACCTCTTTCGCGCCTCTGGGAAGGTAAGGTTCTCAGTGACTTTCACCCTGATGATTTCCTTCTCCTGCTTGAATTTCTCGCATGTTCTAGAGTAGGCCCCGTGGGGTCCCTGGCAGTTAGCACAGATGAGGGTTTGCGATGGGCAGTTGTCAGATGCATGATCATGTTGTGCACACTTGGCGCATGTTAGTTGACCACGGCAGGCGGTAGTGCCATGCCCGAACCGTTGGCACTTGAAACAGCGCCGCGGGTTCGGGATGTACGGCTGGACAGAACAATGAATGAAACCCGCTTTGATGGATTCGGGGAGTGTGGAACGGTCAAATGTCAAGATTATATGCTTTGTCATGATTTGCTTATCATCTCGCCGCATGGTGATGCGCCTCACTGCCGTCACGCCCTCGCCTTTCAGACCTTGGAGCAGATCGGCTTCCGTCTCATTTATCAGATCTGGCTCAGAAATCACACCCTGAGAGCTATTGAGGCTACGGTGGGGTGTGACTCTGATGTCCAGATCTGCCATGCGATTCTGGGTAAGGAGGCTTGTGGCTTGCTGGTGAGTGTTCAGCTCGACCAGAACTTCGCCGGTTCTCAGTTTCTTGGCTTGGAAAGACTTGCCTAGGATGCCTTCAAGGAATTTGGTGATAAGGAACACTGACTGGGACGAGATAGGATTTGACTTGTCAAGAGATTCAACAATCAAGAAGCGCGGATAGTTATCTGGCTTTTGGGATGCGATTGTTGGCAAGGGTGGGAATGAAGCTTCGGTGCGGCCCCTTTTCTGGGGCCGATCACGTTTGGGGGGGGGGGGGGGGGGGTTTGGAAAATGCCATATGATACATTGGAAAGCAGGGAGACGGGGGTACTTTCTCCTTTGACCTTACCCTGGTAGTCAGAGAGGTCCCGGAGCTCCCTGCCTGGTAGACAGACAGGGAGCCCATCGGCCGGAGCTTGACCAAGGCTCCGACGGCCACCGTTAGAGGTTTCTACCCTTCACCTTAAAAACACATCACCACGGTAGGTCACAGCTTATGTTGGGAGGCTCGGGGTCCGCGGTATCGCCAGTACCGTCACCAAGATTACTCAAGGTGCCCCGTGCGGGGTACTTCACGACTATATATCCATATATATATATATATATATATATATATATATATATATATATATATATATATATATATATATATAATGGGAAATGAGGGGCTCGGTTAAATAAGACAGAAAATAAGAGTTTGCAGTCAAGAAAACCTCGGAAAGCAAAGAGGAGGTTGTGGTGGGTCATAGAAACAGAAAACGAATTTTTTGAGTCAGAAAGAAAGTGGGGAAAAAATGCCCGCCAAGTGGGATCCAACCCACGACCTCCAGAATACCGCACGAGACCGGTATCGCACCAGCCCGGTATTCTGGAGGTCGTGGGTTCGGATCCCACCCGGCGGACATTTTTTTCACAACCTCCTCTTTGCTTTCCGAGGTTTTCTTGACTGCCAACCTTTATTTCCTCTCTCTCTCTCTCTCTCTCTCTCTATATATATATATATATATATATATATATATATATATATATATATATATATATATATAAAGACAGAAAATAAGGGTTGGCAGTCAAGAAAACCTCAGAAAGCAAAGGGGAGGTTGTGGTGGGTCATAGAACGAGATGAAGAATTTTTTGAGTCAGAAAGAAAGTGGTGAAAAAATGCCCGCCGGGTGGGGTCCGAACCCACGACCCCGCACCAGACCGGTATTCTGGAGGTCGTGGGTTCGGATCCCACCCGGCGGGCATTTTTTCACCACTTTCTTTCTGACTAAAAAAAATTCTTCATCTCGTTCTATGACCCACGACAACCTCCCCTTTGCTTTCTGAGGTTTTCTTGACTGCCAACCCTTATTTTCTGTCTTATTTCACCGAGCCCCTCATTTTCAATTTTCTCATTCGCTATATATATAAATATATACGTATGAGAGAGAGAGAGAGAGAGAGAGAGAGAGAGAGAGAGAGAGAGAGAGAGAGAGAGAGAGAGAGAGAGAGAGAGAGAGAGAGAGAGAGATAAATTGTAGTGTCACCCGAACGGTTATTGGGCATGCACACATGTTGGCAAGAGAAATATGCAGAATATAGTACAAAAACGGAGTGATCTAAGATGGATTCCACTTGAGATAAACAGCATAAAACGAATGTTTACATTGAAAGATACGGGAAAATAAAAAGAAGCAATTGATAAGAGAGAAGGAAAAAGGAAAAAGATGGATAATAATTAGTAGTAATAATAATAATAATAACAATAACAATAGTAATAATGACAACAACATCCGCACCACGTTTGTCCTTTCTTCCACGATTTTTTCAAGCGCGCTTTCATAAGCGGTGAAGGCATTCCCGCCCAACCACTAAAACAACAACAAATAAACGCTTTCGCAGTCCACACGGTTGCACCCATTGCAAAGAGACACACAGAGAGAGGGAAAACATGACGGACAACGAAATGAACATGACCGCGTCCTTTTGTTTTTCCGCCCCGATTTTTTTTTTTGCTTCGTGTTTTTGCCATGCGGCATATGAGAGGAAATTAAAAGAAAGGAAGAGCGAAGAAAGTAGGAAAGCAAGAAAGAGGGGCTGCAAAAGGCACAGTAGTCACGAAACCGATAAGTTTTCGAGTGTAGAGGTATGCATGAAGTCCTGTTACGTGCAGCAAGTCCACATAAGCGACCTGCGCGGTATCCATCTTCCTGCACCCAGCGGTTGTAGTCACACAGTTTGTATTCTCACTCAGCCATCACTAATCTGCCACCAATGAAGCCCATTTGTATTGTTTGTATTCGAAGTCAACCGTCAATGCGTTACGTGCATAACGGAGCGTTACACAAACATGAATGTCCTCTCAAACATCATGAACTCTTACGCAAGTGCCGTCTTTTCCGCTCATCAGGGCCACTGAAACAAACAAACAAAAAACTTTGATTTTCATCAAAATATTACACGCTTTTCCAGCTTTCCGGACGTGCACTGCCGTTGGCGAGATCCTACAGAAACCATTGCACATGATTCGGCGTTTTGTCAATGTGGAGCCCATAACCGCTAGCGATCTAGCGATAACGCAGCCTACAGGGACGAAGAAACCGTTATGAGACGCTGCAACGAAACAATCTCTACCGATCGAGGGCAACTAGGGTTACTACATGAGGTTTTGTTTTGTTTCGTCTTGACTGCGCAGCGCGAGAGTTACCGCGTACGGTAACTTGCTGGCACAGGCTTCACCGTCGCCAGCGGCTTCCGGTAACACGGTAAACGGTAACGCAAACACGGTAACGATATGCTAAAACTGCCGGGACAACGTTTTTGGACGCCGACGAATAACGTCACTTCAAATTTAGCGCCTTCACCAGTCTAGGGACAGTTCGGTTAAACGAAGGACGCCCCTAGGGAAAATTCCTCCCTGCTTCGGATACGACAGACGCACAAAGAAGGATTCCCACCGTAAAAAAAACGTTTTCAGAAAAATCACAAATGTTGCGCCGCGAATCTGCGCGCACCGGACATTTTAGTTGTTTTGCATATTATTTTCCGACTTCGCCCAAGAATTCGGAGTTGCGAATAGTCGCCCTGCGACTCGCCGCAGTGAGACGAAAGCGCGGGGGAGGGAAACCGGTTGAGAGTGTACGAACGGTCGCGGCCGCGCACGCGTCGTGCCGCGTTCACGCGTTCACTCCGGCCCGCCGCACAGCTGATGCGCGTTCGGTCGTCGTCGCATTCGCCGCCATCATGTTGCAACCGCTACAGCCGCTGCAACCGGGAAATTACACCGTCATCTTCACCAATGATGCGATGACAACGGTGCCGCGAGTTGTGCCGCAGCAGGAGCCGCAGCGCCGCTACCGCGAATTCAAGTTTCCCGCGGACGAGTTCATCGAAGCCGTGCGGGAGCACAAGTTCCTCTACGACCACAACGAGCCCGATTTCAAGAACACTGCCAAGAAAGAGGCCCTCTGGGAAGTCATCGGGGACCAGTTCGGCTTGTCAGGTATACCCCGCGTCGCGTCGCGGCACAGCCACAGAACAGGGGCACAGCTCACCGACGCGGCGGTGGCTGACGCAGGAGGCCGCGCTTTGCGAAGACGGCGGTGACTCCGCCATTGCGGAAGTTTTTTTTCCGACCGCCGCCACCGCAATCTATAGTTCATCTCACAAGCTACCTGCAGCACTGTGGAGGCTACATTGTTATCAATAGTGCGCCCACTGAGGGCGCCTAATCCGCCGTGAAGGGGGCCCTGAAAGGACACTCCCTTCTCCCCTCTCGGCAAGTGGCACCGCACGGCCCCAGCGCCTTTTGTCGCTTCCTTCGCGGTGAGTTAGGCGACCAGAGGGGGACAACAATGTAGCCTCCACAGTGCTGCAGCTAGCTTCTGAGATGAACTATAGTAACGTTGGCCACCGCCGCCTCGCCGCCTGCCTGGCTCGCGCCTTCCTCCTCTCAGCTTCATCCGCTCTCTCCTCTCGAGCAGGAAAGGGACGGGTCGCATCTGCCCTCCTCGTGTGCGAACGGACGTACCCGCTCCACTGTGTGACCGCTGCTCCGTTTTAGCGTTTTTTTTTAGGGCGACGCCCCTTAGGGGCTTAGGCTGTTGGTGTCTCCTGTCGTCGTCGAGCGTCGTCTCATGTAGTCACGGCACTAAATCACCGAAAAACTCGTTTACGCTTCGCGTTAGGACGTAATGCGTACTAAAACAACGCCGGGACACTCGTTTACGCGCCTCGCGCTAGAGAGCTTCGTGCTTCAAAGACTTTTACAGCAAAGCTGTATACCTCTACCCCCCCAATGGATCTCAGTTGGAAGCAGTCACTTATACACTGCATGCTTCGCCCCTCCCAGGTTTCTGTTAGTAGACATGGCCCGGAATTTTTTTTTGCTAAGAGACCGTTATCCCCGCGTTCTTTCCTCTTTGTCTGTACTTTTAACAACAGCGGAGCTGTTGTTACTGGCCGTAAGGTCAGTGTTGCAGGGAAGGAACGTCGGAAGGAAGGATGTAGAAGAAAGGCAGGAAAGTTAACCTGGCTAGAGCCTAGTTTGCTATCCTGCACATGGGATATGAAAAATGGGCAAAAAAGAGAAAGCAGAGAATGGAGAAAAGTTGGAGCATGCAGGTATGCCCCGCTATGAAGCACTAAAACATAACAAGTTCTGTGATTGTCACGGCAGTCTTTCAGTCTATAGTCTGGTGTTAAAGTTCATCACCCGTAGGAAGCGTAAAGCAGTAACCACATGGAGCGATTTTTGCGAGTGACGCGATGAGTGATGCAACAAGGACCCACAATCGCTCGTCCCAATCGCTCGCTAAGGCAGCCACATGAAAGCGATCGCGCGAGCGACGCGACGAGCGATCCTAATATTGCCGCACAGCGCCCAATAGAATTATTGGGCCTTCAATAGAAGTTGAAGGCCGCAAGGTTTTTTTATGTGTGCATTTGTCACAACTACTGGAAATGAACGTATTTCAGTGAGCAGAGGGTCATACTTTTCTAGAATGCACTGTGCCGCCACTCGCCCCTGCTCCTTTGTTCTCTCCCTAAGCCAGAAGCTGCACCCCTTAAGGCTCTCCTATTGGCTTGTCGCTCAGGCCACTTCCGGGAGGTGAGAGACTTATTCTGGCGACCCAGAACTGAGTGATTCGATGAGCAATTTGGTCCGTGGTGAAAAGTAGTTCGTCGCTGGTCGCGTCGCTCCCCAAATCGCTTGCAAAATCGCTCCATGTGGTTAGTGCTTAAGAGTTCCTTAGTCGCCTTGTGAGCTGATGACAGAGAAGGCCAGTGACATGATAAAATGGTAGCTGAGAGTCCAGGTTCCGTAGTGCTGACGACAGCTTCTTTCTTTCAGGCGAGTGGCGGGGGCACTCGCATAAAACGTAGCGTGTCGTCTCCGGCGCGCTGCACGTTTCACACGCCTCACTTGCTGCCATTCGTATCAAATATGTGTAAGCATTTGTGAATGCCACCCCCAGCCAGAGATGGCAAGGAAGATATGTGTCACACGGTGGGAGGCTTAGTGGAAGGGGACGCTGCAGAAAGAAATACCAAAAAAATGCCGAGCGCTCGTGAGCGCGCGCGCCTCGCGGTGACCACCGGGTCCTCGGGTTGCGCAGTGGCTTTAGCAAAAAAAAAAAAAAAAAAAACAATACAAAACAAAACAAAAAACAGCGTTTGTTATTGTAGCAGCACTTGCTTGGAACGAGAAAGACTTGTCATAGCATACGCCTCTCTTTCGTTCATCCTGGTGTCGTGTGCGTGCGCTCAGTACCGTAGAAGAGCCCTTGCGCACGGCAGTGTCTCAAAGACACCCTGGTTGGGAGAAGTCACTGCGTTTCGCCCGTCATCCAGCTTCACAGAGTGGAGTGGCTCCTTATTTCATCGAGGTAGAACTACCCTGTGTTTGTACCTGTAATCGTTGCTAATTTATAAGATTTATAAGAGGTGTGTAAGTATCGAGTCTGGGAACATAGTGTTGGTGAGGCCTTTAGTGTGCCTTCAATACATCTGAGAATGTTTAGGAGTTTATATAGTTGATCCAGTTGATTTTTTAAAAGATGTTAGAAATGAAAGGCAAAAATTAAAATGTTCTTGAAAAAAACATTCCAAACTATCGAAAAGCAAGAAAAAAAACCACAGACATTTTATTTTCTGTGAGGCGGTGGTTTCAAAGAGCAGGTTTTTTATTGCTTCCCCAAAAAGGGGAAGAAAAGGCTATGGTTGCTCTGTCTTTCGATGAAATCTGTGAAAGCAGAATAGTATGACAAGGGCTGAATGCACACACACTGAATGCATTCGTGACATGAGCTGAACGACATCGCTGTCTCACTTTGAGAGGTATCGCTGCACCTTTCGTCAAGAGGGATGATGTCCACATAATTCTACAGTACAGTGGGTTCTGTTCCCATTCAACCAATTCTCGTTCCGCAAATTTCTCCTTTGCCATCTTTTATCATGTCATGTAGCTTCCAGCTTCTTTGACTAAGGCCCAATGCTGGCCGAACTGTCAGTAAACCTTGTTCAGCATAAACCTAGTCGAAGAGAGGTTGAAAGAGAGAGGGTAGAGATTAGCGTCTACGTTGCATCAGAATTTACAGACAGGTGCAGTTAAGGTTACTGGTCTACAGACTGTACATGCAAGCCAACCTCACGCTATTGCATTTGACGGAAGCAAGCAAAGTTTCTAGAACCTCTTTGATTCTGTAGAATTGTATTGTGGAACGGCCTAGCCCGTTGTATCATTTCTCACAGCTGTCATTCGTAAAATTTTCTGTCAATGCTGTGTCGTACGTGCAGGCAGCAAGGCGATGAGCAAGTGGCGGAACTTGCGCGACACGTACTTCAAGATCCACAGGCAGAAGATGGTCGACCGGCGCCTGAAGGTGACACCGCAGACCGGCAGGCCGGTCAAGGTGTGGGCCTTGTACCACAAGATGCGCCAGATCTTCGGGGTGAAGCAGACCGCATCGTCTAGTGCCTCGGCAGCCAGTGGCGCCACCGGTGGCGAACCGCCTTCTTCTGAAAGCGTACCGCTTGACTCGCAGTAAGTCTGTCATCGACACCCATCTTCTTCCGATGCTATATACAGTGGCAGCCGCATTGGCAATGTCTTGCAGCACTGGCAGTGATGCAGTCATGCGCACACATAGATGCGGAGTTTTAGGCAAAGCTTATACGGCTATCGTTTTATGTATTTTTAATGCATGGGAACTAAAAGTTATGCATCTTTGAAGTGTGAGGCATCCGATACCATGGCGCATCGGGAAAGGCCCGTCCTGGTGTGCAATCTGTAAGCACACTGTCACCATTAAAGTTGCATGCCATTCGAAACATTGATTCAAACTTCAAGCTAGAAGCCTCCTGGTTACGCCGTGACAACAGAACGCTGTGTGGCTGTACTTGGGTCCAGCAAGCGAGCTACGATGACAAGGCGAGCCCCTGAAGTGCTCTGCACTTAAAATCGCAGGGCCGGCCATATGACACAATTACGAAGGCAACATTACTGTACATTGGACAGTGAACGCAGTATTTAGGTACATTAGACGAAGGATGGCCTAGACAAACAGGGAGTTAAGAGACTCTGATTAGGCCCAGGGCACAAGCAGTCATCAGTGTCCTGGGAATAAGTGCGAAAAAGACGACACGTAGAAAGGAACACACACAACAGTGCACTTATGCGCTCCAACGTTGTCAATTTCGTTGAAAAAATTTGAAATCATCACCGTTATGTTGTAACGCCGTTTAATGAACGCTGCCATCATCGAACAAGATTTGGCAGGTCTCTTCCTCCGACACAAGAAATTTGCGCCACTTAGCAGCCGTCATCCTGCGAGCCTAAAGCTGCAGTTTGAAAAGACAAGAGGGCTAACTCACCTAAACGCACAGAAAAAGACGAAACTACCATTCAATTTTTTTCTCAGCATTTTTTAAGCCTCTTTTAGCACGTATTCCCGGAATGTATCGCCAACTTTCCCAACTTTTAATTGTGTTAAACTCATCAGTGGCTGTCTGCCAATTGTAATGTCCAGTCATGTCCAGTGCACACCTCCGTGCCAGTAGTCGAAGAAGTGAGTCGAAATATAAATGCAGTTTTCATTGCTTGGGAAGGCTTCACCAACATGTGCAGCTAGGAGGATGTGTGGAACAGCTGCGTTGGACTCTCGGTATTTGAAACATTTTGCCTTGGCACACCCAAATGACGCCGTTTTTTTTAAGCATGAAATATACTTGGACCTATTGGTGACACTGACCTTCATCGACTAGTTGTTCTGCTGCTAACTGCAGCAATAATAGAGTGCAAATAATGTGTAATACGCAACCATGGTCAAGTGCGGAAGATAACGTCTGCACTGTCAATGAAGAAGCCAACCCAAATAGTGCAGGTATATGCACTCTATACGTCAGTTGCTGCTCCACCAACACCACCACCACCAGCCTATCTACGCCCACTGCAGGGCAAATACCTCTCCTGTTAATCTCCAGTTACCCCGGTCCTCTGCCAACTGTGACCAATTTATCCCCGCAAACTTCTAGATCTCATCGGCCCATCTAACTTTCTGCCGCCCCCTGCCACGCTTGCCTTCTCTAGGGATCCACTCTGTTACCCTTGACCAACGGTTATCTTGCTTTCGCATTACATGCCCTGCCCGCATCCATTTCTTCTTCTTTATCTCTACTAATACGTCCTTAACACGCGCTTGTTAGCTGACCCACTCCGCTCTCTTCTTTTGCCTTAATGTTATGCCTATCATCTTCCGTTCCATTGCTCGCTGAGTCTTCCCCAATTTATGCTGAACCCCCTTAGTGAGCTTTCAAGTATCTGCCCCGTGGGTGAGTACCGGTAAGATGCAGCTGTCATACACATTCTTCTTCAGGGACAATGGTAGGCTGCCATTCATTATCTGAGAATGCCTGCCGAGTGCACTCCACCCCATTCTTATCCTTCTCATTATCTCTGCCTCATGCTGCTCACGACTGGGCTAAGTTGGGACTAAAGGTCTGCTGTTATTCTCTCGCTCTACTACCCAAAACATTCAACACTCGTTCCCCACCTCTTGTGTGAATGAGTTATACTGCAAATGCTCCTACATCGCATCAAGTTTTTGTTTTTTTAATTTGACATTTATTTCAAGGTAAGGCAACTGTTGGTCAGCACTCCCCATGGGGCATACATTTTTTTCCCGGGGTTTATTTCGTAAAATATAGCTCTTCAGAGCTTGACGTAAAAGTGTGTTTTTGTCACAGTGTCGGTAGCAGGGTGCAAAGCTATGTATGAAAGTTATTGTGCTAGCAAAAATTGAACAGGACTAAGCAAAGAAGAGACGAAACACACTGCACCTATTCGTTTGACAAAACTCACTTCATTTAGTCCTGTTCAATGTTCGCTAGCACGATGAATTCCTTAGTTGGCTACCAACTTGCCCGCCTTTCTGCCTTAGCTATCTGTGGAATGAGATGTGCGGCTTTTTTGGCTTGTTGCACTTTGTAGGGGTGCGGCCTCCAGCCAGAAGGAAGTGGTGACTCTCACCTGGACGCCAACCACCAATGGTGCTGAGGTGCTTGGTCCGGAACTTCCATTGAACAATGTGGATGCCACACTGCACTTGGACAACAGGTAGTAAAAATGTCCACAGCTTACTTGAACATCTTTTTCAAGGTCTGCTCTATGCTTCTAGGTGAATACTCTTCTGTCTAGCGGACCGATGACTGATGAAAAAGAGAACTGATTTTGAGCACATTTATCTTCTTGTCTTTATCCACTTCATTCATATCAATCAGTTAAATGTTTGACACAAGCACTTGTCAGGCCTACCATGCTCATTTTGGATTCAAGACAGCCAAGAATCAGGTTCATCCAAAAATTCTGGAACCGGTTAAAAATAAAACAAAAACATAGGTGGTAATTCGTAGTGCTACTGTTAGCAGCATCCACTGCAGGTGATTTGTTCATCCCTGTATTGCAAACAATGTTTCTAGATGAAACAGTTAGTCTCTGGTATCTCCGTACCCAATGAAATTCACAAATTTTCAGAGACTTTGATTGGGCCCAGGGTACAAACACTCATCAGTGGCTGATGAGTGTTTGTGCCCTGTGTCCAAGGTCAAACAAAGTGCAGATGGCGAGACTAGCACCGTAACAATCTTCTTTTAAATTGAAGCTTTCTCTGTTTCACTAGCGGCATATTTCGCGTCGAAAACGCACTGCAGAAAAGCCAACTTTTTATGACAATGATGATAATCATGGGGGAAAGTGAAAGAAGAGAATGTTTCCCGTAGTTGGAATCGAATCTGGGTCCCTTGCGTTATGAAGCCGACATATATGTGACTGCACCATTCTGTCATAGCTGAAGCAGTCTGGATTTGGAGAGGGGTACAGGAACACGCAAAATTAGACTGAAAAATCATGCACCCCTCCCTCTAACGATGGTGATGGTTGAGCACCAAGCTTTCTTCACGCGAAATCAAATGGTGAAAGATCGAAGTCAAAGCCGGTGCAATGAAAAGACCAAAGATCCGAGTCAAAGTCAAAGTTCAGCAAAGTTCCCGGCCGCGGCGGCCGCTTTTCTGATGGAGGCGAAAAGCAAAAACGCCCGTGCGTACGAGATTTCGGCGCACGTTAAAGATCCCCGGGTGGTCAAAATTAATCCAGAGCCCTCCACTACGGCGGGCCTCATCGCCTGCCTTGCGTCGGCGCGTTAAACCCTACAATCAATCAATCAATCAATCAATCAAAGTTCAGCAAGTCAAAGACCAAACCCAGACGACAACCAAGGAATCCCTCACGAGAAAGCTTCACGTTCCAGCATCGTCGTCGTTAGACGGTGGTGTGCATAATTTTTTTTGGAGCTGCGGACTCCGATCGCATGTGCTGCTGCTGTGAAAGGAGGGGGCCTTTTCAGTTTTGCATAAGCAGTCTCACGGCACCTGCTTAGATAGTTCTCAGATTTGGGGAACCAACGAATCACTCGCCGTCGCTTTTTTAAAGCCAGCACAGTGGAATGTGAATTGATTGCTCATTCTTGAGAAAGACAACTGACATCTGTTTGCTGGCTTGCATTTGCGCGTAATAAGCACTCGCTAGCACTCCAGACTGCACTCTTCTCCGCGTGGACAGATTACCTTTGGCGAAGCCGTCTGGGGCAAGGCAGTAAGCAAGGCAGTGAGCAAGGCAGTAAGCGTGCTTCTCTCCTTTATATGTAATCTCCAGCCGCAGAATGCCTACGCACATTTCCCGGCACAATTGCGGTAAAGCCATCGCATCCGGGTTTGTTAATCAAATACAACCACGTTGGCTATGATGTTCTCTTGACTTGCATCTAATGCAGTCTCCTAGGAAAAGGGGGGAGTCATTTATTTCATGTTTTTTGTGCCCACACTTGAGGATTGGTAGAGTTATCTTATTTGTGTAATGACGTGCTGCAATCTGGGAAGCTTGGAAAAATCCTTACAACGATGTTTCTTGTCATGCACCCGTATTGATTAGGAATGTGTGTTTTTTGATTTCACTGTGATCGATCTGCGCAGCCCCGCAGTTTCTGTTAAACAAGAGCCCACGGAGGAGATGGAGATTACCATATCGGAGCACGAAGCGAGGTGAGCAATCTGTCAAATCTTCGTCTGCTTTTATAATTACTAGTCAAACACCTAAGTTTTTTCCCCCTCTCTTATTGCATAGAACTTCGTTAAACCCAGTCCTAAAGTACTTTCACTGCATGGGAATGGGGAATAGGCGGGGCTATCCTTGTTCAAGAAGAACCATTCATAACAGAACAAATCTTTCGTACGCTGAAAACACCCATTCAAAACAGGTAACTAAGCTGGTCATTAAAGGCCCTGATGTGTGTCGTAGCGGATGGCTGCAGATTTAGCTGGAATGAATTACCGGAGCAGTTGCATTAATTTTTTTGTGTTTTTTTTTTCTTTGCTTATTTTTATCGTGTACCTATCTTTTGCCTGAAGCTTCCCAAGGCCTGTGCATTGGGAAAAGCATGTATAAACCTCATCACTGACAATTGTGCGTGTGATAACTCGGCTGTTACAATTTGAGGTGCACTTTGACCGAAAATGTGATGATGACTGAAAGCCTTGGAACGGGGTTGGCTTGCTTACAAATGTTTCACTCAGGGTCCTTCTTCACAAGCTGTTTGTTATTGCAAAGGCTATATATGGCCCAGTGAGTGAAAAGGGTGCAGTCTGGCGTCTGCAGCGGAATAACTGCTTCCAACGCGACATTCGGTTCTCAGAATAAGTACAAGCCTCGCACTCCTTGCATGCCCAGTGCTCAGAAGAATCCTTGTATCCTTTTGCACAAGCTGATGAAAAAAACTCCGATGTTTGTGCCAGTAGCTTAGGGGTAGAGTCATAAGTTTTGAAGTGAACAGCGTGCATTGAAGCCCCAGCAGTTGAAAAATTTGTTTTCTAGGACTGCAGAATTTTTTTTGTACTATATTCTCTTGGCTCAATTCTGCATGTTCTTTTCATAAATAAAAGTAATTTAGTATTTGTTATGTTGCCTGAGAGGTGAGATAACGGAATATTGCATCTCGCTGATAGGACAGTGTTACGAACCCACGGAGAAGCTCGTATGTGCAGAGGTAGATTGGTCAACCAATGGGACCCTCAGCCGAGTGGAGACGCACAGCGCAGTGCTTAGAACTACGGCCACTGCCTCACCAAGTGGCGCAGCAGTCACAAGCAAAGGCTAGGGGCTCAGCTTAGAATGCCCGTTTTGCAATCACGCAGTGACGCTTTTGCATTGACAGCTCATAAAAAGTGCTGAGGTGTCCTTGGAGTTTTTTGTGAGCGCAGAGCCCTTTAGGGGCTTGTCTCGTCATTGTAGCTCGCTCGCTGGACCCAAGTAGAGCCACATGGCGTTCCGTCATAGCGGCTGTCGTCGCGGTGTAACTCAAAGGCTTTGAAAGCCAAGCAGTTTACATAGTCATAAGCGTTCGAAACTCGTGAACCACTGGCGCTTGTCATACATCTCCCCATGGTTTAGTGCAAAGAAAACTGTAGGTACACTTGAGGCAAAATATACGTAATTAACCGGCAGCGCCCGCGTTGATTTAGTTGGGAGCGCTTGTTGGGTTGGTTTTCACGATAGTAAGCAAAAAAGAAATTGGAGTAGAACGCCGGCACGTGCGGGAGAAAAAGCAAGCACAAAAAGAAAAGAACTCCTGCTGGCGCAGTTTCAGGCAGGGGGCGTGCGAGCACTGCGAAGGCGGGAAATTCGAATTGCACTGGGTGGTAGAAGTGAGCGGATAATGGCGTTACAGCCCATTATGGCAAATCACTGCTCTGCGCTTCCGACAGCTTTCACATTGAGCGGAACGGCTTTAATTTTTTAACAAGCTCCAACAATTCGCTTACCCAGTCCACGAAGTCTCAAATTCGAGTCCTGAGAATTGCATGCCCTAAGCTTTCTGAACTTAATCGAATAGCAGCAGTGCAGGTGAGTGTGGTATTGTACGATGCACTTGGTTGTCGCTAGATTGCTGTGAGCAGTTTTCTCGTCGCTGTTGCTGACTTTTAACTTGCAATGAGCGCTCTCCGTGCGTGCCATGGCCAGGTGTGCTATGGTAACCACAGCCCTAATTGCAACAGATTTGTAGAAACTGCCATTTGGGAATTGACAGGTAGTGCAGAAGCGTCTTTTTCAGAGTCTCCCTTCCAACACACACCTCGTTGCAGGTTTTTCTGGAGGGGCTAGGGCCTTTCGTTAAAAGGTCGTTTAATTTATTAAATGCCCTAGGGCCGTTCCTCAAACAGCCTATGTTGCCCATGCCTCATAAAGTGCATCGTATTGTGAGTTGCGGACAGGCTGACAGATAGACTCCAGGGGGAGTCACCAAAGAATGCTTATGCAAAAATAACCCCAGAAGAAAATGAAGTCATGCCTCCAAGTCACATAGACGCAACATGCCTGACAGGACTGAGCGCAGATGGATGGAGTCACGAAACTATTTATCACTTGGTCTGGTCCTGGTTGGCCCCTAAGGGGACATTGAAGTTAGTTGGTGACATCATACAATACTCTGTCAGGTTCAAGCTTTGAGTGTATCGCCAGCATTCTCAACTTTTTCAACTGATTTTCGGAACAGTACGCCCAATGTAGGCGAGGCAACATATCTGCACAAATTTGGCCTGAGCAGGAGCAATTTCCGCCGTAATCAAAACGAAACCTCAACAAACTTACTTTAGTTTCTTTCTGTGATAACTGTTCTAAGTTTTCTCGACAATGTGCCTTCGAACAGCCAATCGTCCACTAGGCATAACTGACAAGAGCTTCCTGTGCTTTGTGGTGGGGACCTGCATTGTGCCTACTCACATGCATTGTGCCTACTCACATGGGTGCGGCGTGAAGTGACGTGACGAGTTTCATGTGCGTTTGCAGTGATGCGTCTGACTGCGAGAACTCGGAGCACGAGGATGAAACCACGATAGCGTCGATGCAGCACAGCATAAGCGTGGCCCGGTCCCTCTTTAAATTGTGAGTCCTTGCTCTACTATGTACGCGCATGCATTTGTGGGAGATGGGACCGTGCACATTACTTGAACTGTAGTGGGGTTTTCGCTTGGGAAAAAGTTGCAGGTGCCTTGATGCTGGGTGCTTCCCATGTGCTACACAGTGCCATGAATAGACCATAAAGAGCTAGAGCTGAGTAGAGAACTGGTTTGGTGCTACACCTGGTACACAATCAGCACACCTGCACATGTGCACCAGTGCTGGCTATAGGAAATTTCGGGGCCCTGGGCTGTGATGATTTACGATGTGATTCTCTATAAGCTCACGTGCACACTCAGTAATCAGTGATAAAATAGACATCATTCTCTTGGGTTTTGAAGCTCATTCCTTAACTTTATTTCTAATACCTATTGGATGGTCATTACCTGACATACACCTTGGCATGCTTTAATTGGCCTTGTCCTGTTGTAAACACCGTTACGTCAAGAAATGTGTGTGCGCGACTGGGGTGCCCATTGGCATCCGCGAAATGAGGTGATGGTTGGCAAAACGAGCCTGCGCCGATGGCCCGCCCAGCTATTCACCGCCTGAAAGGAACGATGTGCTGTTGTTCGGACCGTCGCTGGCCGCCTAAATGAAAAGAGAGTGAGTCTAGCTAGCCTAGCTGCTACGGCAGCACCTGCATATGGCTTTCTGCAGTTAAAACCTCTACAACAGCACCGTGTACCATATACAGTCAACTGACGACTGGGGTATACACACTATCGAATAATGAGTGCGTGAACGGAATAGCCTAAGTGGGTCATTATGAAGGTTGCTTCTCTCGCAAAGCGTTCAGAAATGTTTTTGAGGGTGCTTTGCGTCGGCTACATACCAAGGGATGCTCATTTATTTTTGTTTTCGACGTCTGCTCAGGCTGTGTGCTGCTTTTGACCATTGTTTGGCCTTTGCGTCACCCGGAGACCGTGGCGCACATATCAAAAGGGAAAACACGAAGTGAGAAAAAAGTAAAAGAAAACAACAGGAAAAACAAAAAATAAAAAGTCGAAGCAGAAAAAAAAATTATGCCCACCTCCCCTCGCGGAAACCCTGGTGTGATGCGACGCTGAAGGGGGTTCCATTGTGCGTTTCCGTTGGGTCGATTACTCGAATTGCGTGAGCAATCGTCGGGTAATGCGAGAGAGAGAGAGAGAGAGAGAGAGAGAGAGAGCAAGCGTAGCGCAGACGACCGTCGACTGGGAGACCGGCCGGAGCGCGGCACTCCGCGTATATGCGCAGCGCACCCGAAGGAGAGGAGATCGCGGGAGAGAGAGTACTGCACATGCGCACAGCGCCGCCCACCGGTGAAGTGAGAGTGCACTGTGCCACGCGCCCGCAGATTTTGAGAGAGAGAGCGTTCGCTATCGGAGAGAGCAGAGGGGGGGAGCGGAGGAGAGACGCAGCTGTGCGGACGCGGATGCCGACGCACGCAGGACAGGGCCGCTGGCAAGAGATGCTCCTCTCAGTGTCGCATCTAAAAGCTGATGGTTACTGTACTCCCTAATGCGAAATTTGTGCGCAGTGCAAACTGCAGCCTTCTCAGTCATGGCGCATAGTTGCTGTGTCTCAGCAAGTGATCGTGGGATCAGCGAATTCACATCAATGTGCATAACCCTGCCATTATCTTGCAGGGCATTGCCGTCGCTGAGCATGTTTCTGTAAATCGTGTTTGAACCTCCCGCACATTTGTCACGTGTTTCGAATGACCCACGCAACGAGGAGGACGTGAAAAACATCCACCGGTTGCCTCACTCGTTGTTCAATACTCACTCCAAAGTGCTGTGGTGGGCTGAGGCAGCACTTACTCGTGGGTTCTGTCAATGGCAGCGATAGTAAGCCTCTGCGTCGGCGGTGCGAACTGCGTCTCAGGGAGGGACCGCAAACTGCGTCTCAGAAAGTTGAAGGACCCTCCTTCCAGTGGGAAAGGTTCGCGAGCTTGACCCCGCCCGAGGAAGCGACGCCGACACACAAGGAATAGAAATCACCGGTTTATTCCGGGCAACAGAAAGACATGTGGGAAAAACACCCACATAGAAAGAATGGTCATGGGAGCATCGCGACATAGGAAAGCCAGCTGCCGCCACTGTGCAAAAAATAAGGCGTGGCTCCCCCAACACTCACAAATCATGTTTCCGAGTACATTGTCCTAAGCCACACCATCCACGCTCACCAGATGCGCTGCTTAGTCCCGGATGGCCAAGGGTCGTGGTTGCAGTTCACAACCTCGTTCCGCTCCCATCCCGACGATCCGCCACGGTCGGGATTCATCGTCCAACTCCCCCCCCACTGCTCTTGTAAGCAGTGCTTTTAAGCCACTGGGTTGGTTGTGCGCATGTTCCTGGTTTTACGCGCACTGCACGTGTTTGTTGCGGCTCACTATTCGTCGCACACGAGTGCACGAGCACATGGCACACTGACGTCACTATCGGCATTCGACACACGCTCACTGCACCGTAAATTACGGTGATTACGGTAATCACCCTTTGCGGGCGCACGTAGGGGCTGCATCCCTACAAAGTGAACGAATGTTATCATTGAACTCACGATGGCGCCTTCTGCTATGGTGTCATCTCAGAGCGCACCACGACTGCCCAGTTTGTCTCACTGCCTCCCCCTCACACTTTCGCCAAGCATCGCCGCTGAGGAGCATCCCATGCAGGCTCAGAATGCTGCCCTCCCGCTCACACTTTTGCCACACTTTCCTCCGCCGTTTCCTTTCTGTCTTCGTTCGCTCGGTTACGACGCTGATGCCGATGTCAAACCACCGTAGCAGCCACCAAAGTGCTGCACACTAAAAGTTACTCAAACAAAAAATAAACAAGCTATCATGATGATGTCACACCCTGCACAAGTTTCTGATTCTTTGTTAATTTTTTTCCCCAGTGAAATCGCAAAATGGTTCATCGCCTGGGTGAGAGTACACATAGCAGCCACATACGGTTAGTGCGTAGCTAGCGACCCTAAAACAATTATCGGTAGTCATTATTTTGTGACAGTCAAAGTGGCTTTGTCTGTCTGTTTGTCCCTCCCTGCCTTCCCTTCCGGGGACGCCGGTGCCTGGAGACCATGACAGAAGGATGCATTCGCTTAGCTCGTTCGCTTACAGCGAACTCATTTTTCGAGCTGAGTGTGCAGAAACACAGACGCATAAGTAGCCAATTTCGTCCTGAATAGGCACGATGCTGAGTGCGGGCGTGGAAAGCATCGCTTCATCGTGGTTTCAAGGAATAATATTATTTACCAAGCTCCGCCAATAAGTTTGTTGCACTTCAAGTGTGCGTTCCTCTTGAACAGATTTCTTCTGCTTTCCATACGACCTAATTATTTGCGGTCAATCTGGTGATAGGCTGTTATCGCGGATTGCTCCATTAAATATTTATTACATGTCGTCTGTGCAGGTTAGACATGCAGTGTATTTTTAATAGTGAAGGAAAGTTTGGCATCCACCTCAATGCCGCCATACGGCTACAAAGGAAAGCTAAACAGCTTTCTCAGCAACTTCACAGTTGAAAAACAATTCGCGCTGGTCCAGGATTCGAACCCAGGACCACCGCTTAACCGGAGAAGTTGCTCTGCCAACTGAGCTAACCAGGAGGGTAGTCGTTTGTAGCGTGAGAGCAAATTGATCGACAACTCGAAGTGAGGACAGGTGTTAATCGACCAGATTTAAGGGAAATCCCCAAGGTGGAGTAAGTTTTTGTGAAGGAAAGTTTGGCATCCACCTCAATGCAGCCATACAACTACAAAGGAAAGCTAAACAGCTTTCTCAGAAACTTCAGTTCAAGAAAAAAAAAATACTGCGTTTTTTCAGCCGCCCCTTTCCATAGGGGCGATTTCCCGTGCAAGCCGGGTGAACTTCCCAAGTGTTGTAGTCCCACACAAGGGCCGAGCGGCAGGCCGTGGAGTCACTTGTACCTATTTTACCGGTAGGTTCCCGGCGCCACCAAGGCACACGAATGCACATGGTGCCTTCCGCAGCCACGGTGGACGCTCAGCTCGCAACTGCCTGTGACAGGACATGCCGCCACTCTTTTACCCCCGGCAATGGCGCAGCTCGGCATGATGGCCGGGAGTCCCGCTAGAGGGACAAGGGTCAGGGGCCCCTCGCAAGGGTAAAGGAAGCTTTCCAGATGTGAATTCCCCTTTCAAGGGTCCACACTCAACCAGGGATGCCTGTACCCATTAAAGAAACTGGTGGGTGCCCGGCGGTACACGCATTCGAACCCGTTACCTTCCGCATATGAGGCGAGTGCTGTACCTCTGAGCCATCGCTGCGGTACGTGTCCAGGACGAATTTTTCTTCAACTGCAAAGTTTCTGAGAAAGCTGTTTAGCTTTCCTTTGTAGCTATACGGCTGCACTGAGGTGGATGTCAAACTATCCTTGCGCCAACGGACTCCCACTCTAACCCCAAATACCAATCCTACATATGAGCAGTGGGTGGAGCAGCTGACCAGCTCCGAGCTCTCGGACCAGCGCTGACTGGTGGAACGGGCCCGGACGGCCAGCCAGCGCCAAGGCATCTTGGAATAAGGATGCCTCTCACTGGGTGGATGCCCTAAGAACATCCTCCTGCTCATTACTAAAATAAATGTTTGTCTCTCTCTCTCTCTCGCAGAAACCTACTCCACCTTGGGGATTTCTCCTAAATCTGGTCGAATTTTAATTGTGCACTCTACCTAGCCCAAACACGGGAATATTTGCAGCACGAAAATAACTTCCCTTCCTCCCCGCACAATTTTCATTTAACGTTCAATACTGCCCTATTTCATGGGACAAAATTTCTACTTGTGGTGATTACACGGGATGAACAAACAAGGTTGTTTTGTGGCACCTAATCGGCACGGACCGCCAATGTAGAGGTTGCACCTGTGCTTCGAGAAACAGCGGAAGTTCGACAATGGATAATATTACTCTGAGCTAAAGCAGCCAATGTCGTTTCTTTGGCGGCCATCCTTTGTGGTGCTCTGTGCGCATCCACAATGCCCAGCGAATTTCCCTTTTTTGGGAAGTGAAAGAGGCCGATGTGGCTGCCTCTCCTCGCACGATTTGAGTATCTGAGTCCGCAGCAGCCCATTGCCATCAGAAAGCTTACAGGCGACATAAAAACTCCACTTTTGCACGTGTCCAGAGCAGCCACACTGCATATGCATCGAATGTTGATCTGGATGTTTTGTCAACCACGTGCTTGGCCGCAGTGAGCATGTGCGCTGGCTGTGACGTCTGGACCACTGTGTGACACGCCGCCCCGGGAGCGATCCATTTTCACTTCATCATAAATTCACAGTCAATTGAAGTTCCTCATCGGCACACTGCAGAGGGCGAGGAACAGAGTAGCGTTTTCTTGAAAACAAGGAGCACATTTTACTAAGTATTTTAGCTTCATGTTATGAATGCATAAAATCCAGCGAAACAAATGTACAGTTGCAACCTATAAACATTAGAATAACCATACCAAACGGAATATGAAATGAGGTCACTCTTAAAGGAGTACTGACACCAATTTTCGGCGCTAATATTATTGTACAGTTCGCTTCCTTTACTCAACAGAAGGGCGATTCCACGAGAGAACGAACATGCGTGTACACGACCATTTTTTGTTCATTCTGGTTTTTTTATTATATATGCGCGCAATATGGAAACCCCCGAAAATCAAGTTTGTTTTCTCCTTAGGTGCGTAGTTCGGGAGAAAAAAATGTTTGAATGTGCCCGGAGCGCAGCGGTGGTTTCGGCAACTGCAGATTTTTCCAAGTTTGCGTCTCTGTGTACGTCAAGGAGTACAAGGGGTGTGTATAAAATGTTTCGGGCCATAAACTAGACCAGAATGCTAATCTGTATAACGCAAAATCAGCGTCCTGCAGCGAACAAAAAATTAAAAAAAAAAATCGTGAAATCGGCCCAGACGATAATTTGTTAGTGTTTTTGACGCCCCCTATCTACATTTCTTCTTTTCTGAAAAACTTGTAAGTCGGCCATTTTATTGGCCATACGTATCTGAACGCATAAACAAAAGATAGTGTTTGTAGAAAATTTAGAAGTACTAAAAAAAATTGAATAACTTCGGCTCTTTTTCAGAAATTGCGCAAATTCAAAACTCAATATAAAAAAAACCCCATACTCGATTTTCTCCAAAATTGCGAAAATAAGACTCCTTTACTTGGACAACAAAACTGTGGAAAAACATGTTGCATCATTTTGTTGAGAACAAAGTTATAAGGGGCCAAACTTGGGGCTCGCGCGACGCGTCTTGGCGCGCCGCGGTAAGTTCCGGCCGCTGTTGCCGGACGTTGCGCGGGTGTACACGGGCGGTAATTCATATTCCACTGCCACATGCCGGCACGGTCAATCTCTCTCCAGTATTCCCAAACGAAAAAAACTATTCTGGAGATTCTTGTTTTTTTTTTTGTTTTTTTTGCCCGCCTCTGTTTCCCTAATTTGTTCTTTAACGAGCTGACTTTCTGGCCGATACCAGCTCGAAAGCGCTCCTTTGCGAACGACACTCTTCTTATAGGGAAAGGAAAGAAGGATTCGAAACAACAGGAAAAGTTTTTCCGGTGGTTATATCGGGTAGAAGTGGTAGGAGTGGTCGAAATTTTCTATTATTATGGCGCTTCGGTCACAGCACGAGTAAATTACTGAAGGTATTTCAGTTTTTTCTCAAGAATATTTATTCAAGCAAAAAGACACAAGTTTGGAAATTGGCTGTCAGACTATCGTGATTAATTATTTACAGTCAGGAACACAGCAAAAGGCATACGTGTGGGAATACAACTCAAGTAAAATATTTATAATATCTGCACCACAGCTTCCTCGGGCGCTCATACAGTCAAGCACAGCCACTTCGCAGACGTGTAGTTTGCTCTGGAACGTTCGTACAGCTGATATTTCTTCTTGAAATGGCTGGCTGCACCGTCACTAACGTAAACAACGTAGCTGTACACAGGGGCACTTTCTTCCAGGCATTCGTGCACCTTGTGGAGCGAGCGCATAGCATGCATGTGCGGTATCGTGTTGCATGTGATCGCTAACTACTGCGAAGCTCTGAACTGATTTTCTTGTAGTTACAACGCACGTAAACAGTGAAACATGTGTTTTGTGCCAGTGGTACGACTGGACTTCATTTGGCAGAATAACTGTCCAATTTTCAGAGAAGTCGAAGTGCAGTACAATGCTTGATCGCCGTTCGCATCTTTTCGCTTCGTTTATGGCAATGGCCTGGGTCCGCCTAATAGAGTCATGGGAAATCCACTTGGTGACCCATTTGCCTAGCTCCTTCACGAATGCAGCTGGCGGTAGACTCTTTTTTATCAGAGAAACAATTTCCCATACAGCGTATGTGACGTCTTCTTCGTCCGAAACGCTCAAAGCGGACATGGTAAGGTTGTCGGACATTGGGAATTGCCGGCACGCGCCCAAGAAACACTGCGTCGATGGTGAGGTGCAAAGACAAAGCTCCTTTAAGTTGCTCATTCTTCGGTCAACCCCTGTAACATTTTGCAGGGCCAAAGCAGACAGGTCGGCATTCGCACAATAAACGCAGACGCACACTTCATGCTGGGGTGAGTGCAAGACTTGGGCGGGAATGAACTGTGGGTGGGTGAACGGGTCACACTTTTTTTTTTCAGAACAACATCCGCTAGGCTTCCCCTGCCACATCTATCAGGATAAGAGTGTGCGGGTAGTCGAGCAAGCAAACACGCGCACAAATCCACGTGCAAACACTTAGGCACAAACGAAAGCATCCACCCATGAAAAAAAAAAAAAAAACTTTTAAGGGGAGGAGTCAAAAGCAAACAAAAATATGGCAAGAGTAAAGCAAAGGGAAGCATCCGTTGAGGGCCCATCAACCAGTGAGTTGAAGGACAGAAAAGGACGGGGCAGTAGCCTCCCCTTACTGCAATTTTCGTACGCAAGCGTATCAAAATCGCTAGTAATACTGTAATGTACGCTTTGCCTTTGTGATATGTGACTAATACGGCAATAATATGACAACAGACCGGAATTTAATAATACGTCAAGAAGCCAGGTACCCGACCGCACCTGATTCTCATTCCAGTAAAATAGGTTCGCGTGCACGTGGCGTCTCCGAAGAGCCTCCTACGGCCTCGTAAGCCGTGGTGCAGGTGTTTGTTTCCTGGTTAGTTATTTTTAAGGTCGTTCTCTCATGTTTGCCTCAAAGAATGCGGTGGGATACCCTGTACTGACGCCAGCGCACCATGCACCACCAGCGGAAATGCGCCCGTCGTGGTGGGGAACTGATTAGGGTCTGAAGGTCAATCCATTCCCTCCCTTGTAACCGCCCGAGCGCCATCTGTTTCGGTTGCCTGCGCATCGGAGGAAGCTTTGTTTTTTTTTTTTTGTTTTGCATCCCGCAAAATACTGGCGCCGCAAAGGAGCGCTTTCGAGCTGATATCGGCCAGAAAGTTAGCTCGTTAAAGAACACATTAGGGAAACGGGCGGAAAAAAAACAAAAAAAAAACAGAAGAATCTCCAGAATAGTTTTTTTCGTTTGGGAATACTGGAGAGAGATTGACCGTGCCGGCATGTGGCAGTGGAATATGAATTACCGCCCGTGTACACCCGCGCAACGTCCGGCAACAGCGGCCGGAACTTACCGCGGCGCGCCAGGACGCGTCGCGCGAGCCCCAAGTTTGGCCCCTTATAACTTTGTTCTCAACAAAATGATGCAACATGTTTTTCCACAGTTTTGTTGTCCAAGTAAAGGAGTCTTATTTTCGCAATTTTGAAGAAAATCGAGTATGGGGTTTTTTTTATATTGAGTTTGGAATTTGCGCAATTTCTGAAAAAGAGCCGAAGTTATTCAATTTTTTTTAGTACTTCTAAATTTTCTACAAACACCATCTTTACTTTATGCGTTCAGATACGTATGGCCAATAAAATGGCCGACTTACAAGTTTTTCAGAAAAGATGAAATGTAGATAGGGGGCGTCAAAAACACTAACAAATTATCGTCTGGGCCGATTTCACGATTTTTTTTTTAATTTTTTGTTCGCTGCAGGACGCTGATTTTGAGTTATACAGATTAGCATTCTGGTCTAGTTTATGGCCCGAAACATTTTATACACTCCCCTTGTACTCCTTGACGTACACAGAGACGCAAACTTGGAAAAATCTGCAGTTGCCGAAACCACCGCTGCGCTCCGGGCACATTCAAACATTTTTTTCTCCCGAACTACGCACCTCAGGAGAAAACAAACTTGACTTTCGGGGTTTCCATATTGCGCGCATATATAATAAAAAAACCAGAATGAACAAAAAATGGTCGTGTACACGCATGTTCGTTCTCTCGTGGAATCGCCCAGAATACCCTGGCGGAAATATGAGCGGCCTGCGACGCGAAGAACATACTTCAATTGGATCTCATTTATCGTGCTGACGGAGCAGCCCGCTGAGCGGCACTCAGCAAATGGACATCAGCGTGACATCATCCCGTGATACGTAAAAGAAGTGACGCGACAGTGTTCATCAAAAACTCGTGACGTCACTTCACGCGCGGTGCCCTGCGAGCGGCGAGCAGGTGCCGGCGCATTCACAAACGGGTGGATGTAGCCAGAGCTACAGGCATAACCGCTTCCCAGAAAGGCACTGTTGGCAAAAATAAAGTTCCACACTAGGGAAAGGAAGTGATAATATAGATCGCAATAGAAGTCGCCATCACGACTTTTATTGAAAGCGGTCATCGAATTTCCACCGCAGTGGTAGGCCTAGCACCTTCAGGCAGCACAGCCGTTCAGCTCCGGTGGCGGCGCGGTCGAAAGAACGCCCCCACCGGCCTCTGCAGTGTTTTGACGTCCGCACAAAGCGGTGAAGTCATGCCGGGATTCTGTCATATGCGCCTTTTGGGATGAAAGCGCAGGAATTTGAAACAAATGATTTTCAGGCCGTTCAATGTAATTAATCATCGCGCGATGAAGTATTTAAAGTTATGTTTCGGCTTCGCCAGACCATTAAGCATCGATAAAAGCAATAAAAGTGGAACATAAAATTTTTGTGTCAGTACTCCTTTAAAACAATATGGAGATTCTTGCAATAAGGAGAAGCAGTCATGTTGTGACAAAATTAGAATGACTTCTTTCACGCTGTACATTGATAAAAAAAATCGAATGAGAGATGCCGCTTAAGGGGGGACATGGGTCTTAAAACAACTTCTTTTAATTTTCAAGTAAACTTTGTGAAACTTCTCAGTCTTGCTACTTCTTTCCCACTGATTTCAAATATGGCATTATTTTTTTACTTGGTAAATTAGTTCCGAAGATAATTAGAGATCATTAGCCATTTTTGGAGGAACAATGGACAAAACAGTGTCAGTCATAAAACTGTAATCATATTTTCCAATACTTTGAACCCTGGTGAGTGCAATAATCAAACCAGTTTTCTGATGCACCGCTTAAACTAATTTTACAGCTGTATTGTTCAAATTAAATGTGGCACGGGCAGTAGTGTTCAAATTAACCGTGGCATGCGTTTCAAGTTCGAATTAGTGAGGGTTTTCCCTCGTTCAAATACATGTCACATTGCTGCGACCAATGAACCAGTTGGAATTATCCAGATGTTGGTTCGAATTAGGCGACTTCGATTTAGCGAGGTTCGACTGTATACTGTAAGCTGATAACTGTGTGGATTGAGAGATACACGGCAAAATGCAATCGCTCTAAGTTTTGAGATTGTCCAGCCATAAGAATACTCTACAAGCCGATGACTACAATGAATTTTTAAAATTTTTGACGGGTACAGTGACAATCTGTGGTTACAGACCACCCAAAGTTACTGCATGTTTGCCAGTGCACTTGATTAGGCTGGAAATATTGCCACAATGCTACAAAACTTCCATGCCCAGCATGGTAAGGGCTGGTTCAAGCTGCAAGCACAACCTTTTCTCCTTAGCTCTGTGGCTGTCTTTGCAATGGTTCGCAAAGGGCTGTGCAGCGGGTGGCACATTCCAAGCAGCTGACATGGATGTTTAGAAAAAGGTATTCTTTTACGTGCTAATTGACAAGAATAATAGAAACAGGTAATCATTCATACATAGTTAAGCAAATATATTTAAAGAACACTGAAGTGTTCTTGGCTAGGCTGCGGATAAACCACACACATGTAATGCACTCCCACCTGCTCACTGGATCTTTGCGACTAATGTGTAGTCCACATACTAATCACATGCAAGGCACTTGACACAACACGACACAAACATATCCCTGAATTATATAGACGACACATTCCACTGCACCCATCATACTTTTTAGCCGACGAAGCAATGTTTTCTAGTCAACGTGTTCAAATGTTTGTAGCCGAGATAAAATTTCTGCTGCTCTTGTCATAGTATTTCGCGTAATCATCCTGGCCCTATACACCAGTCATCGGAATCGTCTTTTGTTTCGTTCCACTTTGTTTAGACACAAGTTTTAGTATTTACGCTTGTATTACTTATTAAATAACTTGTTCTTTGGCGCTCTTTGCCCATGTTGGCCTTTGCCATTAAAAATCAACCACCACCACCACCACCACCACCACCATCATCATCATCATCATCAGATTGAAAGAACACCTTATATTCGGCTACACGACTGCCAAAAACACACGGCTGGCGAGAGTTCTTAGTTTTTTTTTTTTTTTTTTTTTTCAAACATGTTTTATTCTGCATGACACTATCCCTCGTGAAAACAGGAAGAGCATTTCTAGCAAGAAATTATAATTTGCAGCTTAATTTCTGACTAGATTTTAGATTCTAGCTAGAATTGACAGCTTCTAACTAGAAAATTTCTCAGTCTAGCTAGAGACGATTATTTCCAGCTTGCTGGTTTTTTTTTCTTCCAGTTGGACTGACAAATGCTAGCTGGGAGTAAATCTCAATTCAGCTAGACGTGAGCTAGAAACTGAATTTCTAGCTAGAAATTCTGCTATTTCTAGCTAGAAGAAATTTCTGGTTCAAGAATCCAGCTGGAAAAAACGTATATTTTCACCTGGGATGAACGCACATGTGTACACAGCTTTTTTGCCGCCATCTAAACCACAGCAAAGAACCACTCTCACTAGGGCCCATCTGCAATCTGAGCACGCAGATAAACATACAGAGACTTGGTAAAGCAACATCGATCTTCTTGCAGGCGACGCAAGGAGTTCAAAAACGCAGTCAAGGACTTCGAAGCACTGCAGCAGCACCCCACTGTCATCATGTGCTCATCATCGTTACCCTCTGAAGCATCATCTATACCGCTAAGTGAGCCGGGAAATATGTGCACCATTGCTAAAGTGACACCTCCAGCAGAAATGGTGAACACAAACCCTGTGCGCTGTGAAGCAGAGACGCAGACTTCACACCAACAGGATCAGGTTGGTAGCAGTTCTGGAAGTGCCAGTGATGTTACCAAGCCCACCCCTTCCCCTTCGCCGGCACCCACGAGACTCTCTACGCCGTCTGCGACAGTTGGAAATGCAGACGGCCTTGACAACTTCGGCCTGTTCGTGGCACAGAGACTGCGGATGACAGACGCCGCTACCCAAGCACGTCTCATGTCCACCATTTTGAATATAGTCCTGGAGACACCTTCTGGGTAAAAGTTTCCGTGCCGCTGGCCTGCGTGGAGTGCTCTGTTTGTTATTACGTTGCCAGACAATGAATTCTCTGCTCGGTTTCTGACTGAAAAGAACAGTGTGCATAAGGTTATGTATGTGTGTGTGTGTGGGTTGGTGCTTTGCAGCCAAAGATGTGGCTGTTTTGTTACCGTTCAAATGAACAACAATGCAAAGATTGCTGTAAATAAAAGATCAATTACTGCCGTGTCTTCTGCCTGTCAGTAGCTCCTGCTGCTTCCTCGGGCTGTGCTAAACATGCACAGACATGCACAAGCACGCCTCTACACCCACCGAACCTATTTCTCCAACTTTCCTAGAAAAGAGGTGCTAGTGTTAAATGTGACAACTGAGTGCGATGATGTTAAGCAATGCTGCACAGCAACATACAAAATACTACACCACTTGCAATGCAAGAACGAGCACAGGGGCTCCTAGAGATCTCAGACAATCGGCATGTGCACATGTGTTTGCTGTCTTCAAGCTCTCTCAAGCAAAACCAATGTAGGCAAGATGTGTGGAGCGCAACTTCCGATAGAAATAGTGTATTATTTTTTGACAGTAAAGTTTCGCTACCCAATGCATGTGGCGGCAATTGTAGAGAAGTTGTGCTCAAAGTAAATGAATATTTAATTGCTGTATATGTAAAATGCAACCTGTGACCAGCCAAACGTGCGACTTGGGGTTCTGCCCTACTACGAAGCGCCTCGTATGGGAGTTCCCGGGTCTTGAGGGTCTGTACACGCAGTGCCCAAGTGCGAGGACTGGATAATGCCACCATAGTGCAGCAATGCCGCCCGTGTTGTGCGTCCCCTGTGGGATTTCGCCCGCAGGGCTAACATCGTGAGATGGACTTACTTTGACCCCTCCTCTTCCCTCTCCACCATCCCTCTAGGCCTGTGCACCACCCCTTCCTAATAGTTTCATCTGTCTAATTGTTGTTCAGTGTAATCTCGTTAAACCGTACCCGCATAAGCCGTAGTTCCTTTTTATACGTAGTTTAAGCCGAATCCCTGACTCGGTTCCTTTTTAACCTAATGCATTCAGATAAGCTGTAGTGCCGGTAGTGTGTACTTTCTTCACGTCCCCGTCAGGTATGGTTTAACGAGGTTTCACTGTATCCTTCTCTTCTCTTGAATTTACCTATGTTATAGAATTATGTTTGTACCCCCCGCAGTGGCTCAGTGGCTAAGGCATTGCGCTGCTGAGCACGAGGTCGCGGATTCGATTCCTAGCCGCGGTGGCCGCTTTTCTGATGGAGGCGAAAAGCAAGAACGCCCGTGTGTACGAGATTTCGACACACGTTAAAGATCCCCAGGTGGTCAAAATTAATCCGGGGCCCTCCACTACGGCGCACCTCATCGCCTGCGTTGCATCGGCGCATTAAACCCTACAATCAATAAATCAATCAATCAATCAATCAGAATTATGATTTTGCTATATGGCAACTTTCAATTGGCAGTCGAACACTCACTTACTGTAGGCCCTATGTTCTGAGGGGGGGGATTCAATAGACAAATGGTTCAATGGCCTTCAGACGGCATTTGAAATGGCCGTGTAGCACAGGTATTAGTTTTGAATCGCGCTGTCCAAATTTCGTCTTTAGCCCTTGCAAGCTAGTATTTCAGATCCAGGGCCGTATTCTTGACTTTCATAACATTTTCGCAATTCAGCATATTGCTAAATATAACATCAGTGACGTCATGCAATTTGATGCTTACTTTACCAAAATTATGCTGAAGCACTTTGATATTGTGCACAAAAAATATGAAACTGGTTCATGTGTGTTCTGATAATTAAAGGCAGATATTAAACTAACAAAATAAACACTTTTTAGTTGACGTAAGCATGAATACCGCAAGTTGATCCGTTAATGCAGGCCAAGACGCGAGCAAAAGCCTCTTGGTGGACTTAGAATCTCGCAATCATTTTATTTGTAGCCATTTATTTTAATTGCTTTTTTGGAGCTCAGTGTTTCGAGGTTTACTTGAAATTGTATTTGCGTTACACTTTATTAGCCATTACCGACTTCACACTGATTGGGTGCTGATGTCCGTGATGCGACATCAGCTTTGTGATGCGGAACTGAGGGCGAACGTTTTTGCAGAAACGAAAGTTATATTAATGGAGCTGATTCACTCTGCAAGCTCCAATTTATCCGGCATGGTGATACATAAAATCATGTTTTTTTATTTTTCTTGTTCTCGAGCATATGACACAACATTTAAAGGGGCCATTAATATAAAATAGAAGTTTGTTTTATTCAAAAGATTGTTTTTTTATATCACCCTAAACGCTTTTCCAGCGACAAGCATTGCTTCATTCACTGAGAAATAGACCATCGAAAACAGAATTTCAATTCTCCCACTAAATCGTAGAGTTCGCTACGTCAGTGATGACATAATGTAGGGAGGTACCTAGAACGATAGTTTAGTGCATTGACTAAGGCTATCTGCAAACTGTGTTTTTGGCAACTTTAATTACATTCTCCCGTCCTAGAGGGCGCAGCACTACCTTTCAAGGACCGCTGTTTGGACTTGATTTGCTCCTGACCTGCCGTCTTTTTGTTACAGGTAGCAGTATTTGTGTAGTAAAACATTAGCTATGTTTTGATAAACAGGGTAACATAAGTAGCAGTGTCACTCAGGTCAGTTGGCCAATGTTGTGTCAGAAAAGCCCAGCATGATCGAACTACTGGGTTAGGAAGCAGCAGCTGGCATATTGTTCCATACTCACTGTTTCTGTGTTTACGTACTTCTTGGCAACTTCAAAAATAGTTTGCACTAAAAACAGCACAAATAGCCCGTTCTGAAAACTTACAATGTCTGTTAAATATGCGTTTCATTTAGTTGGCCTCAGTCAGTCGCAAGAGGCGGCCCATACCACGTCATGAGTTCAGTGCGAAAAAGCCGCTCGTGAGTTGATTGTGCATTCTCTGTTTTCTTCTTTACATAGCTTATTAATTAAAGTTTACGTTGAAAGTGGCGTTAGTGTTATTCTAATGGGCAATCTTTTGACTGAAGCAAACTTGAATTTTGTATGGAAAATACAAATTCTGTGTATAAAGTACAAGTTTCTTTTTTTAGAAAGATTTGGTGTTTTGTACAAGTGCACCCAGCGCTTGTCCGGCAGGAAATGGTGCTTTACCCGCAGAAATTAGACAATTTGAGCCAAAATTTTAATTCTCCTACTGCATTGTGTGTTTTGTGACGTCAGCGATGACGCATCCAGGCCACGTAACTAAATCAAGTGTTAGTTTGTTCACTAAGGCAGCAGCAAACAGTGAAACATCATTTGTTGCCTTGTTTACCGCCCGTTCATGGCATTATACAGTCGAACACGGGTATATCGAATTATTGTCTATATCGAACTCATAAATTATCCCCTTGAAAATTCTGTGTAAAAGTATAGGCATTCGTACGTTTATATCGAACCGTATTTTTCCCGAGATTGGGTATATCGAACGCCGCGCGAGCTGGAAGGTGCTCTTCGGCGGTCGCTGCACCCCCGATTGAGGTTGAGGAGGATGTGGAGGAATGCGCGGGCATGGCGAAGACTGGCTCGCGGAACTAATCCCCCCTACCGGAACGAATTTGCGCTTGCCCAGTCGGGCCCCGCTACCGGCCGCCGTAGCGTTAGCGGACGGAGCCCGGTATGCTAAATCTCTCTAGGCACACAAGCCCGAACGCTCAGAAAATGTGACAGTGCGAGGTAGGGATGCCCCGACCGCGCACGTCCTTTTTTTTTTTCGGCTGCGTACGTTCCCGGCTTGCCGAAAAAGAGTTTTTTTTTTCTCTCTCTCTGGGTCTGTCTTGCCCCGATGTCGTCTCGGGAAAGGGAAGAGGGAACGAAGGCGCTGACGGCATCCTCCTTCTTTTGCATTTTGCTGCTGTTGCTGCTGTTTGGCGAGTTGTCCCGCACCTTTCGGAGATCACTGTTTCTCTCGGAGATGACCATCGCGAGCGCTTTGTTGGTGTCCGTTCAGAGAGCCTTGGAATTGTTACCTTCAAAGTTCTTGTGGTACGTGCGCGCTGTTCTTCTTTTGCGTGCGTGTTGTGCATGCTGTGCGAAGGCGCAGCGTACTGCTGGAATTTTCTAGTTGTGCAGCCTCGAGAAGATCGAGACCAGCGTCTTTAATTTCATTTCCAGGACGAAGAAGCAGGCCAAGATCAGCGATTTTTTTTCACGCGGAAATAAAGCGTCCTGTTGCGTCGTGAGTGCAGAATTAGTTGTCATTCTTGAATGCGATGATCGGTAAGTGATCGTCCGCCATAGGTGAGGTCTCAGAGCCCATATTTTTATATCGAATTTTTCATATATCGAACTATTTCGCGATCCCCTTGGAGTTCGATATATCTGTGTTCGACTGTATACGATTCCGCTCAGTGCCGCCGTCCGCACTTGCTTTGTTGTTGACTGAATTTCTGGGCCTTAGTTTTGTTACGATTGATACCAATCGTTTCGTGGAACGTTGGGTATAAACCTGGCCACTCAAGACAATGTTGCTTATGCCAGTTGGCCACGGTCGTGTCAGACAAGCCCAACGCACTGGACGGCTGTGCAGCTATGGGCAGCATAATGCTCACCGTTTGTACTGTGCTTCAATGTTTACATGGTCGCTCTAATTTCCATTATTTACCCCAATGCTCTTACTGCTATAGGGAGGCGAAGCTAAAGTTTGCCGGGCGAGGGCAGCGCTGATTCTATCGCGAAGCGGCGTCCTTTTCGTTGCGGGGGAGTGAGGGGCGTTCCCGCCGCCCTTTGTACGTGCTGGCTTAAAGGGACCCCGAAAAGCTTTGTGAAGGTGGCAATCAAATGCATTCAGGTGGTAGAACACACAACGGGGGATTTTTGAGCCAAGTGTGAGCCCCATACGTTGTACGGATAATTTGTAAACAACTTTTGAAGATCGCCTGTCTCAGCCGATGAGCGCGACGCCGCAGCGAGCCGACCGCGGCTGACGCAACGACGAAGGCGCCCCCTGATTCGCCCAATCGCCGGCGAGGTCGGCCGCCGGCGGCGTCACTGCCATTGGCTTGCGGCTGCTCTTCCTCCTTCCTGCGCGATCCCGAGGCAAAGGCGGCAAAGGCGGGTCCACAGCGATTGACGCGTGCCAGGAGCAGGAATGTAGCTAGCACAGAACGGAAGTCGAGCGTCGTGATGTCACATGGCTATTCCCAGCGTTTCCAGCTGCTTTGAAGGAAGCAGAGAGGGAGGAGGAGTCGATCGGCAAGTGGGGAGAGGCGCATTTAATTGCTTCTGGCGCAGCTAATACTGAACGTAGATCAATAATTCCAACGGCATTGCATCGCTATATTGGTGCTACGCGACAATACAGGCCTTTTGTAACTTTTACAAAAGGCTTTTCTGGGTCCCTTTAAGTGGCTCGTGCAGCCGGCGATCGCTTTGTTCGCATTCCGGAGTAGGGGGGATGGGTACTTCGAGTGGTCGGGGAAGGCGGAAATGGATCCGGGAGTGCGACAGCGTGCACAGCGAGCTAGCTGTACGTGCGGTTGTAAGACGGACCGCGCGGGCCGGCGAGCGTCTCTCTCGGATCGGTTGCGCGGGGCGAAAGAGCGGACGCTCCCGCAGTCGTTTCGCGATGTCTAAGGTGGTAAAACTGAAAGCCAAGCAAACTCCTGATATTGTTGCACGGTCAGCTGCCACGACATTAACAAGAAGGCGAAAGAAAAGAATCCATCCGTTAAATTCAACGAATTCCCGGCGAAAGCGCGCCAAAAGGAAAGACGGTAAGCACTGCGTGGTTCGAAAGGTGAAATAAATTGGCCCATTTTTGTTTGTATGTGTGCACTTTCAGTTTACATTTCCCGGATTTGAAAATGCGAACTAGTGTTCAAACGAGTCCTCCCCTCAACTATTTTTTTAGATGCGTGTTGCCAATGATTGTTTTCCGCTATAATAAAACAACTTGGGATTTGTTTAGCTGGTGCCGTTCGATACCGTCCATATATGGCACAATAGGTTGATATTTTGCATGGGTGAAAAAGAAAAATAGTTTCTAGCAATTTGACTGGCTGTAGTAGCTCCGTTCATTCTTGTTGTTATAATTTCTGTTCTCGACGGGACTGCGTGTTGTTCGTTTTTTTGGTTTCTCCCACATTTACAAATACTGGTAATTAAGAGTTATACACCAAATTCTGCGTATTAATAGTAATTAAAAGTTATACACCACAAGCTGTTCTGTTGTTTCCGCGAACTGTTACTCTAACCCATAGTTGTACTCCAAGCGGGTGACAAACATTGCATCAGGGACAACTGAAATGGAAATGCGCCCCTTAATTAGCATGTGCCTTTTTAATGCATTTTTATAAGATGCAGCTGATTGTTTCAAGAGTAAGAAATAACCTATTAACCATAATCATTCACGTTTACCTTACATTTCTTGCGAGCCTCAGTGTTGCTGCAGTCCATAAAATCCGAATGTCCGAAGCGCGAACACGCGAAAAAAGTAACAATCAAGAGAAAACTACGCTGTGACAAGCTGAACAGCTGTCGCCTTGCAGACGAAAAGACAGCAGCCGCCGAACAACGCGCTTCCCCCTTTGAAATCGTCGGGGCAGTCTGCCGGTCGAGCGGCGGGTAGCAGACGACAAGACAAACGCCGACAAAAATGAACTCACTATATACTCTACGTTTAAACCGAACTTTCTGGACATGTGCCGACGCGTACGGTTTCATAAGTCGAAAGAAAATTTTACCCAGCCCTCTTCCTAGCGCGAGAAATGCAGCACGCGCGCAGCGAAAAAAGCACGTGCCGAAACGGCGGCCGCCCCGGCGTACTCCCGCGGAGGGTAGAGTTCCTGTATATAGCTGGAGCTATATAGAGGAACTCTAGCGGAGGGGAGAGTGCAGCGCCAGCCGGCGATCGTTCCGGAGCCTATAAGAAGAGTATGCTCTATATGAAAGCACAAAGAGCTCGTTTTGCAAGCGTATATTCTCTTTTCTATTTGCATTGGATTTTTATGCAAGTTTTCCCCCGCACACGGCGCGAAAAAAAGAGGACCCATCTGTAGCGATCGTGATCTGTCCGTGTTGCTTTAATCAAGTCTGTCCTTCCTTGACCAGCCGAAACAGTGTTCAACAACCAACATGAAACATTCACTCTGTGTGCACTGTAACAAATTTAACCTTCGTTCCTATTTCGTAACGAGTTCATGGTGAGCCTGTCCAAAAGTTCCGAAATTTAAACCGTGTTTTTTAGTTGCGGAGTACCTTAAGGCCGCACAATGTCCGTCCGCGTCCGCACGCACAGCATTTACAATCGCAAAAAAACACACAGGCGCCGGCAGGATTCGAGCCTGTGTTTGGTAGACCAGACAGAGTTAGTGTCAGTCGTCTTACCAATTGAGCTACGACCGTGAGTTTAGTGCCCGAGAGTCAAACGGCTTACTCCCTCACCTGTAACGGTGCGGATTACCTTAGGACCGCCCAATGTTTGTCTGCGTCCATCCGTGCGCACACCACCATCAAGCAAAAATCAAGCGAAATTCGATTGGAGCCGTGAGTTGCAGTTTCATTTAAGGAATAATCAAGGTGCAACTCACAGCTCAAATCGAATGACGGTCGGGGATGTCAATCGGATGTCACTCGGGGCTCAACTTGGATGTCATTTCGCGTTCCCGTACTCTGCACCCTTGCCATCATACACGAAGTGGAGATGCTGCCATTTTTGTTTTCTTTTTTTATCATATTTTTGTTGGGAGTATTGATGACTAGAGATGGGCGGCCAGAGTGCTACGGTATCTTTACATGAAAAGCGTGAACCAGAGCTGAAAAATAGAATAAGAAGGCCCAGAACAAAGTATATGAAACTGGGAAGCACAAGGGAAACGACCAAGGCAATAAAAAAAAAAAACGTGAAAGCATCACAGGGCATTGAAAATTAGTACGGACGAAAAGATGTCCTTAGACATCTACAGAATCGGGAAGCGGGAGATCGCGAGGGAAAAGTTCTTTGATACCAAAACGAGCGCATTGCTCTGAAAGCCCGGGCGTGTTGCTTGCGAACAAAAATGCTTATACGCAAACAGGTGCAGGTAGAACTGCGCGCGGGTTGCAGCAGGTCGTCAGAAACCATGCAACTATTAATATATATTGTAATGGCGTGGAAAGGTATCCGCCTAGTCCTTGGTGAGGGAGACATCCAGCTTCAGGAAGCCCTTGGCTTTAAGGTTAACGGAAAATTGAATTGTACATGTAGACGTTGGCAAAAGGAGGTTAGAATGTCGGTTGGAAAAGAGCAGAGAACAATCTGGGCAGACATAGTTCAAGTTTATTCAAGGCAATATTACAAAACATTGCCTTGGGGGGCATGGCTAGAGGCAAACCAATTTAGCGAACAAAGTCAGTTTAGCGAGAAAGTTCCATAAAAAGGCTTCCTTTTTTCGTGGCGAGGTCATTGTACAGTGGCGTTAAGACTAGGTCGCTGTGCCACGCCACTCCGTTACTGGAGGAGAAGCAAGCCACTTAGCATCATCAGCATCACCATGGATGCGAGTGGGGCACCAACGAAGCGCGGGTGACCAGTAGCGACACAATGAATCCAGTTGGCACTACGAAGCGTCGACTGGATGAAAGAAAGCTTAAGAGAAATGCACCAGGATGCTGGCCACCGGCGCATTGGGACAAGTGTGGAAGAAGTTTACGTAAATTTTTCATGTCAATTGGAGACCGCTGGCAACCGCGTCCTAGGAACGGCGCCGAAGGCCGCAGGTGCTAAACAGACGACATTGGAGCGAACGAAAGCGGAGGAGGTGGTGCGAGCGCGCAAAATACAAGCAAAAAAAGGGCGTCCTACAAAAATGGCGTTTCTGGTTTCAGCAGAAGTGACGTCAGGGCCTGTCCTGAGCTTTTCTTTCTTCCATGGCTGGAGGAATGGTGAAGACGCGCACGTTATAGTGACGACGAGCAACGACGAACAAAACTCTTGCTACTAGGACGTCCTGGCTATTATAAATATCCAGGGGCGTCCCCCCGTTACAAAGGGGCAGCCGCCGAGGCATCATCATCATCACCACCTCGCCTATCGGCGGCGTTCGCCGCTTTATGTTGCATTAGGGTCCCTAGAAATTGTGCTAGTCTGCCGTCCGCCGGCCGCGAAGGGGGCTCCTCCGTGATGCATGCAGCGGCGGCGCTGCGGTCAATCGGAGCGCGGTGGCCGGCCGGCGCGATGGGCAGCGGCGGACGGCGCTCTGCCGTGCCGCTGCTGCCTTCGTAGTTCTGCCGTATTTCTGGGCGGGTTCAGCCCATTTTAACTGCCCCCTTTCGAACCCTATCCGTTTCTGTCGACAAACCAGATTAGCCAAATAAGTTGGTTCTTACCAGTACGAAGTGTTTTAACCGGAGCGTGAAGTGACAGGAGTACGTTTTCGCGTATTATGAAGGATCGAGCCTTGTAAAAACCGCGGAATCGTGTCGCTATGCTAGCCCCCGAGTATGTGTCGAACCGATTTCGACACATACTCGGGGGCTTCGTGAACACTGCCGGCAAGGCATCGTTTTCCAGCTTGGAAATATCATGCGGGACTTCAGCTAGCAAACAACCGTTCTTTGTGAATACCCCCGCCGTTGTTAACTGATGGATTAGACAGCGCGTGAAAATGTGTGTGGTGTGTGGCGGCGCCCCGATTTTTTCTATGGCTCTTTGGAACCGTCTTTCTTTGCAAGTTTCCCAAGATGTTGTCCCCTGTACGTGTCTGTAAATAAAGCAGCTCAAACCGGTGCCTCCTGACCTTTCGCATCGTTGATCTGGATACTGGAGGCCCTTAAGCGCACGTCTTCGCGGCCCCCTCAGTTACGTCCAGTCAGCTGGGAATCTGTTAAATGTAAATGCCGAATAAAAAAAACAAGACGTGTGCACATGCATACGAAGTTTTATCACCTTCAGTCATCAGATACAGTGATTTCTCCATAACTCGAACTCGGATATCTCGAAATATCGGTTAAGTCGAAACCTTTTTTTGCCGTGCATATACCTGCCATAGGCGACATTTTCCACCCTTTGTCTCGAAACGTCTTTTCGGGGATCGCGGATATCTCGAAATGTTGACAATAGGACGCAATGCAACATCCGCTGCAGGCAGCTGATAAGCTCTCGGTTAAAGCTTAGCTCCCATTACGCGCCGAACACCGTCGCGAACGGCAAATTTGCACGGGGTACGCACTGTGCGCGGCCGATGTCCCGTTAGCGGAGTGCTGTCCGGCGCCTACATCGTTGATATAGCTGGGGAAGACGCTTCTGATCATGTGGACGACGACGTGTCTCAAAAAGTCCCAAAAACGGCAGGAACAAGAAAAACATATGCTTTGCCTGCTTCACAGCAAAGATAGAATATAGCTTTGGCGACCAACAGTTGATGCGGCATTGAGAAGCTCGAGAACACTTTTTTGGGACCAGATGCGAACGCGAAACAGGCGAGCATCACGCAGTTCTTTTTCCGCAATACCTAAAAAAAATGTTTTTTCTGCAAATTATTTTTGCCTGTATTCCGGAAGCGTCCCTGTGCATTGGAGCGTTTGTTACCAGCACTAGCTCTTATTCCAGTGATCTGGCCATACATTTTTCGCATTTCGCTTAACCCAACACTCCGCTTACCTCGAAATTTTCAAAAATTTGGGTACTATCAAACCTCTTCTGCGTGCCGTGAATACCGTGAATACCGTGAATTTTCGTGAATACCACGATTTGCAACATTCGCCAGCATTGGGTACGTGAAACTGATTTTTAATAAAACCCGGCTGCAAATCAGTAACTTCGCTTGCAAGTCATTACACAGGTTCTTTTTGATCACCCACACACTCGGAGAGAATTGCGAGACGCACGCGGGGAAAGCAAAACGGGAGAATATTTGTGTTATGGCCAATCATATAATCGTGGCTGTTTGAAACCAAGGAGTAAAAATATTGAGGTTTATTTATGCTGTCATGACCATATATACCTTGCTTTATCCCCCCTCCCCCCGCACTCTGCCCAAAGTATATAGGAACAAGTTTTTGCTTGCACAACATTTTACTCAAGCTTTCGCTTCTCTTCTTGTCAGCCTACCAGCCGGCTGCGTGCTTGTCACCGTCAATGACGTTCGGGAATGACCCGGTAGTTTCGATGCGGAACAAACACAGCTTCTGGTGCCGCAGGGAGTTCTTTTTGAACGGGATCTCACTGTCTGAACATTGGTGGTTGAACGCGAAGCTTTCTTGTGAGCGCTTCCTTGTCGTCTGAGTTTTGACTTTGACTCATTGAGCTTTCACTTTGACTCGCACGCATTTTGGACTTATGATCGCGCCGGATTTGAAATCGACCCTTTGCCGTTTGATTTCACGCGAAGAAAGCTTCGTGTTCAACCATCGTTGCGGAGTGGAGGAGTGGATAATTTTTCTGACTAATTACATGTGCACGTCCATGCACTGCTCTCCAAATCCAAATTGCTTTGACCATGTTGGAATTGCGCATTGAGATAGACGTCGGCTTCAAAACGCGATGGAGCCAGCTTCGATTCTGATCACGGGAAGCGTTTTTTTTTCCCCTCTCACTTTACTCACAAACATCACCGTCGTCAGAGACAGTTGGCTTTCCCGCAGTGCTTTTTCGAGGCGAAATAGGCCATCAGTGAGACATAGAAAGCTTTACTTTAATAATGGTCCAAGCGGTGGTAGTGAAACGGCTACGCTGGTTGCTGCGGTTTCATCCTTCGGTCTCACTCGCGAAATTCAACGGCCGCAAAGACGCTCCGTAGCCCAATTCGCGAAAAACTCGGGGCGTGAAACTAAAAGGTCTTATAGTACTATCGTACCTTCAATTGTGAGCTGATGTACCTCGTACCATTCCATTTCACCGCTCTAAGTGGCCGACAAACCCCGATGCGCGCTCGCGTATAGCGCGCGGCACAGGCCGGCCTGCGGCCGCTCTTGCTCCGGCCGCTCGGGCGCTCCGATTGCTCGCAGCGCCCTCTGCGCAGCGCTGTGCGTGCATCAGCGGCGCGGACACGCTTTCCCATAGAGAAAGCGCGCGGACGGCAGACTAGCACAATTTCTAGGGACCCTAGTTGCATAGAGGTTGGGGTCGACGTAAAATATGGGACGCGTCGATCCTCGGCGGCCGCGGCCAGAAGTTCGCCGTCAAATTCCGCTCCATGAAGCTTGGCGTTCAATCAACTGTTCGCGGCAGGCAAGCTCGTTTTTGAAGTCAAGGCGGTAGGCAGAGCTGGGACGCCCGTCGCCCTTCGTGCTTCACCGGCGCAGCAACACTTGGTGAGGTTACAAGTTGGCTCTCGGTTGCATTCTCCGCCAATCGTCGTCCATGTGGTGTACGTTTCGCGCTCAGCATTGCTCGGAATGGGGTCCTCGTCAAGTCGTGAAGAGCGCTTTGTAAGCGACGGCATTTTGCACGAAACGCACTTAAATGTCACCAAGACTTCCTATACCTGGATAATTCACAAGTTCAGCCAGCGCCGAGATATGGTGGGAGACATAATAGAAAGCTCGATCTTTTCATCTTCGGGGCAGGACAACAGCAAGTGGAGTCTAGTTCTCTATCCGGGAGGTCTAAAATACCGTTCATCGCTGGGCCTTTTCCTGCGATGCGTCTCCACCGACTGCAGCAGCGTCCTCGCTGAGTTCGAATTCTCTTTGCTTGGTAAAGGAGGACTCAAAGCCGAGAACAGGAAAGCAACTGGTCGCTTCACTCCTAACATAACGCATGGCTTTCCTAAGTACATCGACCGAGACAGTCTCCTGGAACACGCTAATCGATTTCTACCAAACGACAAGCTCACCATACACTGCGAGGTGTCTGCTTTCTTGGACACGCCGCCGGGCGGGTCGGTTGCGGTAAATGTTCCCGAGTGCCGCCTGTCGCAAGACCTTGGTGATTTGCTGCAATCCCGTCGGTGCTGCGACGTCGTTCTGAGCGCTGCGGGACAAGAGGTACACGCGCACAAGATTATATTAGCAGCCCGTTGCCCCGTTTTCGCCGCCATGTTCGTGCACGAAATGAAGGAGGAGCGAAAAGGCCGAGTGGAGGTAACGGACTGTGACTTCGAGGTCTTGCGTGAGGTGGTCGAGTTCATCTACACGGGACGTGCACCCAGAGTGAACGAGATGGCCGAGAAAGTCCTCGCCGCAGCCAACAAGTACGACTTGGGCAGGCTGAAAGCGATGTGCGAAGACGTGCTGTGTCCGAAGCTTTCCGTGGAAACGGCTGCCGAGATGTTGGTGCTCGCCGACACCCACAACGGCGACCAGTTGAAGGCGAACGCCCTCCGGTTCATCAAAGCGAATACCACCGACGTGATGGACACAGACGGCTGGAAGGCGATGGCGGGCGACAAACCAGACCTCGTCGCACTAGTCTTGCGTGCGCTGTGGTTGGAGAATGAAGCTCTAAAGGCTGAATTTGTGAGCAAATCAAGAGAAGCAAATCAAGAGCAAATCAAGTAGCCCGCAATGGCGGTGTGCCACCCCAAATTCGTCAATTGTCATGTTCGCTGCAAGAAAAGTTGGATTGCCAACGAAGAGTTAAAAAAAAGGACATTACATTACGTTACATTTTCCATGTAGTTGAAAATATATTTAGTCGATATATACTTAAATAAATCTTGAAATCCTATTGTGTACTTATATCTTTTGATTGTATACTTTTATTCGTATTTAACTTCAAATTTTTGGCTGATCTCGATTTGATGATTGCTTACAATTTTATGGGTTATTGTGCTATCACCTAATTCTGATACGTTGATGTTTGCAATCTGATTCTACAATTTTTATTTTTATTATCATTCTTCAAGTGTTATATACTCTCCAATTTTATGACTCTTCCTCGCATATAAATATACAGTGTTGTTATTGAATAGAAATATTTTTTGTCGCCTGATTCTGACACGCTAGTGATGTTAATTACTTTCCGTGTGTTCCGTTTTCTCTGCCATGATAATATCTATGTCGGGTGCATTTAGAACCCAGAGATACCCCTTACAGTTTTTACGCCGGAACCTCCAATTACGCATTGTGTACTGTAAACATTTGTTGAATGAACCTTCAAACCTTGAAACCGTTTCCCTCTTTCGTTAACGTCAAATTCACGAGCGCGTTGTTGACGCTATTGTTGCGAGTTGTTGATGCTATTTTCGTAGCATTAATTATCTGGTCAGTCAGGTGCATGTTTACATTTGGTGCTGTTATGCATTGAACAGATATCAACTCCATGTTTTTCGTTCCACCACGCTTCCGGTTTTTACGCGTGATTCTTGTTGTCCGCCCATGGAAACTGAGTTGGTCCATATAGTGAGGTCGTTGGCAAATACTAAAGCATGGTTTGGGGGATGGGACTGTGTGCAATAGTGGAGGTTGATCTTTGAGAGCTATGTTGAAAAGTAATGGAGAAGTGACGGAGCCTTGTAGTGTTCCTCGGGAGGAGCGCTGGGAAGGGGGTGTGCGTAAGTGGGCGATCCTTACTGTAGCCGTGTGGTTAATTGATAAGAAAAGCTCTCGCATAGTTGTATAGTCGTGCCCCACCATGGAGAGTGGCCAGGCTGTGTAGTAAGGCTTTGTGGGAAACGTTATCAAATGCGCCCTTGATGTCGAGAGCGAACATACAGGGCTTGTAGTGTTACGGAAGGTTGGTGAGTAGGTCTTCCTTGAGCTGTAGGAAGACGTCTTGGGCACACAGTAAATGTCGGAAGCCGTATACGTCGTCGTTAGGAGATTGTTATCTTCTGTGTACGCATTAAGGCGATTGTGAACCACGTGTTCAAGCAGCTTCCCGAGGCACGAAGTCCGGGAGATAGGACGCAGGTTGGATATGTCGATCGGTTTGCCTGGTTTGTGGATCACTGAGATGTCAGCGTGTTCCCACGCAGCAGGAGGCTCCCTTGTGGCCAATGATCATTGGTAAGATTCGCGAGTTGGTCGAGGCTGGCAAAAGGAAGGTTGCGTATTAGAAGCTTGCGTGATTTTGTCATGGCATGGTGCTGTGTTGCGCTTCGCACGAAATGTTGGCCATTCGCCAGTTTTGTTCAGACTGACCGCGACGCCCCTCTGCGTGAGCGTCGACCTCACACGAAGTGCGGAACGTTTCACGGAAGACTCTACTGACGGGGCCATCTTGAGAACTCACCAACTGCGGTTGTGCCGGTGACACAGTAACGGTGAGAGGCTTCGTAGCGGCGGTGTCGCTTTGAGTATCAAGTAATTCCACCTTTCAACAAATACTTGTTCAATACCATCAGAACACGCAGTCGTTTACCGACCGACAGCATCCTTGGTGTACAAAGACTTCAACGAGTGGAGTTTACCACGGCAGGACTGCAGTATGCTTTCTTCCATAACAGTATGTCGAAGTGGCTACACCTGTGTAGGGGCCTCTGGCCACTCTGACACGTGCGAGCGAGAGCGCCTGACGTGGAGCGCGTTCTCCGGGGCTGTCTGGATAAAGAGTTCCATTCTTGCTGCTGAACGGGTCAGTCGTCTCTCTCGTGGGCTCCGAACATGGTGTCAGAAGTGTTCAGCCATGCCTAGCGACCCAGATGTTCCCGTCGTCCGCGTGGGCGCCTCCGGACTACAAGCGCCGGCCCCATTTGTGTTCACAAATCCGAGAGAATGGCCTACGTGGATCGCCACATTCGAAGATTATGTCTTCGCGTCTGGCCTCGACTCTGCGGGCGATGAACGAAAGGTTCGAACGTTACTCTACGTCATGGGACCGCAGACGCGAACCTTGCTTACTTCACTGGGACTATCGGCACCGGAGTCGCAACCCTTCGCCACAGTCAAGCAGACATTGACCCGTCATTTTGTTCATCCCGTCAACGAGAGTAGACGCTTCCACCGCCGAACGCAGCAGCCGGGTGAGTCAGTAGATGCTTTCTACGCGGAGCTTCAGTACCTGGTCAGGCAGTGCGGCTACAGCAACTCAGAGGTGGAAAGCCGCTTGGTTCGAGACAGATTTGTTGTCGGCCTGTTAGACGAACAACTTTCAGACCAGCTTTGCCGAAGCACGAAGCTGACAGCAGAAGAGGCGTTATATCAGGCTCGCTTGCACGAGGACGCCCAAAAGGAACGTGCGGCGTGGTCACTTAGCACGTCAGAAAACCTGAATGTCGACGCAGCTAAGAAGGGCAAGCATCGCCGCGCGACACCCTCCTCCTCACTCGCTCAGCACGAGGAACGCCGGCTTTACTGCGGTCGCCAGCCTCACCCTCGAGAAAAGTGCCTGGCGCGGCGGGCCACGTGCAACTACTGTAAGAGGCAGGGTCACTTCGCCGATGTCTGCCGAGCAAAGAAAGGAAAAGCCAAGCTGGGCTCGGTGGAACTCCACGCGGTCGGCACGCGCTGTGCAAGGTACGCTGACGTGCGCGTGAATGGCATACCCGCCAAATTCAAAATAGACTCTGGCGCCGAAGTGACAGTTGTCCCTTCAACTTTTCCTGCCGTTCCCAAAGTTCTTGATCGAGCAGAAGCGGAGCTCACAGGCCCAAGCAACCAGCGCCTGCCAGTGCTCGGGACGTTTTCCGCGACCCTCAAGTGGAAAGACAAGTCGACCACTCAACGACTTTACGTCATGCGAGGTCAGAACACCCCGCTACTTGTGCTTCCCGCCATAGAAGACCTGGGTGTCGTGAAGTTCGTCGACGCGACATCTACGATGCCTCCTCCGCAGCCTCGAATCTTTCAAGGGTTGGGTGTACTTCCAGAACCGTACAAGATCCGCCTTGTACCGGATGCACAGCCCTTCGCTTGGTGCACCCCACGGAGGATTCCAATTCCACTACTTCCAGTGGTCAAAACTCAACTCGACGAGATGGAGAGTCAAGGCGTCATCCGCAAGGTATGCAAACCAACGCCGAGGTGCGCCGGTCTCGTTGTTGTACCAAAGTCGACAGGTGGCTACAGGATTTGTGTAGACCTCACCAAGCTAAACCAGTATGTCCAACGTGAACGCTACGTTCTTCCTACTGTGGTCTCTGTGTTAGGTCAGCTGAAGGACGCACACGTCTTCTCTAAGACGCCACATCGGGATTCCATCAGGTGAAGCTTTGCCCTGAAAGTGAAGAGCTGGCTACCTTCATCACACCCTTCGGTCGGTATTGCTATCATCGCCTTCCTTTCGGTATCGCTTCCGCTCCGGAATTCTTTCAGCGCCTGATGTCTCAAATCATGGAGGGTCTTCCGGGAGTTGTCAACATGATCGACGACATGTTAGTATTCGGGAAGGACCGTCAGGAACATGACAAAAGACTTGAAGCCACCATGAAACGCCTAGACGAGGCCGGGGTCACGCTCAACAGGAAGAAATGTGAGTTCGGAGTCAAGTCTCTCCGTTTCCTCGGGGTTGTCGTCAACGAGAACGGAGTGTCACCAGACCCAGACAAAGTCAAGGCAATCCAAAGTCTTCCGCCACCAACGGATACCAGCGGAGTACGCAGGCTACTCGGTATGGTCAATCACGTTGGTCGCTTCCTTCCGCACCTCGCAAGCGTGACTGCGCCCATCCGAGCTTTGCTTAACAAAAACAGTCACTGGATCTGGGGTGTGGATCAAGATGCAGCCAGATGCAGCGTTTAAGAAGGTCAAGGAGATGCTCAGCTCAGACTGTTGCATAGCTGTATATGACCCGTCGTTTCCAACCGTGGTCTCTGCGGATGCAAGTTCGTATGGTATCGGCACCGTGCTTCTCCAAAGTCAACCCTGTGGTGCTCGACGCGCTGTCGCCTTCGCTTCGAGATCTTTGACTCCAACAGAAGCCCTCTACAGCCAGACAGAGAAGGAGACACTGGCGATAACATGGGCTATAACGCGGTTCGACCAGTATCTGCGTGGTCTCTTCTTCACGGTGGAGTCTGACCCCCAACCCCTTGTAGCTCTTCTCGGACATGAAGACCTCGATCAGCTGCCACCAAGGATTCAGCGCATGTGCATAAAGTTGATGCGATACCAATTTCAGGTAAAGTATGTGCCGGGGAAGTTGCTGGCAACTGCAGACACGCTGTCCAGATCTCCCTGCGATACCGCTCCACCCAAATTAGTAAATGCTGTTGAACTCTTTATTGGGGATGTCTACAAAGGCTTCGCAGCACCAGTAGCAAGCCGCCTTGAAGAGATTCGACAAGCCCAGCTCCACGACGAGGAATGCCTCGCAGTCAGTGGTTTCATAGAAGATGGCTGGCCAGACAAGAGCAAGGTTCCAGTTCACCTCATGCCATTTTGGAAGGAAAGGGCAAGATTGAGCACTTTCAATGGAATTATACTCTTGGACCGCCGCCTAGTTATACCTCGGCCGGTGCGAGCCAATTTGCTGGCCCTCCTTCATGACGGACATCAACGACTTCGCCGGTGCAAGGAACGAGCAAGAGAAAGTGTCTGGTGGCCTGGGTGCAACATGCACATTGAACATATGGTTACAAGCGAACAGTGCGCAACCAACAGAGTGGTGAACCCCGAACCACTCATGCCTACAGCGACACCGGATCGTCCGTGGCAGCATCTTGCAATCGACCTATTCCACTGCAAAGGCCGTGAACACGTTGTCGTTGTAGATTACTACTCGCGGTTTCCCGAAGTAGTGTCCCTCACTTCCACGACTAGCGTAACAGTAATAAACGCGGTAAAGAGTTGCTTCGCGCGGCACGGGATCTCTGATGTCGTTCGGACGGACAATGAACCCCAATTTTCATCAAACGAGTTTGCCAAGTTTGCTCGAACGTACGGTTTTCGCCATGAAACCAGCAGCCCGCGGTACCCGCAAAGCAATGGGGAGGCGGAACGCATGGTACGGACGGTAAAGAACCTTCTGGAAAAAAGCGATGACCCGTACCTGCCACTCCTGTCCTATCGTGACACACCGGGACCATCCGGATTTTCCCCAGCCCAGCTTCTGATGGGACGCAATCTTCAGACGCGACTTCCGAGTCTTCCAGAACGCCTGAGTCCACATACCCCAAGTCCTAGCCCAACAAGCCAAGGCGTTCAATTCTCGACACCGCGCTAGTCCGTTGCCGCCTTTAACAGCCGGCGACCGTGTATGGGTGAAGGACCTAAACTGCCCTGTGACACTCCTCAGCCCAGCTCAAAGGCCTCGCTCATTCGTGGTCGAAACACCAAGGGGCGTCGTGCAAAGAAACCGCCACCACTTGGTACGGTTCCAGCCCAACGCGACGCAGTACGGGAGGATCGCCAACTTCGCCAACTTCTGGGACAGTTTCTGTTCTTGATTCGGCGCGGTCTCCAGGCAGCTATCGCACGAGATCTGGCCGAGTGGTCCGGCCCCCGCAAAGACTGAACTTATAGCGTTCGTGTGTACCCCTTTGTTAGAGTCTAAGAGGGGAGATGTAGGGGCCGCTGGCCACACTGACACGTGTGAGCGAGAGCGCGAGAGCGCCTGACGTGGAGCGCGTGCTCCGGGGCTGTCTGGAATAAAGAGTTCCATTCTTGCTGCTGAACGGGTCAGTCGTCTCTCTCGTGGGCTCCGAACCAAGGAGGTTGCTCCGAACAAGCTGCAGGTCATTAACCTCAAGCGGAACTGAAGAAACGACGAAGAGGTGTGGGCAGAGTTAATACAATAATTGAAGAAAAAAGCTAATAAGGCCCCGCTGGCCACCGACGCATTGAGAGAAATGTGGAGGAAGTAATGTAATTTTTTCACGTCTGTTGGAGGCAACTGGCAACCGCGTCCTAGCAACCAAGGTATATATCTATAAACGTTGCTAGCAATGGAGGCTTCCCGTCACTGCTCAGCCCAGCCGGTAGCCAATGATGGGCAGGCGGGGACGAAGCAGACGACAGTGGAGCGAGCGAAGGCGGATGAGGGGACGCGTGCGTGTAAAATACAAGCAAAAAATGAAGGACGCTCACACTAACGCATAAAACTTGTCGGTATCGAAGCTGTACGCAACCTTCACGACCATCACAAAGGTAATGATGATGATGATGCCCTCAAAGTTCTTACGTACCCAAAAGGGGATATAGGCCAGGGCTAACTCGTTAAAATTTGTGAGGACTTCAAAATGCTAATTTATTTCCGAAAAAACAGGAGCCGTAAAATGAAACTTCGTTATGATTAAATCCATGATTGCGGCCGATTAGCTTCTTATTCGCTGCCGCAACGACCTTCACTCCAGCATTGTTTAGAGCTTGTTTCACTGTTTTGGAAGTGATAATCACTAGATGTCGCCTTAGAGGGGCGTACGACATTACGTGTCGTTCTCGTTCCGAGCTAGTGTTGCCACTATTTGGCAAACGCTTCCTTCTGGTTCCGACCAAGTGTTTCTACGATTGCGGCGAACGCTGGAGGTTTTTATGGCCAATCTTGGCCAATCTCCTTGAATGTGTACGCTTGGCTTGACAAACATGCGCCGGGGACGCTGGGCGGTCGCCGCAAGGCACGCACACATGAGCGCTCGGCATTTTCTTGGTTTTTTAACTGCCAGGCGGCCCCGCAATCTTGGCCAATATCCCTTAGTGGGCATGCTTGGCTTGACGAAAGTGTGCAGAGGGCGCTGGGCGGTCGTCGCCATGCACGCACACACGAGAGCAGGGCATTTTCTTGGTTTTGTTAACTGCCGGCCGGTCGTTGCGAGGCCCACGCTCACGTGCACACGCTCGCCAACCCCTTGGTATTTTTAACTGCGCGCTCGAAAAATTACGATTTGCTAAACAGCTTGGCTGGTAAAAGGGCGAACTTCAAAAATGGCGTTTCCGCCTTCAGTAGAAGTATGGTCCCTCATATTCTAGGGACCATAGTAGAAGCGACATCAGGGCCTCTCCTAAGCTTTTCTTTGCTCCATGGTGAATATACACTGGTGTAATGATGATGATGATGGTTGGGTTTTTATGGAGCAATGCCGAATAAGGATAAAGAGCGTCAAGGAAAAGTTGTTTTATGAGGACGAAGTGAAAGCAAGTGTGAGACATTTAACTAAAATATATGTGAAATGACATAAAAGACAATAAAGATGGCTGGTGTAACGGGCCAGGGTTTCAACATGCATGGTAAGTAATCAGGTGTAAAAACTTGACATCGCTAACAAACTTAAAAGTACGCTTGCGGGTGATTATAGGGTCGTCCCCTAAAAAGTACGGTGGGTGTAGTGGAGTGTGTTGTCTGTATAGTTGTGCAAAGTGTTTATGTCGTGTTGTTTCTGGTGCCTTGCATTGTATGAGTATATAGATTACGGATAGGCCCTCTCCACACCCGCTGCGCATGGGTCTTGGAGATCCAGTGAGCAGGTGCGAGTGTGTTGCATGTGTGTGGCCTATTCTTAACATTGCTAAGGCAACTTCAGTGTGTCTGTTGTGTGAATCAGTTGTGTATGGTCCCAAGATCGGCTTTATTATGTGTAGTTTTTTGTCTGTGTTCATTCCAGTAGGCTTGCTATGTTTTGCGAAGGTGTTGCCTGATGTAAGGCTTGAGGTCAGTGTAGGGTACTGATGTTATATCCAATGTATGTGTAAGTGCAGCAGCAGCGGCCATCTGATTCGCAGTGTCATTCCCAGCGATCCCAGTGTGGCCTGGAACACAAAACACGATCACCTCGACATTTAACGCATACGCTGACATAATGGCTTTATATTAGAGCATGGTTTTTACAAGACTTATTGAATGATAATGCATGTACAACACTCAGCGAACCCGTGAAAACGATAGACTTGGGTATTTCATGCTGGACCATGTGATTTAAAACAAGCAAACCTCCATAGGCTTCCGCCGCAAAAATGCTGCTTTTCGAGTTCAGGGTCTTAGAGACCCTAAAATCGGAACCGTCCGTGGCACATGACATGGTAAGGGCATTTTTTGATGCGTCACTAAAAAATTATGCACACTTGTACTTCTCTCGCAGAAACAAGAAGTGCAGCAGAATTGCCGTTGTTGCTACTCGTTTTCTATCCAGAGCTACAAACGACAAGTCACACAACACAGCGCCAAGCTTCCACGGCGGTAAAAGGTCAGAAAGAGATGATTTGCAGGTGTCTGACAAGGTGACACCAAGATTAGACGCTTCATCTCTCACTCGGTGTGAGAACAGAGGAACATTAGATGGACGGTTTAAAAGAAGTTCGGGCATGCTTGTATCAGAGATGACAGGTTTAAGAGAATGGCGGGTCAATGATGAAACTTTAAACAAGTATAAAAGGTCCATGTATGTTCGTTGGTGGTCTAGCGACCACTTGTCGCATTCTACATACAGGCTCTCTACAGGACTCGTGCGAAATCCACCCGACGCAAGGCGAAGCCCTAAGTGTAGCACTGGGTCAAGCATTCGAAATGCTGTTTTAGTCGCTGACCAATACACCACACTGCCATAGCCCAAACGAGACCCAACCAAAGGAGTATACAGGTGCAGCAGCAGTTCTTTGTCAGTACCATATACGATTAGTGTGAGAGGACCTTAAGGATATTCATTGTTTTGAGACACTTATGCTTGGGTTGCTTGATTTGAGGAATGCATGTGAGTTGGTGGTCAAACACAACACCTAAAAACTTGTGCTCCTTGTTCACAGGAAGCGACCCGCCATTAATACTAATGTCTGGGTCCGGATGGACACCACGCTTCCTGGAGAACACGACACGAGAGCTTTTCGCAGGATTCATGTCCGCCCATCCGCCAAGTTTCTTGACTCTAAGCTGGGCTTGACGTTCGCAGATTGGTATTTTACGTGATTTAAAAGATATCTGCACGTCGTCTACATACATGGAATAAGAAATTGTAGGTGGCAATGCCTTCCCAAGACAGTTCATCTTGACTATGAAGAGGGTGCAGCTCAACAATCCACCTTGAGGCACGCCGTTTTCTTGCGCGTGAGCCCTTGAGAGTGCACTACCGACTCTCACCAGAAAGGTTCTCTCCGACAAGTAACTGTCAAGGGTATTTAACATGTTACCCGAGACACCGAATGGCTTGAGAGGTCACTAAGAATGCCGTAACGCCAAGCGGTGTCACAGGCCTTCTCGATGTCGAAAAACACAGTAAAACAAGTGTTTATGCACGAAGGCATCCTTGATATATGATTCAAGTGCCACGAGTTGGTCGTTCATGGATCGCCCCGCCCTGAAGCCTGCCTGGCAGCTCTCGAGAAGACCATTGTACTCAAGGAAGTACACGAGCCTGCGGTTTATCATCTTCTCGAGGAGCTTGCGCAGGCAGCTGGTCAGGGCTATGGAACGGTAACTTGCGTGGCACGACGGGTCCTTTCCCTCCTTCAAGAAAGCCACTACTATGGCCTCCCTCCAAGAGCGTGGAATGTGCCCCGAAAGCCACATTTTATTGTCTAGATGAAGGAGTGTTTCAAGTGTGTCTGCGTGTAAGTGTTGTATCATTGTATATGTGATGTTGTCTGGGCCTTGAACTGAGGGTTTACACTTGATCAGAGCACCCCTCAGCTCATGAAGCAAAAACTCGGAGTTATAGGAAGTGGTTGATCTGTCATTGTCATGTAACGGCTTCTTTTCGGCTGAGAGTTTGTGTTTCCTGAAAGTGTTTGTGTAGTGTGCTGAACTGGACACAAGTTGGAAGTGTTGTAAAAGTGTTTCAGCCTGGTCTTCGAGTGTGCCCCCTGTTGTGTTGACCAGAGGCAGGCTGCGTGTTTGTTGTCCTTTGAGTTCACGTGTCCATACCTTGCGTGTGTCGGTGTATGAGTTTATTGGTGTTATGAATGAGCGCCAACTATCTCGTTTTGCCTCACGTCTTACACGTTTTCCCATCGTTTTGCCTTTTTGAACAACAGGAGGTTACCCGACGTGGGGTAACGACGGACACCCCATGCCTTGTTCTGGGCCTCTCGTGCTCGCCTGCAGTCCTAGTTCCACAAGGGCCTCCTTGGGTTGCGCGGGGCACTGGAGGCCTGGGGAGTGGACTTTGTGGCAGCATCGAGGATGTGCGCCGTGAGGAGTTGGGCGGCTTCCTCTACGTCTAAGTGTGCTATGGCTGTGTGCTGTAGTTTAGATGTATCTGTGAATATATTCCAGTTTGCTTTTGATTCATTAAACATGGTGTGGGAAGAAGGACTGCTTGGGCCTTTAGGGGAGTGGTCACTACCACATGAGTTAGTGTCAACATCCCACTCAAGAGATGGATAGAGAACTGAGGAACCAATAGCCAAGTCAAGATGTAAGAAAATGTTGTGTCCCATATTATGGAATGTAGGCTGTTGCTTATTAAAAAGGCATGCTCCCGAAGATGTTACGAACTTTTTAAGTAAGCGACCACGGGCATCCGTGCGCGAAGAGCCCGAAAGTGGATTATGCGCATTTAAGTCACCAATAAGGATGAAGGGTTCTGGAAGCTGATCTACCAGCGCCTCGAAGTCGGAACTGGATAGCTGGAAATCAGAAGAGATGTAAATAGAGCACATCGTAATTAATCCATTAAATATTATTGTACGAATGGCAACAGCCTCAAGGATTGTGCGTAATTGGATTGTGACACGCCAAGGATTTTCGGGCAATGATGGCCACACCACCTGAGATGTGCCGCCAGCATCCCTGTCTTTCCTAAATACCAATTAACTATTCAAGAAATTGCTATGTTTCGAGTTTAAATGGGTTTCTTGAAGACACATCACACTTCGCTGATTGGAATTCAATAACTCATGGATATCATCAAGATTTTTAAGGCCTCTGCAGTGCCATTGCGTGATATTTTATCTTCGCATTATTTCGGCTCAGAGCAACTGGAATATGTGAGTGTTTAGGTATCGTCTTTCGGGGCTTGAACACTTGGAAGGTTTTTTTTTTTTCACTTTCTCAAGTGACCTGGACGCCACAGCCCATTCCTTTCGCTATGATGTTAGCCGGAACGGCTCGACGGCCATGTCGTCATCCGTAAGCAAGGGGCTGCCCAGCGGACTGGTCCCCCTGGACCCACCCTCTCGGGTGTTCTTTGCCTGCTCTGCCAGTGCCGAGGGCGTGAGGAGCACCACAAATGGCACAGGCAGTGAGGCGGGGAAGGGAGTCGCTGCGGGTCCCTCCACGTCCATTCCCTCAGAGCCCTCAGGTGTACTGGGGGCCGCGGAGGCAGAGACAAGAGGAGCCGCATTGGCCCCATCGGTGCTGGTTGCTACCGCAACCGCTACCTATTTAGGGGGGGGGGGGGGGGGGCGGACCAGGCTAGACTCGCTGAACTGGGTCCCCGTGGACACCACACGCCGCTCCGCCCCCCGGCGAGCTGCGTCGGCGTACCTCCCCAGGGGGAAAGAGGCGAACCTCTTTCGTGCCTCTGGGAAGGTGATGTTCTCTGTTACCTTGACATTGATGACTTTCTTTCCCATTTGAAATTTCGCGCAGGTCTGGGAGTATACCGCGTGCGGTCCCCGGCAGTTAGGACAGTGCAGTGGACGGCCAGTTATCAGTGGGGTGGTCCTGTGCAGCAGTTTGCACAGGTCGTTCTTTCACGGCAAGAATTAATACCGTGTCCGAACCGCTGGAACTTGGAGCAGCGGCGCGGGTTTGGTATGTAGGGACGGACTGCATATCGGATAAAGCCTGCATTGATGTGTTCAGGAAGTTCGGATCGGTTCATAATCAAGATTATGTGTTTCGTTGGGATTACCTTATCATATCTTCGGATATAGCGATGCGCCTGACGGCCGTAACGCCCTGCTTGCTCAGGCCTTAAAGCAGGTCGGCATCAGCTTCGGTCAGCAGGTCTGGCTTAGATATTACTCCCCGGGAGCTGTTCAGGCTCCGGTGGGGTGTGATCCTGATGTCCAGATCGAGGATGCGGGTTTGGGTAAGGAGGTTGGCGGCCTGTTTTTAAATGCAGAGCATTTCAGTAACTCACGATGTCACCCGCGTTGACGTCCGTCGTAGTCCGCACCGTCGTTGTCCGCACCCCTCCTACACTATATAAAAAAAATACTATCCGGCGCCTGGTTTCGATCCCTCGACCCTGCGGGCGGAACGCAATGTACATGGTGCTCTACCCACTGCGCCACAAAGCCGACATAGAATGGGACGCTACGAACGCGCCTTATATCCTTGACTCATTCAAACTACGTCAAGGAGCTGCTGATACAACGCATTCACTACCACCAACTCCCCAAACACTAAACGTTAACGCAATACGCCCACCCCCTATGCGACGCATTTACTCGAGTCCCCCTCGCGGGGAGATGGGCCCAATTTTTTCCTGTTGACCTCAACAAGGATTTCTCCCGTCTTGAGTTTTTAGCCTCATACTTATCACCGAGGAGGCTGTGCAGGAACTTTGAAATCAAGAATACATAGACGCTACGTCTTGCTGAGTCAGCTGACTCAATCACCAAACAAAAAACGAGAACAGTTATCGGGCTTGGAAAAGATGGTTGTTGAGAGTGGTGGAAAAGATGCTTCGGTGCAGCCCCTTTTCGGGGGCCGATTGGGTTTGGAGGGGGGTTTAGAAGATACCATACAGCATGTATTAGAAGTAGGGAGAGCTTTCTTCTCAAACCTTACCCTCATAGCTTGAAAGGTACCGGAGCTCTCTGCCTGGTAAACAGACAGGGAGCCCATCCGGCGGAGCTTGACCTGGGCTCTGACGGCCACCGCTTATGGTTTCTGTACTTCACCTTAAAACTCCTAGCCACGGTAGATTACAGCGTGAGTATGGGGGCTCGGGGTCCGCAGTGTCGCCAATGCCGTCACCAAGATTACTCAAGGTGCCCCGTGCGGGGAGCATGACGGGGTACCTCGTGGGTTTGAAACAGTGAAGGCATGCCCATTGAGTAGCATGTTAGTCGGCATCAGCACAAGCAGGGTGCCCTTCTCGCCCTGGCATGGTAGTGCGGGCAGCACCACACACTTCGCGACAAAAACTGTGACAACATCCACGAACGCAATCACAGGTCAGAGCGGAGGAGGCTGTTTGGAGATGGTGGTCGGCTCCCCGTGAGCAGTTGTGCAGGTGGGCGTATGTACCCGCTCATTGTCTGTAAACCATCGTCGCCAAGTGCACAGAGAGCAGAGGATATGAGCGTCATGTTGCCGAGTGCGTCTTGGATAAGGTGCGCTGGGTGAAGGTGTAGATCGTTCTGAATTAATTATTCACATGTTGCTTGCGAGTCTTTGTCGATGGCTCTGGGAGTAAGTGAATGCTCTATGCGAGCGTTCATCGAGTTCATACTTCTGAGGTGCATATGGAACAATGGTGGGCAGGTGTAAAAGCTCAAAGTATGCAGGGGGTTGAGGCAGGTAGGTACAGGCGAAGAGAATTCAGTTTATCAACGCAAATCTGTCACAAAGCCGGAAAAACACGGCCAGTACAGACTTCATGGGAAAGTCCTCGAAAAGTTCACCTTGCAACTAAATTCCTCCAGGCGGTACAAGCATAAACACAAGAACGCGTGTGTAGGACGACCTTCGTTACCGACACTTGACTAGTGGTAACAGCGTCGCCTGGGAATCCATGTTGTCATGGGGGGTCATTGGAAGACCCCCGCTTTTGAATTGGGCTTGGCATGACAATTGGATTCTTAAGAGGTTTTCGGGATTTGCTTTCTTCACTATGCATTAACACGACTACGAGATACGAGGAAGCCGAAATCCTCCCTGTTCTGTGGTAGCCGTGTTCGGTGAAACAGTAGGCAGTGCGTGATCGTACCTGAAGTTGGTCATGCCGCAGTCGATGGACGTATGACTGAGCGGAATATGCCGCCGCGAAATTTGTAGCTGACGAAAAGAAGAAACAAAACGTTCTTCGACGAAGACAGGGTACGACAGGCACGGGTGCCTGCGGCCATCCATATCTTGTATTCGCCCACGATTGCTTAACGCCACGTTTGCTTTATTCTTCAAGTATGAACCAACTCGCTCAGCAGCAAGTTTTGTTAAACTGTAGCTGATAATCGGTTCACCGGTTCGCCACGAAGGCGACGTTTTCACAGGCACGCTCAAAAAAAATTCCCCCGCATTTCCCCGAGGGGGAGAATGTGAAAGTGCGAATGCACGGTTGTCGGCCCGCTTGCGGCGCTTGCGCTCGGCCCCCGCAGCCCACCGCCTCGCCGCCTTCTCTTCCATCTCTTCCATCAGGTTTGTAGTATCACGTGTACACCACGCAGTTATCAAGCCGCTATAACGCCGCTGAGTCGCCAACGCACGCCGCTGACGACGTAGTTTGAATGCGTTAAAGATATAAGGCGCGTCACTAACACTGATATCAGCGTCGCGTCCGTGGCTTGGTCGGTAGAGCGTCGCGCTGCGGCGGCAAAGTCCTCGGATCGAAACCTGGCGCCGGATGCTGTTTCTTTTTTAAATATAGAGGAGCACTGCGGACGCCGCCGCCGCCGCCGCCGGCGGTGGATGGTTTGGGGTCGCTTATAAAGTGCATTCGCACTTAAAACATTCCCAAGTGCAGTCCGGTGGAGCATCGAACGGAGCTGAGACTGTTCTTTTCTGTTTCTAGCCTGACGTCCGCTTGGCCTACCGTTGTCACCTTGCTGCCTATTTTCCTGCTGATCGTCCATCCCTGCCTTCGGACCGGGTTCAAAGTGGGCGGCAAGCAACGGTCTGCACAGCCATGAACACCGGCCTGCAGAAATGAAAGATAGCAGCAGCGTTGGTGCACGAGGCGGTGTGACGTCACGGCCGGGAAGCTACAAAAGCAACTCAAGGAATCGCCGCCTTCGCAGTCCGGTGGAGCATCGAACGGAGCTGAGACTGTTCCTTTCTGTTTCTAGGTAAGAAACGTCTGTGATACTTTCATAGACTGCACTGTTTTGCCGTTAAATATGCCGTCGGAAAAGTGTTTGTCTTGTTCCAAAAGTTTCGAAAATGATGCACAGCATCTCGTTTGTAGCTCGTGCAAAAAGTGGTTTCATGTTGGAAAATGTTCAGGTGTTCCCAAAAAGAAGCTAAAAACCATGGCTTCAACCGCTGTTCGTGGTTGGAAATGTGAAAGATGTACAAACGAAGAGTTAGAGGCGTCATCTGAATCCGAAGAAACCGATGAAGAGAACGCTAAGCCAGCTAAAGACAGTGGTGCTTGTGATTTGAGTAAGCAGATATCTGAAATTAGCAAGATGCTAGCAACAGCTTTAAGTAAACTAGAAAGTTTGGAAAAGAAAGTCGATAGGCAATGTACAACAACGGAGGCTATTGAAAAGTCAATGGAACTCTTAGCCTCTAAGTATGACGAACTTCTGGTGAAGAACGCCGAGCATGAAAAGCAAATTGACTCCTTAAACAAGGAGTTAGCCGAACTTTCCACAAAGCTTGCGGAAAAAGACGCGGAAATAACGCAGGTAAAGGCTACAGTCGATAATGTTAAACAGTATTTCAGGCGAAAGAACGTTGAGATACACGGTGTAGCCCAGCTGCCAGAAGAGGATTTATATCAGGTTCTTGTAGATCTTAGCCGTAAGCTGGAAATAAAGGCACCCGAAAAGCAATCTGTCGAAGGGATACACAGGCTCAAGGCGAAGCAAGATAACATTCCAGCTATCATTGTTCGCTTCAGAGACCGAGACTAACGCGACCTATGGTTATCTTAAAAAAGACACCCAGGAAAGAAAAAATCTTCATCAATGAAAACTTGACAACAGCGCAAAAACAGCTGTTCTGGCAATGCCGTCAAGTTGGCAAGCAAAAAAACTACAAGTTCGTGTGGATGATTAACGGCAAAATTTTCGCGCGGAAAATTGAGGGAGCGACTGGAATCAGAATCAACACTGAAAACGATCTTGCAAAACTTGTTTAATGACCTCTTGTGATTCATTTTGCGAATGGGAGGACTGTCTCCAATCAGTGATGGTTGAGGACTCCCTTCAACTAGACGTCGCCGTTTTGCACATTAACATCCGAAGCATTACTAAAAACTGGGATCAGTTATGCGCGCATCTGAATGAAAGAAAGATTGCTGTCGATGCAATTGTTTTAACTGAAGTGAACATTGATGCGCAACGACAGTTTTCTTTTTCACTTAATGGGTATTCCAGAGCGGCGCTGTGTCGTGAAAATCGAAAAGGTGGAGGAATCTTCGTATTCGTAAAGGAAAACTGGCTGTTAGGTTCCACTGAGCTAAACTCTGAATATGCAGAGGCATTGCTGATTTCGATCAGTAAGAAAAACGTGACGTACACGATATGTGCAATTTACAGGCCACCTAACATGAATGTTAACTTGTTTTTAGTTGAAATGAAACAAATGCTAAACCGTCAGATGAATGAAAAGAACCTTATAATAATAGGAGACATTAAAGGGACACTGAAGTGAATTTGTCAAGCTCCCGTTTTTGCTTGCACTGCGTAGACTGGCTCAAATTAGCACACTTTTCATCGTTTATTCGGTTGACAAATCGGTAATTATTTTACAAAGCGCGAAAGAAGAAAAACTACCATGCGCGGTTTGCGGCGGCCGCACCAACTAAAGCTGTGACGTTAGGAGGAGCGGGCACCGTGATTGGACGATGCCCAAGGTGAGCAACCAAACAAGTTTCGGTTTCGGTTCTGTAAAACACAACCGTTGGCGTTGTTGGATGGGCATTCTCAATAACTCAGTAATCATCGTACCGCGCTTCTGCCATGTTGTCAGCTGTAAAAATGCATAAAGATAAGCCTCCTAGGACGGATTGGAATCGTAGCATTCACTAGCCGAAACCTACGCAGTGCATGAACGCCCTCCGCGTACCCGCAGACGCCCAAATGTCATGCGCTTTTCCCCCATATTTGGAGCTTGCCTCCCTCATGCCTGTGTCGTAAAAAGCGTGTTCGCACCAGGCCAAGGGTCTGTTCATTCTGACCTGTGCCCACTGCCTGCAAGCAGTCGGTGCTTATGGCAACAGCACGCCAACGAGAACTCGCTAGCGCGCCAGTGCCAGCCTGCGCGCGTTTTGTGAACTAGTTCGTGGAGCCATGAACATTGTGGCCCAAAAAAAGGTGAACTCAATAAGAAAACATCGGCGGAAAACGAAAAAGTTAACTTACAAAAAAAAAAAGCACGTACCCGCGGGGATTCGAACTCGTGACTTGCAAAATACTTGCGGTGGCACGCCTAGCAACCCAGACCGCTCGGCCACGAAGCGGGCTCGGCTGGCATCGGTAATATAGGGTATATATTGTACAACAGTTTACACTTTTCTTGAGTTTTGACATTTCAAGCAGCTTAGGTGACTATTTGTTGTATTGCGCTCGTGCAGTAAGCGTCGCCCGAGTTTCCACAATAGCTCACGTCTAGCAATTGCATTTCGTAGACGGAAAAGCGTTCGCAGATGCGTAGTCGTGCTGCTGACCGCTGTGCTTGTTCGCCCAGCGCAAAAAAGTGCTTCCCGCACCCTAGTTTTACGCTGTACGGTAAAAATATCAGTTGATTTTATTTCCTTAGTACCTATATTGACTTCGCTGACTCTTCTCCCGCCTTCAAGATGCCTTATATTTTCCTACTGGCATACCAGTCAGCGAAGCGTCGCATGTGCGCTTGTGCAGCGCTTGTGTGAAGCGACCTTGACTTGGAGCTAGATACAGTGTACAAACTAACCAAGTAAAGAAAGGCAAATTCTACCATTCACAAACGTGTCCTGGCTTCGTTTCAACTGAGCGAACGAATTGCGACGACCCGTCGGCGGCCGGCGGACGAAACGCTGGGACGACTGACTCTGTCTGAAGGCCGGGGAGCCGTGCAGTAGCGTAGCCAATTGCCAGCTTATCCCCTCCTGACGTCACACGAAAACGCCGCAGAAAATGGGCGAGCGTAAAGAGAGGAGGACAGCATTTTCGAATTAATTTTTCTACTAAATAAAATCGCGTAAACGCGCCCAGGGTGGTCGTAACATGGCCTGGGGACTCCGGACTACAATTTGCGCTAGTAATCCCGCAATGTTTACATATCACTTCAGTGTCCCTTTAACATTGATGTTATACAAGAATCAAAAATTGCAGTAATGGACTACCTCAACTTATTATGAGAATTCGGGCTTTCAGTGGTCATCGGTGACTACACAAGGGAAGAATACTTAAGGGACCAAATCACCAGATCATGCATAGATCATATTATAACACGTAGAACGGAGCAAAGACATCAGTCTGGAGTGATTACGCTAAAGTTGGCTGACCATTACTTTATAGCAATAGCGATCTATTCTAAGGCAGCGAGTGAAAATGTTGAGCATTTCACAATAAAAAAAATTTTGGACGATAAGAAAGTTGATGCCTACATAAGTGAGACTAATTGGAACACCTTGCTGTCTCTGGATCACGTAAGCTTGTACATTAGGGTAACTGAAATTTTTCGTGACATCTACGAGCGTTCCAGTAGGTGTGTAAAATTAAAACAAAGACAATTGAACAACCGATGGATCACAACTGAAATAATGGAACTTTGTTATTTGAAAGATAAAGCATGGCAAAGATGCCGGAAAGAACCGCAGGATACGCTAAAGAGGCAAGAGTTTCGGACTTAGCGGAATTCGGTAACAGCCAAAATACGCCTGGCTAAAAGCAAATATCTTTTGTCCCAATTTTCCCAACATAAGAAAAACAGTAAGAAAATGTGGAAGATGGCGAACGAATTAATGGGAAGAATTAAACAAGCGAGCGTAGATGACACAATCAGAAAGAACTTTCCGAAAGAAAACACGCGTGAGTTGTGCAATAAATTTAACGACACGTTTATACAAGCCGCTGAGGCATTGATGGAAAAGGGGGGCGACGATGGAACGCGCACGGAAGAGTACAAGCCACTACGCGCGTGCGCTAGCACAGCTTATCTGCCGATGATTACCGAAGCAGAGCTTTGGAACATCATCCGCGGAATGAAACCGTTTAAACCGCCCGGATTTGACAACATTAGACTAAGAGACTTGTTGTGTCACTACAGCAGATTAAAACACGTGCTTTTAAAGATTCTTAATGGAATATTTGAAACGGGAAACATACCCAAAGAAATGAAAGTTTCCATTGTGAGGCCGATTTACAAACACGGAAAAAAAATTCACAGCATATCCACGGGGTGAATGATGATGAGTGGGCGAAGCTCCTGAGGGGAAATCATCGGTAAAACCGTGACTCTTCAGTGAAAGTTCGCCCACTACATCTGTGTCCGAACGTAACGTCTAGAAAGTCTCGCTTAAACCGCGCGTCGGCACCTTGGGGATGAGCTCGCCTGATGCGTTTTGCAGACGCCTCACGAGCTCTCACTGCATCGGGGTCTGCCTGCCGATACGCGCGCTTTCTCGCCGCTTCCCGTTCTCTGACGTTTTGGAGATCCTCTTCGCGCCGCAGCCGTGCCGCTTCGCGTACGGCAGGGTCCTCGCGCCGTTGCCGTGACGCTTGGGCCTCTCGTTCTCGAACGCTGGGATCTTGGCGGCGTCGTCGCGCAGCCAGACGACACGCTTCGGCCTCCCGCTCTCGTACGGCAGGATCTTGGCGGCGGCGCGTCGCGCAGCTTCACGGAGCGCTTCTGCCTCGCGGGCTCGCACATCTGCAGCCTTATCCATCGGGCGACTTCGAGCGCGCGCCACCAGCGAACGGATTTGACTGACTGCATAAACTTTATTGAAGGAAAGATGAAGGAAAGGGGAAGGGGAGAAAAAGATGAAAGAATCATAGGTGGAACCCTTTGTCCAGGGCTCCAGTGGCTTCTGCTCCCGTCTTCGCCCGGCTGATTAGGTCCTTTTGGATCTGTAAGTCGGGGCTGGCGAGGGTGGCCTCCCATGATTCACGGGAAGTCAGTGGCGGGTTCTTTTGGTGTTCGGCCCCTGCCCAGATGTGTGGGCAGGCCCACGTGGCATGGAAGAGGGTAGCAGTCTCTCCGCATAGCCTGCAGTCTTCCGTGTAGTCAGGGTGCCGTTGTTGGAAAATCTTCGCCCAGCGAGATTTATGTATGAAGGTGTTTGTTTGAATCTTACGTAGCATCTGGGCTTCACTTGCTGTTAGTTCGCGATGCGGGATTGGATATGTAGCCCGCTCTTTTCTGGTATTTTGTAGATATTCCCCGTACGTAGTGGTGCTAGGGTATCGTAAGGCGTCAGTCACAGGGGGGTGGTGAGTGAAGTCGCACGCTCGCCTGTTCGCCGCCTCGTTACCCGGCAGTCCCTCGTGTCCGGGGGTCCACGTAATGTTGTGAACTTTCTCGAGGGATTCCGGAAGTACCTTTCTAAGTACAAGTGGTATTCTTCCTGCCGCTAGCATTCGCACAGCCGCTTGCGAATCGGTGATGATGTTGAGGCCGCGGCCATTTCGTTCTCCCCAGCGAATCGCGAGAAGGAGGGCTCCGGTCTCCGCGTGCTTTGTGGTGGTGTTTCGCATGGTGATGCAGTCTATGATGTCCCCTTCACGGGTGGTCACCACTAATGCCGCCGTTTCTTCGTCATACTTCGCTGCATCAACGTGCACCGTATTATCGTGATGTTCGATTTTTTTGTGCAGGAAATTGACCCTGGCCTTTCTTCTTTCTACGTGGATATTCGGATGCATGTTTTTTGGAAGGGGCAGCGCTTTGATGTGGGATCGTTGTGCAGGGTTTAGGTCTGTTTCCTGCTCTTGGCGTCTGCGATCGGGTGGATCGCCTACTTGCCATAGGATCGCCCTCCCCGTGCCGGACTTTTCTAGTCGTGTTCGTTGTGCTTGAAGGGTGGCGTGTTTTATCTCTTCCATGGTGTTCGTGAGCCCAAGGTGAGTGAGCTTCTCATTGGAGGTGAACTGGGGTAGGTTGAGGGCAGCTTTGAACGCTGTGGGTATTATGGCGTTGATGTGCTCTTCGTCCGACTTTGTGAGATTTTGAAATGGTAGACTGTAGCCGATACGAGGGATAATCATTGCTTGTACTATTCGGACGGTGTCTTCTTCCCTCATTCCATTCCGGTTGTTTGTTAGCCGCTTGATTATGCGTGCCAGTTGGGAAGATTTAGCGCGCAGTTGCGTTATGGTGGTGTCCGCTCGAGCATTTCCTTGCAGGTGCATCCCGAGTATTCTTATTTGCCTCCTCTCTGGTATGGGCGCTGTTCCTATATATAGTTGAACTGGGGTGTTTTTGGACATTTCTGTGGTGCAGTGGATTCGTAGGAATTCCGACTTTTCTGGAGCGCATTTTAGGCCGTTCTCCAAAGCAAGCTTAGATATCCAATTCACTGCATTTTGAAGATTTTGCGCCTTTTCTTGTAGGGAGCCTCGGTTTGCCCAGAGTGTAATGTCGTCTGCGTAGATCACGTGTCCGACATTTTGGAGTCCCTGTAGTTGTTTGGCGATTTTAATCATGGTGACGTTGAATAAGAGGGGGGATATGATAGATCCCTGTGGGGTACCGATGTTTCCCTGCTGGAACGGATCTGTTCGTAGTTCCCCCAGGCCGATCGTCGCTGTCCTGTTTTCAAGGAAGGCCGCGACGTAATTGTAGATTCTTTCGCCACAGCCTATTTTGGTCAGAGAATCTAGTATGGCTCGGTGGGTGACATTATCAAAAGCCCCCTTTAAGTCGAGGGCTAGTACCAGGTTTTCCCCAGGGACTTTTTTGTCCAGTACTTCTTTTTTGAGTAAAAGGAAGGCATCTTGCGTTGAGAGATGTCGTCTGAAGCCGATCATGCTGTTCGGGAAAATATCGTTGTCCTCCATGTAATTGGTGAGTCGGTTGGCCACAACTCGTTCGTACACCTTACCTAGGCACGAGGTTAAGGAGATAGGGCGTAAATTTTCGATTGTGGGGGGTTTGCCTGGCTTGGGAATGATGGTGATGTCGGAGTGTTTCCACTCTGGTGGTGCCTTGCCCTGCTGCCATAGTTCTTCGTTTATATATTGAGCGAGGGCTCGGATATGACCGTCACTTAGGTTTCGAAGCATTTTATACGTGATGTTGTCTCGGCTGGGCGCGCTGTTCCTGGTCATACTTGCCAGCGCATGAGAGATCTCCTCCTGCGTGATGTCCCGGTCTAGTGTGTCATTTTTTACACCTCCATACGTTTTCTTTGGTTGTTCTGTTGTTCTTCCCAGGGCCCCGTATCTGTGCTGTAAGGCTTGCAATAGGTCAATGTCCGTGCCGGGGTAACTTCGTGCGGCTCTTGTTAGGTGGTGCGTCGTAGCACGTTTCGTGGACATGGGGTCCATCATTCCACGTATGAGTTTCCAGGTCTTGGATGTACTGAGGGTGCCCCGTAAGCGCTCACAGAATGAATTCCAATTTTGCCTAGACAGATCACGGGCATGATTCTGGGCGCGTTTGGTGAGTTGCTTTATGCGTGCTTTTAATCTCTTGTTGTGCCTTTGCTTCTTCCACCGCTTGACTAATTTGCTGCGCTGTGCCCAGATTTTTTTCAAGTATATGTCGACGTCCGGTGTTGCTTCCGTCCTGGTGATGTGCTTGGTGCAGGACTCGTGAAGCTGTTTTATTCCTTTAGTCCACTCTTCTAGGCTTTGAATGGGTTCGTTGTTTGGTTCGTTGGCTCCCTTTTGTCGGAATTCTGTCCAGTCGGTGAGTCGCGCCTGCCCCAGGGGTTTACTGAGCGAAGATGCTTGTACTGTAACCCGTATGATGCAGTGGTCGCTGCTTAATGTTTCCATGGTGTTTTGCCAGAAGATGCTCCGGTCAGATTCCCATGTGAGGGCTAGGTCGGGGCAAGTGTCGCGTTGCCCCCTTTAGCCATAGCGCGTGGGGTACATAGGGTTATTAATGAATTTGAGCCCGAAATATTCCGTTGCTGCGATGAGCTTGTTTCCTTTCTTTGAGTCGAAATTGTATGCCCAGTGGGTATGTGGGGCGTTAAAGTCCCCCACTATCACTAGCTTATTCTTCCCAGCCGCGCGAGTGGCCTCCCAGAAGACGTCTTCGAATTCCTCCTGGGTATTGCGTGGGGAGCGGTAGACGTTAAGAAGGAATATACTTGGCTCCGAACGGCGATAGGGGAGTAATTCCGTGAGAAGCGCCGATGGGTGCTCTGTGTCCAGTCGGTGTGTGGCGGTTACAATGTCGTTTCTGGTATATGTCGCTACTTGTGTGGTACTGGAGGCCTGTTGGTAGCCATGTAGATTGACTGCGTGACCAGCTTCCTGCAGGCATATTGCAATGGGTTTGGACGACAGCGTGGCAATGTGTTGTTCTAGGATGTGTTTCTTCGTACTGAGGCTCCGACAGTTCCATTGCCAGATGTCGTAGCCGGTCGGGTTTGCGCGCTTCTTACTCCTCCGTCTGGTCAGCGTCGGAAGTGTCGGTGTCAGTTAGGTGGGAGTCTTCTTCTAGGGCCATGGATTTCTCGTGTTGCTGATCCGGTGTTTGCTGCTTTCGTTTCCCCGAGGTCAGTCTTTTAAGGGGTCGCATGGCTAAGTTATTCTGTATATACGCCATCCTCGTCAGGAGCGTTTTTTGCATTTGGAGCAAGTACTCGCGTAGTCCACTGGGGTCTTGCAGTGCCGATTGAGTTATAACGGGGAGTGCCAGCACCTGTTCCTGTCGGCGTTCTTTGGCCTGTGCAGCCAGAAGTTGGTGTTTCAGTCGCTTTATTTCTAGGTTTTGTTGCGCCACCTGTTCGCGAAGTTCTTGAATTATTCGAGCTTGATGTGCTTGGACTTGGTCGATTTTGCTGTTTGTTACTTGAAGTGTTGTGGCAACAGCTGCCCATGTTTGTTCCTGTGTTGACTTTGCCTTTTGTTTGGTGTTCGTCCTGTCGGGTTGTTGGTCAGAAGAGGGCTTCTCTGGTCTTTTTTGTCTGCCTTTGCCTTGGTTTTCGGCAATTTTGGCCTCATCTTTTCGAGGTTGGCGCGATTGGCTTCTCTTCCGTTGTTGACCGGTTCCTGCAGCCTCCTCTGGGGTAGGCCAATCACTGCTGAACCAGCGTGGTCTGAGTTGTTTTCTGCTTTGATGGCCCGGTGGTATCCGGGCCTTCCGCAGTTTTTGGCGGCATTCTTTTGCTCCGGTGACGTGGCTTTCCTTGCAAAGAGCACATTTTGGTGTGCAGGGGTGGTTTTCGATTGGGTTCACTATTCCGCACGTTCGACATTTGCGTGTATTTGGCGTTGGGCAGACGTCGGCTCTGTGCCCTGCCGTCATGCAGATCTGGCAGTATTGTCGAGTCGATCGGTAAAGGTAGCAGGGCATCTCTCCTCCGTAAAAGTAAACCGCCCGTGGTACTGTTGTTCCTTCGAAGGTAAGCAGAGCTGTTTTTGTTTGGCCCAACATTCGGGCGTGAATGAGCTTAGTATCGAGCGTGCGGATTCGGATGCCTCGCATCAACTCTTCCGAGGAAGCATTTGGCGGGAATCCATGCACCACGCCTCTCACTTCGTTTTCCGAGAAGGCCACATATGCAGTGACTTCATACTCGGCCTCTCTAAGCGTTATGCTTCGTATTTTTCGTAGCTCGTTGGCCGCCTCCATGTTGGAGGTACTGAGTATAAGAATATTCGATCCTAGGCGTGGTCTGATAATTAGGTCATGCAGGCTTTGCGTCTTATTTCCACATGCTCTTGCTATTGCTTGGGTAATTTCTACCGTTGAGTGGTCTTTTATTGACAGTCCTTGCTTCGGCCTGATAATTATTTTTACATCTTCCTTTGGCAGTGGGGGCAGCCTCGTGCGTGGTCTGCTCTGCCGATCGGTAGGTTTAATGGGCAACGTACCGAGGGTACTTGCCTTCGTGGCGTTTCCGATGGTAGCGTTGGTTACGGTGCGGAGACGGGTTTCTTTTAGCAGCCTCTGTTTGGTACGACGGCTGATGGCTTGGGTCCAGCTTGCGTCGTCGTTCGGCTCTACAGGCTGGCCAGTAGCATTCGCTGTGTCACCAGGGTACGTCGCTTTGGTTGATGCCACGTGTTCCTGGAAGTCCATGTTATTTTCTTCGAGTTGTTCTTCCCGGTCCGAACCCAGCGGGCGACCGTTTGAGCTTGGTGGGCGTCGTGTGTCGGTGGGTTTCATTGTTGTCGGCGGGGGCTGGCTGGGGGCTGACGGGGCAGCCACGGCGGCCGGCCGCGCCGAGGCAATGCGTTAGGCTTAGCAGTGTTCCTCCGTGTGACGACTTCGTCGGTATGAATAGTCCATAAAGAGGTCGCACACTCACTCGACGCACACGTTGGGGTCTTCGAGGTGTCGGGTGTGGGGGCCACAGCATGTGAGGACTACTCTGCCGTTGATAGGCGCTGGGCTTCCACGGATCGAGCGACGAGCACCGTTCCTCAATGAGCCGTATGCAAAATGCAAAAACGTGCAACACCGCGAACGGATTTTATTACAACGCTCCCCGCCATCTAGTAAACAATCCAAGAACTAAACTAGAGGTAGCCACGCCATCTAGTAAACAATCCAAGCGCATCTTTTCATCATATACAAGTACCGCCATCTAGTAAACAATCCAAGAACTAAACTAGAGGTAGCCACGCCATCTAGTAAACAATCCAAGAACTAAACTAGAGGTGGCTACATACATACGTCGAGGATGGACAGACCCACGCCCTAAGGAGCTTCGCCCCTAAAAAAGGGGCGTAGCCCAATCCCCCACTTCCACTACCCCGCTTCCAGCCAATGGTGTCGCTCTACCAACGTGACGTCGCGGCCGACCGCCTTGCACCTGCACGCAGCGCTCGGAGCCAAGCTTTTCTGAGCGAGTCCGCGCCGAAACGTAGTTCTTCAGGACGCCTATATTTTGAGCCAAGATAAGAACCTTAGCTAAAAATTCTTTTTTTGCCAATATAATGCAACACGTTAAAAAACTTATTCGTCAGCAGGAGTAGTGAGTTTCAATTTTATTGCTGGTGGTAAATTTCTGCTCTTTCGGGTTTTACCTCAACCGCTTGCTTCTGGTTTTATGCATTGCCTGTTCCCTTTTCCGGTTTGGAGCCCGAAGAAGCCGCGTGTGAGTCTGGGTTATCGTTCTCGACTGAGGATTCGGAGTTGAATGATGATGGTTGAATGAGTTTTGCTGCTCAGGGGTGCGGCACTTTGGTGCCAATCCCTCCACCATCTGACAACGGTAGGATTGTGGTGCGTTCCCATCCACGCCACGCCGATGGTACAAGAAAAACTAAAGCTCCGTGTCATCTGCAGCTGCGGGCGGGAGATGATCCGGAACGCGTACTTTCGCTTGCGGCGCAGCTACACCCGGAGTGCAACGTTGAAGAAACGGTCGCGACAATGAGCGATCTTCTTGGAATCAGCGTGAGTTTGGTGATGGACGTGAAGAAGGAGATGAAAAATAACGATGGCAATCTTGCGACGCCCTCCCGAAAGTGCCCGCGAAGCGGTGGAAAGAGACGATGCTCAGAAGTGTACGACGACTTCACGAAGTGCGCATTGCGGTCTTCCGTGCATCGCCTTTTTCGCCGCAGTAGGATCCCGACAGTGAAGGCAATTGCTGCGGATGTCAACGCTAGCGGCGATGTTACTCCTCTCAAGCCATGGACTGTGCGCCGGCTGCTGAATGACATCGGGTTCAGGTATGAGAAGAGGGGCCGGAACTCGCTGCTGATCGAGCGGCACGACACTGTCGCGTGGAAGCAGAAGTACCTGTACGACATCGCCAGGTACAGGATTGAAGATCAAAAAATATTTTACTTTGATGAAACCTGAGTGAATGCGGGACACACGATATCGACTGTTTGACGGACACTGGTTGCTTCCCACCACGACGCCTTCATGCATGGTCTGACGACAGGTTTGAAGCAGCCGTCAGGGAAATGATAGCGCCTGATTGTAACGCACAGCGAGGGCGGCTTCGTCGGTGGGTGCCTGGACATCTTTCGGAGTACGAAAGCAGGCAACTACCACGAGGAGACGGACGACATCCGCTTCGAAAGGTGGTTTGGGGCCGTTTTGCTACAACTGCCACTCGGTAGTGTAATTGTCATGGACAATGCCTCGTACCACTCGTGGCTGGAAGAAGCAGTGCCTACAACGACTTCGCGCAAAAATGTTGTTCAGGACTGGGTGACGTCCGAAGGACTTGCTTGGGATGAAAAAATGCTTAAAAAGGAGTTCCTCAGCCTTGTGGCCTCTGTTAAGACACGGTAAATCAGGTAACGCATTGACGGTGCAGCTGAACGGACAGGATGTATTAGGGAGTACTGCCATTGTGAGCTCAGTCCTACTGAGCGCATATGGGCACAGATGAAGCGAGGCGTCGCAGCAATAAACGCCACATTTAAGCTGCCACATGTAGAGGTGCTCTGAGGGAAGAAGTTGCCAAGATAACAGCTCAGCTCTGGGCAAACACTGTTCAGCATGTGATCAGCATTGAAACAAAGTTCAGAGGAGACGATGGAGCAAGTGCGCATGTTCAACCTATTATAATACATCTGGGTGAAGACATGGACTCCGACAGTGACCTATCTGCTATCGAGTCCTTTCAAGATGTGTAAGGCTGCGACCTATTCGCCAGTGCTTCCTTTGCCTCGTTCAGTTAGTGTGAAGTGCGGCGTTTAGCTTAAATACCTGTGTTTCCATAGCTGCAGAACCAAGAAACTCCTCCAGACAGCAGAGAATACCAGATATGCTGTTTGTGTGCTTTATTTATTTCTGGAGTTAACTGAGCAGCCTGTGTGTGGTGCATAACTTGCTTAGGGTTGATTGGTTTGAGATGTAGCTATGAGAATAAGAAGAGACCATTGCAATGTCTGGTTTTTAATCTCACTTGCCATTACTCAGTGTTGTCTGCTGTGTCGTAGACTCAACAGTGATCTTCCAGTATAACAGTGAGCGCGGCAGAAGCTATTTCAATAATCGGGTTATGATCTCATTTGCTGTAGTGAACGGAGCGGTGTTTTATGTGGTGCTGGCTCATGTTTATTGCCTTGATATGTAGCTATGAGAATAAGAAAAGGCTGTTGCAGTGCTTCGTTTCTGATCTCATGTGTTGTAAGTGTGGTGCAGGAATTAAGCTGAATAAGTTAAGTCATGACAGGATTCTGCGTGGCAGATGTATTCATAACAGGAAACCGTATATCTTGAGCTAGAGAAAACCCGCACTGTTCCAAACTATTTTCTGGAAGTAAAGCCACGCTTACACTGTGTGATTGTTTTCGCTGCACAAGGAGGGTGACTATTCGCATGTATAGCATGAGGTGTGTACAAAGCGAGTCCAGCGAGTTCACAAATTCACTTTAAGCAGAATCACTTCTGCGGTGTGTGGCGTTGGGGCTCCTTGTGCGACACTGTAAATGGTGATAAAGGCAAGTTTCACCTACAGGACAAGACACTAGTTTGAGTTTTCACTGCAAGTTTTTTACATTGTTTGGACATGTGCACTTACGCACGTATGGGATGCAGAAACAGTTGCAAATAAAATGCCTACATGAAAGCATGTAACTGAACATTGTCTGCTTGTGTAGCTGGCTGAGCCAAGTTGTCTTTTGATTGAGCGTTAATAACTAATGAATCTGCTTCAGTCTCTTATTGCTGATTTCATTTGCTCTGCATAATTCAGCAGTGTGTCTGTTTAGCTGTCTGAGCCAAATCTGACATGATAACAGCAGTGAGGATCAGAAAAGTTGCTTCGGTGTTTTATTTCTACTTTGATTCTGTTTAGCTGCTATCTGCTGTCTAAGCAGGAATTAGGATAAATGGGCTTTATCTGTCTAAGCCACTGGATAAAATGCAGAAGCACAACGTTAATGAAGACAATTGCCAAAGCTTTGGGAAGAGGAAAGTACGTTGGCTTCAATCGATCCTCCCATGTATGGGAATAATTTCATGTAGTGCATTTTTGGCAAGATAATAAATTTCTTCCTGAGCATATGATCCGATTCTGGCTCTTGCGTAACAAGAAAAGTATGATATCCATTGACCAGTTTCAGTGGAGCGATATGTACCATATGTGTGTTTTCATGCGTCCACTCAACCGACATGTCATACATCAACCAGTGCAGATAGCTTTTTATGGTACAGATCACTAAGTAACCCTTCAAACATACTTCATTGCCCGTGTTATGAATTTGGCATCAATTGATGTGCTGTCATTGTGATTTACACTCGTAATATATGCATAGTGCACGTGTTGCGTTGTGAACAGCGCTGCAGCAAGCAGCAGCTTACTGTTCGACTTGGCATCCACGATGTTGAGCACTGCTGGAGCAGCGAGCTTCTCGCTCAAGCAGCCACTTGTGATGCAACAGGGAGAATGGGTGAAATGCTCACTTTTTCCACCCTGAATGCTGTATCTCGAATTTACAGCACATGCATGCAAATGACCATTACAGCAGCAGATTCTTACTTAAGTGACAAACACAAGGCCAGCAGTGCCTATATAGCTTCAATAATGCACATCTCTGATGCAAGAATTTGATTTGGTGGAGAATATACATGCGCATACGTAGGAAAAGCTGAAAGGTGGGTTATTTGATTTCAGTGCTGTGTTTCACGTCTTCACATGCATTGTTGCAGCTAATCATACCGGTGAAATCTAGCTCATGAAATTTCACTATCGCGAAGCACAGCTCATTTGCGAAGCCTAAGCAAGACAATGGAATTGAACTTACAGTGGTAATACTCATGTATAATATTTATTATCATAGACAATGCAAACTCAACGCAGAACCCTATTCGTATTTAATTCACAAAGGTTTTTGTCAAAAACAACTCAAAGCGCTCCAAAATAAAACAGGCGAAGAAAACATATCAGCTTGAAATAACACATTTAACAATGGAATCTCAGCGTAACCGAGAATCAAAATAGAAAAGGTGGCATATTAAATCACATCACGCAGCTAAGCTACAGCTCGGAGGCATTCACGTTCAAAAAACGCGATAATTCAGCTTCTTGTATTTGGTGACTTGATCACAATTTGGACGAATACGCTTGCCCCCGGCATGGACTTGGGACACACGGCTCGACATATGCTCTAACGAAATGCAGCGCGCGACGTCGCGCTCTTTGCGTTTCGCCCTGTGCATAGCTCTCCATGGCGTTAACGTCGTGCGCTATGCACAGCAGTAATATTTACGACTGGCGTAATCTACGAGAAATTAACAAGGAGCTATCGCCCCCTGTCGCAGTCACTGGTGCGATAACGTGGGTAGCACAGACACAAACGGTAGAACGAGAAGCACTTCACGCTCAAGACGAAACGCCCGCACAGGATGACGACGACCGCTTTGTATCACACAGCGTACACAGAATCCAGTACCTGCAGCGGCGGCTATTTCCCGGCAACGCCGGTCGCCCACAAAACAGAAGAAAACACCATAGCGATTGTCGTTACCGAGCATGTTAAGAACACTGCACACAACACGCAAACAAGGAATACGACTGAACGGCACTCAAAATCATTCTCAGAGCCGGACGCCGCCGGTGGATTGACGCGAACAGCGGAGGTGGCCATTTTGGTAGAAGCAAGAGGCGTTGGTAGAAGTCGGTAAGCGCGGAAGAACATGCTCTGTGATTTCTTTCGTGAACGCGGCGATACCATGACGTCACGTTGATGCGGTGACACCATTGGCTGGAGGGGGGTCCTTTGATGAGGAAAAGCCGCATTTTTCTTGAGTTGTATCCGACTGTAGTGCATATTGTACGAAACCCTATGGGTGCAATGGCTCCCATTACGCACCCACCACGGCCACCAATACAATTCTAAGGCATTTACTTAGGCAAAAAAGAAGGCCATATCGAACAAGCTGCAAAAAAAGGACGGGACAAAAGAAGAGTGAACGACGACACAGCGCTGAACTCTCATATGAATCTTATTACAAAAAACACACATATATATACTCCACTCTGAGGAGCCACGTGTCTTCATATCTTGTCATCCGCGATTACATCACAAGTAAAGCATTGTCAGACTGCACGTGCCAAATACCTCACAATGCGCACCGCGACCAGACAGCAAGACAAGTTCACACTATCACCTTGGCAAACGCGATTACAACACCGACAAAATTCACGTGCCAAGGAACACACTAATGCGCACCGCGACCAATCAAGAACACAAATTCTCTATCAGCTAACAACACTGAAGGAACGCTGACCTACCTGTCTCCATTTTTTCTAATGTGATACTCTTATATTATTTCCCGTACACGTTGATCCTTGTGTTTAGCAATTACCAGAGTGTCCTGAAAGACAGGGACACACCCACACTTCGCACTGTGCTGAGCAACATGGGAATACTTGTCTCCTTGCAACTTGTCTCTTTGTATTCCCATGTTGCTCAGCATTGTGCGCAGTATGCGTGTGTCCCTGTATTCACCGGCTTTCGGCGCCGTGAAATCCCCGTTAATTTGCAGCAGGCGTAGCTTCGCACGACGTGCGTTTAAATACTGTTTCCAAGCGAAATAAATAATAGTTTTGACCAGCTCAGCGAAAACGAAGCATAAAAATAACGTTCCGTGTTATGTTTTTATGTTTATCAATAAAATCGTAATTATTTGTTTGACGTAAAAGACACACGAAGGCAGTAAAAGCGTCTGTATTACAAAGAAACCAACGCATGGCATTCGTCCACACTCCTCCTAGCATTCCTCCATGCCTCCTAGTAAGCTGGTGGGTCACGGTAGAGACAATTTTGTTTACCTGAACTGGCTGCACTGGTGCAAGCAGTGCTGCATATGTTCATTTTTTTACTAATTGATATCCTCAGTAGCACTCTGCACTGTTCTGCACGACACTGCACTAATTTGCACCAGTTCAGGTAAAAAAAAATGCCCCTATTGTCGAGTTTAGGAAGAAAATAACTAATAAATATGACTGTCTTATTTATTACGGCGCTGACTGAGTTCGAGCTAGACGAATGAGTGAACCGGCGGCGTCGGTACGCTCCGCCGTTATCAGGCATAGCGTTTCGCTGTCCTTACCGCGTCATACAGCCGACGGTCACGTCTGTCTTATTCTGTGAACACGCCATAAAGTTGTAACGTAGCCACAAATAAATATAGCGTGGCGGCGATGACGGCCGAGGAGGTGATAACGCAACAAAGCTCGCATTCAAGCAGAAAGCTCAACACGCCGGACCTATATCGCTAACCAAAAACGCCAGAAACACTCAATGGCTCAACCTACAAGAAGACTTAGGCAGTGATCATTGCATAGTCGCAACCACAATAACAACCACCTCAAGTAATGTAAAAGCAAGAATGACTAGAATAACCGAGTGGGACAAGTTTCGACAGATCCGCAACAATGGAAGGGAGACCGTCAATGAAATCACAGACATCCATAGCTGGGTGCGCCAAACTACTGACGACGTCAACACCGCCACAGAGGAGATTCCCAGGGGAGAGGAAGAACCAACAGATGTGGATGTGAAACTCGCTCACATGTGCTGGCAAAGAAACGTTTGCAACGGAGTCTCCAAACGCACAAACACCTCCGCAGTCTGCTGAGGAGAATAGCCAAGCTAAGTAGGAGATACAAGATTATACCCGACAACTGGCCAATCAGTCTTGGAACTCACTGTGCGAAGCAATGGATCGACACATGTATGCATGTATGTATTTATTGTTCATTGGAAAGGGAAGATCCGCCAACAGGCGTAAATTGTCTCGCCTAGGGGGCGGATACCGGAACGCCTACTGGTGCAGGGGGGGGGGGGGGGGATAGGGAGGAAAGAATACATAGGAATAGGAGGATAGGGTAGAAGGTTGACATTATCATGCATATAACACACTGGGCAAGTTGGCAAGGATAAATACAAAACAGGAAAGAAAAAAAGAAGTTAAACATTGAGGAAATTGGCATTACAGTGGAACACTACAGATATAGACAGCACGTATATCTACAGAGGACAATGTTTAACACACATGTAAAAGGGGACACACACGCACACACATGTAGAGAAGTTGCATCAGCAACTTCTTCAACACATCGATAATAAGAAAGCGTGGAACCTCCTTCGTTATCTTAACGATCCAGAGAAAAATAGAACAACCCAATTGCACAATCTAGCAAAACTCATACATACATACCCCTGCACAGAGCAACAACTTATCCAGGAACTATGTCATAAATACTTCAAGACAGAACTACACATCCCCCACGCAAGGTATGCTGGGGTGGATAACCAGGCGTTGGACGCCCCTATAACGCTAGCAGAGGTTAATTGCGCAATACAAACCCTTCGAGTCAACTCTGCACCTGGACCGGATGGAATCACAAATAAAATGATCCGAAAGTTAGACGACACCTCAGTGGAGGTGCTGACAAAATACTTCAACAAATACTGGGAAAGTGGCAACATACCAGGTCAATGGATGGTAGCCGAAATCAAACTGATCCCAGAACCAGGAAAGAAACTAAATCTGAAAAACCTTAGACCGATATCCCTCACGTCATGCCCAGGAAAGCTTCTGGGACACGTCGTACTCAACAGACTCAATCGATATATGGAAGAAAAAGATCTATACCCCTTCACCGTGGTGGGTTTCAGAAAAAAGCTCTCCACTCAAGACACCATGCTTAGATTGAAGAAGCGGATTCTCGAGGGGCACGACGGTTCTCCTCTGCACACAACAGCCGTACTTTGGTTAGATCTAGCCAAAGCATTTGATTCCGTGAGGCACGAAGCTATTCTCCAGACTCTCCACAAGATAGGGGTAGGAACGCGAATCTATCCCTACATCCGCAACTTTCTAAGCGCCAGGACAGACACACTTACTCTTGGTTGCATCCAAAGCGAAAATATCAACCTCGGTAGCAAAGGAACGCTGCAAGGAAGTAGCAAGGAACGCTGTTATATCCCGACCTTTTCAATATGGCTCTACTGGATCTACCCAAGAAACTATAGAAGATGAAGGACCTGAAATTCAGTTTTTATGCAGGCGATATCACGCCCTGGACTGACGGCGATATCACGCTCTGGAGTGACGGACGAATACAAGAAGGACTACAACGCGCCGTAGATACGATAAACGCATTCATATCTCCTAACGGTCTGACATGCTCCACAGAGAAATCGGCACTACTTATCATCCGCCCTGAACACCGTACGCGACGGTCAATGTCCACTGATGATCCCCAGATTGAGCTGCATCACGGGGGAAAAACCATATCTACTTTAAACTCAATTCGAATCCTGGGTTTAAATATGCGCGCCACAGGAAGTAACACGCAAATCATAAAGGCATTGCACAAGCAAACTACACAGACCGTATACGCCTTATCTCTGGCATAACCAACCAAAAAGGGGAAATGAAAGAAGAAAGCACCATAAAACTCGCTCAGGCTTTCATCATAAGCCGGAACATCTACATCACCCGTTACCTTATTATCAAGAAGGGGAAAAAAATAAACAATATGATTAAAAGGCCACATAAATAGATACGGTAAAAAAGATACGGTAAAAAAGTGTGATGTTCCTTAGTTCAACGCCTAGCCTTTCGCTCGCTTCTGAATCAACGTTACTTGATCGCCTTGTGGTGTTTACGCCAATTTTAAAATGAAGAGATGCGTTTCTCTATCCACCCTCAGATGCCATCCTAATTTTTATTAAAGCCCAGTATTTTTATATATTTTATGCATAATACTTCATATCCTGATTGTGGTCTTTATGAGCTAAGCCTCAAATTGCACTGCATGTCGTCATAGGTATACGTGGACCCCGTCCCTGATTGATTAAGTTTTGCTTGCGCAGAAAACACGGCGAATTCTCCGTGAATTCATGTAGTTGAGAATAGGGCCCCAAGCTGCGAAGACTCGGGATTTATCACTCGCGCTAAGCTGCTGCGGAATATTTGATGCATAGGTGGCGAGCGCCGGGGTGCGGCGAAAGACGCGGCCACGCCCGTTTTACCAATGCTCTCTCTCCCCGGCCGATTGGGGCGGCCGGAGCAAAACGTGCGTGGATTGACCTCGGAACAGGGGTTCATCCACAGTTTCAATTGCGGGGGGTGTCGAAATCTTTCGGGGGTGTATATAAATTCCTGGAAAGGGTGCTCGCCGCGGTTGCGGAATATTTTTTGGGGGGCTGTGGAAGTCCCCTTGGGGGGGGGGGGGGGGGGGTGTTGGGGGGTGTATATAAATTCTCGGAGGTCAGCACCAACCGTAAAATTTGCGCGGTGATGGCGCTGCCATTCTCCGGCGGGCGCACGTTGACCCTCGAGCTGACCCAAGAGCACCGCTGTTTCACAGTTGGTGGAAAAAGGTTATTTTTTTTATTCCACTAAAACACGGGTAAAAGCCGCACGACATCTCAATTTACAATTTGTTTTTGTTGTAACGGTAAGCTATACCACATGCAAGCGATTGCAGAACTTTTCACACTTCGGTAAACAGCAGGCCGTAAAATGCGCACTTGGCGCTACACCCTCAACACCACCAAACAAGACATTACACGGCATCTTCCACGACAGTATAAAAGTGTTATTGAATGAGAATCTGTCCACGTATAAGTGTACATTCGTGCCAAAATAGTGGCGACATTTTCACGAAAGTGGCACGGACATATCGGCCACGCGTGTCAAAAACTACGACAGCGTACTAAACTGCGACTGCGACACCGCGCGAGTTTTTTACTCCTCTGTCGCCCGTTTAGTTTGCTTTGGTTAATCATTACGTACTAAAGGAAGGTCTTCATTTGTATAAAACAAAACAAACTATATATTGTCACGAAGCCAAGGACGACGCAGTTGTCTTGAAAGAGAAACAAGTTTATTGGAGCGAACTTGTGCTCCCCTAACAACTCAAAAGAATACAGAGGCAGGCGGCGAAGCAGCGGTCAACAAAGTGACTTGCGTCGGCGAGCGTCGCAGAATCGAATGCCGAGGCGTCTGCTCTGCAGGCTTTTTATCTTTCGGCGCGAGTGTTCCTGAAACCGTCGATTCACATCCAGAACATTTTACCCGCCGCGGTGGCTCAGTGGCTAAGGCGTTGCGCTGCTGAGCACAAGGTCGCGGGTTCGATTCCCGGCCGCGGCGGCCGCTTTTCTGATGGAGGCGAAAAGCAAAAACGCCCGTGTGTACGAGATTTCGGCGCACGATAAAGATCCCCAGGTGGTCAAAATTAATCCGGAGCCCTCCACTACGGCGCGCCTCATCGCCTGCGTTGCGTCGGCGCATTAAACCCCACAATCAATCAAACATCCAGAACATTTTAGATCAGACGATTATTCTGGGCTAGCGACGTTAGGGCGAAACAGTCTGCGTATCTCAATGTGATAGCCCGTGCGGCATAAAAATAAAGAATGGAAGACGCGCTTTGCTTGGAACGCAGATAACACAGCCGGGCGTGGCCCGGCAGTAAAAACAAACGATAAATAAGCAAGCCCATGCATGGTTCGCGGCAATATGCAGCACACTGCAAACCTAACATAACTGGTGTGCATTTGAACAAGCCCAATGACGCGAGTGCAACGCACTAACCACAGCTCCCGTATATTCACAAAGTTGTCAAAATGCTAAACAAAATGCTAAACGATGCTAAAAACAAGATTTACATGCTGTACAACGTGAGGATAAAAGCCGTTCGAAGAATGCTAAACCGCCAGAATGATCTACAAGAAGTTATTTCTGTGATGTCGAGGCTTGGCCAGGCCAATAAAAGTGGCCATCGAACAGCCGATGCACGGCCCGTCCGCAAGCAAAGCCCCCGGAGGCTGTCGATCTTTACAGTTTTCGCTGCACCAGGTTGGCTGCCGCAACCAAGTCAGTGTTCGCACGAACTTCTCGCCACTAGAGTAGTGCAAGTGCAGTGCCTTCAACACTGGAAGTTGAGCAGTCATGTGTTCATAAAACGACAACACTTCATTTTGCTCGGACGGCATGCTCACATCGAGGCTGAGGTGATTTAGGCCTGTGAGGGCTTCAAGTTCCTCCTGGTAGAACTCAAGGCCACGGAACAGCGCGCGGTCTCTCAGAACAAGGGATCGCAAATTGTCGTTGCAGCTGAGTAGATAGCCGATGTTACCTGTCACAGTGTCTGTGTGCCAAGCCATGAAGGAAAGCCGGAGCTCGGTCGGGCGGAGCTGGGCGATAAAGTTGAGGGATGTTACTTTCGGTACGTTGCATAGACTGAAGCGTTTCAGTGCACTGTGCTGCTGAAGAAGGGCCGCCTCTTCTTCACGCACTCGAAAAGGCTGACGACAGGAGGCGCAGTATAAGCTGACATTGTCAAAGTTCATCCTCACGTCCAGTTCCTCGAGCTTTGACGACACCTTTGCCAGATTTCTGAAAGAATGCGCTCGGTTGATGCCGCATGGCGCGAGTGACAGCGCTTTAAGCTTCATGGGGACCGCAGAAAGGACGTTGCAGCAGTCCACGCCGCCGGTGAAGTGAAACGAGTTCAGGTTCAGCTCTGTGATATGTCGGAAGGAACTGAGGAATGTCACAAGGGGCGTTTTGAACTTGGGGCCAGCGCAGGCAGCAGTGTCCGACTCGGCGTAAGGCAAGAAGGTGAGCGTGAGCGCTTCGACATGCGGCAAAGTCATTGCGATTGCCGCTTCCTGCAGTTTACTTTCAACATTGGCTTCGTTGCTCAGCGCCACGACGACTTGCTTGAAGCAAGGATGCATGGCGTGGGTATGCGAGGAACTGGCGCCGGCAGTGGAGGCTCTAAGGCATACCAGGTTGCCACACACGGTGGCGTCGGACAAGCAATTTGACGGCACCTCCAACACCCGCACGAAAGAGTTGAAAAGAGATCGCTGGCCCCGTACCGCGTCCAGCTCCGTCGAGTAAATCAAGGTGGTAATGGAGGCTGTGGCGAACGTTGTCATGCCGATACACATGGCCGTGGTTTCCGTGAACTCACCGTAAAGTGCATGGAGGTGCAAATTCTGCAGCACGACGCAACGATTCAGTAGGAAGCCGAGGAGGGCGTAGTTGTCTAATCCCTCGCAGGCCACTTCCACGTACGTGCTACGCAACTGCGGTATCGCCCTGTCGTTGTACGGGGCCGTGACACGGTGCGTGTAGTCGTCGCCGAAGTTCTCCCCGTAGAAAGACCAGTCTAGGCGCTGAAGATAAGGCAGCCATTCCATCAAGACAACCAGCAAAGCACTGTAGGGCAACGGACAGCTGACGCAGCGCAGCTCCGTGAGTGTGTGGCAGGTTCCGACCCAGGACAGGATGAAGTCCGGTGCGGCCACTATGCAGTTGGACACGTCCAGAACCTTCACATTGCGCATCACGCGCTTCGTGAAGAACTGCTGCAACGTCCTTTCGTCGGAACTTGGAGCACAGACTATCTTCGCCGCAAGGCGTTCATCCCTGACGATGTCGTTGAAGCGAGGCGCAGTGGCTTCGATGGCGAGCAGCGCATCCGTGTCCGCGTAGGACAGGATTCGGAGCCAGACAGCGTTCGGAAGATGGGCGTAGTCGTAGTTGCAATGCCCCACGGCCATCTTGAGCCGAGTACTTGAAGGCACAGCCTGGAAATTTCACGGTCCGCTTCGGCTGACGCTTCCAAGCGCATGTGAAGACACGGAGACGATATACGCAGGGGTCAGCAAGTTCACACGTGACACACTCAAACGCAGGCGCAGTGAACATTGAGGTGTTATTTCTAGTTTTTTAACGGCACACTGGGGCACTCCATTATTTCCGATTCGAAAATTGATGTGTAATGTATGGCGTACAGCGAATACAAAGAAATAAGAGCAACGGTCCGCACAACATCCGTTACATGTGCAGGGTCATGCGACTTTACAGTTCGGAATCTTCGCGCATCCGGAGTTCGGCACGTTTTGGAATACAGCGTGGTGTTAGGTACGCCGTCTCCTAGTTTAGCGACGCTACTTAATTATTTAGTTTGCATTTCAGCACCACTGCGCAGCCGCAGACCGCCCGCCCCTTCGCATCTGACCTGGGCGATTTGGTTGGCGACGTGAGCTTGGCCGTGTGGCTCGTTGTTATCGATATGTTGTGTGCGCGTATACTGCCATGCTGATGACGTGCATTTCAAAGCGGAATGCGACGACAAGCGGAAGGCTACAATTGATTTTTAAACTTCGGAATACTAACGCAATACATTTACGGAATGTAAGCTCCTGGCCTAAATTCGTTGCCCTTTTTCTGCGCAGCAGTGTTGAGCAACCGGCGGCGGAGACTCGTGAATAGCACTTGGCACGGCCGCAGATGTCGCCACCTGCTGTCAAGGCCCTCCGAGCCTACTTTGAGGTCGTCCCTCTGACCAGTCCGCGCTGGTTGTAACCATGACATATAAAAAGAACGCACACTAAACACGTTGATGGGCCATGAAACACCAGCAAAAGCCAGGCGATCTACGCAATCACAGGCACTCACAAATCCAGGTTGTGGAACTCTGAGCTTACGTTTCCTCACAGTTAAAATATAACGTCTACCTACCGGCCATTTCATTCGCTTAGATGATCGTTTGGTCAAGAATGGAGAAAATTTCGGACATGCGGCGCATACCAAGAAATAGATAACTTGATGCTGCTCAATGTAGAAATGAATGAACTGCTTGCATGAATGAATGAATATTTTGCTTGCACTCGAATGTGAGCAACAGTTCGCAGAAGAAATTGCGCATGACACACAAGTCCTTGCTCAGCTAGAAGTTCCGGCACGAGCAGTAAGTGCGACCACGTGGGCGCTAAGTTCCGCACGCTTCCGCTTGAACTTCCGCTATTTCGAGCCCGGAGATCAGGTGGGGCGGCGATCGAGGGCAAAGCGGTGCCGGTTGGGACGATCACGTTTTGAATTCTCTCTGCTGGAAACAGCGGATCTGTCCCATGCCAAGGTACTCAAGTTGTGCCATCTTTCGAGTCCGAAACCTACAAGGCCGTAGTTCCCCGTGCGGTAACACTTTTCCCAGCCGGCATGCTGACCGTGCTGGTAAGCCGCACCGTGCCCCGCACGTACCTGATGCTTCGCTCACCGCCCTTAAGATCAAGGACGCTATTTTTGCAGGTCACTTGTCGCTCGTCACTCCAGTCAACGGCGCAACCAAGTGCAAGCTAGTGCAACAAAGCGATCTCCTTGCCAAAGGCCGTAGGAGCTTGGTCACTGATCTATAGAGCTGAAGAACATAAAAAAAATGTTCGACTATCCCTGCACAAAGAGTGACGACGAACAGTAGGGGCGTTGGAGCCCTGCGGCGCACTTAAGTCCGTCACGAAGGAAATCCGATGTTGAGATGACATGGATGCAATGAACAACCTTTGCCTTCTTGGAAGCCATGTTGGCACTCCTAAATGACACTCCCACATGTACACAGAAAGCTGCTTGTGCGCGAGTAAATTATTTTTTTCTAATCATTTTGAGAAAAAACGGAAGTACGAAGACTGCTCTGTAGTTATTAAGGTCTTTAGCATTTCCACTTTCCAAGAAGAGACTCACTTTCGCCCTTTTAGTGGCACGTGGGAAAGAGCCAGAGCACGGAATTTGCTTAAATAAGCGCGCAAGGCATGGCGTGAGAATGTACATTACATGCTTAACGAGTTTTATTTCAATATCGTTGACATCTTTGGCCGTGCTGTTGGACTCTGTTTTTTAGTATGCTGTTTTAGTCCGCTTGAGTCCGCTTCGAATTACTATTTTCTCGTGGTGCTGCAACGTGAGTCCTGGGAGTTTAAGTTGATTACAACCAAGTCCTTTCTTGACAAAGATTACTGAGTACCCAGGTGTCCTGGTTGCGGAGTATCCGAGCTGGCTTGGTTTGCATGCGATTGCAGGGTCCGAGTATGTGACGTATACCCGGTAATCAAAGGTACGGTCCATGGTTATTGTAGAAATATAAAAAGCGGCTTGAGCTGCTGAAAATTTTGTAGCAGTATGGGTGACTTTTGAGAATACCTACGGCAGCTACAGTGTGGAATATATTAGGTTTTGGCACCATACATTTCCGGAATGACTGCGTGGTGGTACTTTACGTGGTGGTTCTTGAAGTGAGTCCGGGCTGAGGTAGGTGGTTAATGATTTTTTGCATCGTGGCCGGCTTTAAAGAAGAGCGCGTATTTTGCCAATGGCTCCTTGCTGGGCTGCACCTTCCTTTAGGATTTCCGGGCTATACTTCTTTTAGGATTTCAAATCATATAATTAATAGTAGTTGCACGAGTTCGGGATCGAGTTTGGATTGGGCGTGGGCGTAGTCTTAATGCTTGGGCTACCGCAGCGCCTTGCCGAGTTGATGGGCCTGGGGTGGTGCGAGGTGCGGGGTGTCTGTTAGCGCTTTCTTGAGTTCTTGCTTCTCTTTCCTCAAAGTTCAAGTTCTTCACGCATAGAAGCTTATTAGGAGACGATTTCCGCGTCGTCTGTTTCGGCTAAAGTCGATGATTGGTGATCTTGTTGAGGTGTGGTGGCAAAGTTTGTGGTTGCACCACTCTGCCAGCCCATGAGATTCCCCGAACCGCTTCCTTACTCGGCCTATTGGAGGGTGTTGGGATGCGACTGGGGCATTGCGGGCTAAGTGCTATGTGGACAATCTTCTTAAATGCAGAACAGAAGACTAACGGGCAATATTCCTGAGTTTCATCAGGGCTTTGCCGCATGTGGGACAGGCGGTGGTGTGCGGGCAGTAGTTTGCCATGTGGCCAATGTAGTGGCAGTTGTAGCCCAATATGCATATTGGATTATAGTCACCGACTTTTACTATTGCCATGTAATCTTGAGTACCTTTGGAAGTGTTGGAGTGTCAAAAATGAAGACCGCCCTATTTGTCTTGCCAATCCCATTCACATTGAGGACTTCAGGCTGCTCGCAACGCAACCGTTTCCGGATGTCTTTTATTCGACTCGTTGGGTTCGACACCGATGACTCCACGTGTCGTGTTGGTACGGGGATATGAACCCCTGATCTCGGCAGGTATTGTGGTGACGCGGCCGTTGTACATAGCTTGCATGGTTGTTGTTTGAGCTATTCGCTCAGCAGGCTCGTTGTCGTATACTTTGATGTGTATGCAGTTTCCCATTGCATCATGTCTGTGGGAGGAAATTCTGAGAGGTAGGCCAGAGGAGCTGTGATGCCAATCAGATGTGCGAATGAGCTTTTCGGGATGTCAAAGATGTTGATTTTCGTGAGTGGTCTGAACGGGAGTACCGAACGAGGGCGACTTCCGCGGTCTGTCTCGGTTATTGTTGGGGCCAAGGCCATTTAGTTCCGTTGCCACGATGGAAGGGGGTCCCTGGGTGTGTATTTGGTATGGTAGGCTCGTCAGGCCGGTCGTGGTCCATGAAGGTTCCATGTCCGAGAACTGGTGGATAGGCTGTGCTCCTAGGTGTGATAGATGCTCCTGGGTGGCGTAAGTCTGAGGTACTTGCTTGCGAACCGACCTGCGGCGCTTTGAGGTTGCGTTGAGGCACAGGTGCGTGACCTTGGACGGGCATTGTAGCTGCCATCCCTGCTGCAGACCGAACGTAGCGGGCCGCAGCGGCAGATGATGCAGCGACGGCGTGGTGCTGGTTAGGCCTAGATGATTCGAGAAATTCTTTCGCTCACAATAGGTTTAGCAATGGACCGACCAAGGTGGGACTGAACAAGAGTACACTGAGCACGTCACAAACACCTTGATGCAACTGGTCGGTCACTGCCGGTAGAAGATACTGCACTTACTGCTGTCGAAAAGTGAAGCCGATGTGGCATCCATGCGCATCCGGTCAGAGCACGCACCATTCGAACGAAGAAGGGCAGGCGCTGTTGCATATAGGGACAATATTCCGTTCCCTTCTGGGTAAGAGCAATTTCTCGTGCATACCCACCGCCGGGGCCCGCCTACTGCTTCAATTCGAACACTCCTTTTATTCTTTCATGCAACTGTTAAATGGAGCCCGCTATTGAGCCTCAGTAGCCTATAGAATTGTGGGATTTGGAATGAACGGCCCGGGTTCAGGGTCCAGCAATGCCAATATTTTCAATAGCGAGGCTGTCGTTGGTCGAGGCTTTCATGGGACGATTTGTAGTAACACGGGCGCAGCGATGTCCAGAAGGAATAGCCTAGTGGTGGGGAGAGTAAGCGCGAAGCAGACAAGCAGCGAGGTAATAGAATTCTTGAACAAGACTTTATTTAGGCAAAGCTTTTCTAAACTACTTAATCTCGTGGCAACGTTTATGCTTCTAAAAGTTGTAGAGCAAAAAAAAAAAAAAAACATCCTACATACTTGAGTGAAGATATCAATACATAAAGGACATCTGCATATTCCTTTTAGTTAAAAATACTTGGCTGCTCGATTTTTGCGATAGCAAGTAAGGAAATACACATTTCTACAAAACGCGCTCGTGGCGCTCCCTCGTGGTAGTGTCTGAAAGGTGGCGCCATTCATTGTTTAATCGTGACGCTACCGTACATGTCCAAACAACTCCGTCGGTTGCAACGCGCGAGATTCAAAATTCGCATAAGAGAATATGAAAGGTTCCACATTATTGTTGTTTTAGCCGGGGACAAGTATTTAAAAAATTCTACAGAAATTCAGGGAATTGTCTACTAATGCGTAGCTTTCTTATGCCTTGGGAGTCCATTACAGCCATTTTTTTGGTCTTTCTAAACACTGTCCGACCAATTATCTCTATTAAATGCAGAGCATTTCTTTAACTCACATGTCGCGTCTGCCGCCCGTCCGCAACAGCTCAGCGCGCAGGTGCGCCCTCTCCCCCACTCCTCCTCTCCCGCATCACGCTACCCTCCTCGCTCTCAACAACAGGTCCGCACCCCTCCCCCTACACTACAAAAAGAAATAACAGTTACCGGCGCCTGGTTTCGATCCCACGACCCTGCGGGCGGAACGCAAGGTACATGGTGCTCTACCCACTGCGCCACAAAGCCGACACAGAATGGAAGGCTACGAACGCGCCTTATATCCTTGACTCATTCAAACTACGTCAAGAAGCTGCTGATACAACGCATTCACTACCTGTGGGCGGAACGCGAGGTACATGGTGCTCTTCCCACTGCGCCACAAAACCGACACAGAATGAAAGGCTACGAACGCGCCTTATATCCTTGACTCATTCAAACTACGTCAAGAAGCTGCTGATACAACGCATTCACTACCACCAACTCTCCAAGCACTAAACGTTAACGCAATACACCCACCCCCTATGCGACCCATTTACTCGAGTCCCCCTCGCGGGGGGATGGGCCCAATTTTTTGACGCTATTATAACGATGGCGCGTGGAACTTCCGCAATATCTGCGTTTTTGTGGAAATGCAGGGCGTTACACTGTACTCGCTGTGGGGGTACTAGGCAAAGAATGCTACGCATTAATACCCCCTTTATTCTCGCGTGCAGTTAAAAGTGTGTTGCCGCACGGCTCACTGCCATGGTCGTCAGCATTCCTTTCGGCGGGTCCCGGATGGCTGGATAGATAGATGTGTAAAAATTCCGATTTCAAAAGTTCTAGGGTGCTATCAGCAAAACAATTTGTGGTTAAGGTCTTTTAAGTGATGCCCTTTCATTCGGGGTAAAATACGCGACAAAAATGGGTTATCTGTTTGTTTAACCTCAGCGTTCCTGACATAACCTGGGGTAATTTTGTATTTGCAAGACGTTCTGTTAGCTTAATTCTGCGTACTCTTCTCGTAATTAAAAGTGACTCGGTTCATTTAGGTCGGTTAGAGGGGAGCAGCATGCACACCGACACGCTTTATTTACCTTTTGCATCGCACGGAAGTGTCGGGCTTGCATCTGTCTTGAAACGAAATAACGCTGTGGGGGCTGCGAGCGAACGGACGACACGAGAGTGGTCTGTGATGCGCTGTCTAGATCTTCGGGCGGGTGACAGGCGAAGCAGTTGCTTTCGTTGCTTTCAATCACCTTATTTGGGGACGCTGCTTTACAATGCGCGCGGAGGCGCCGTCAGGTGGTATTTTTCATCGCGGGTTTCCTTTATCAGTCAGAATAAATGTGTGCGCAATTAGATCGTCGCTGAAAATACCGCAGTTATAGATGCCCCTCGTGGGTGCCTGCAAGTGCCTCATTGACACTTTAGTGATTAGGACAGTACTTTCGAGTAAGATAATTAATTACAATTAATTATTACAATTAATTACAAAAAAATGCTGCCCGCTTCTCCACAGTACTGCAAACATTATGCAGTAAGTTTTCCTCGAGTTACGCCATTACTATTTTTCAAATCTGGTGCATGATAGCTGGGACACCCTGTATAGTTCTTGTGCATTGTTGCTGTAGTAGGATAGCATTTAGACGTGTTTGTAACATGCTATAGCATGGGCGTCTGCAGAAGTTTGTCTTGAGGGGGCGGGGGGGGGGGCAAACCCACAGTATTGAGGGGGAAGGGAGAGAGAGCGAGGGGGCAGGCAATTGATTGATTGATTGATTGATTGTGGGTTTAACGCATCGACGCAACGCAGGCGATGAGGCGCGCCGTAGTGGAGGGCTCCGGGTAAATTTTGATCACCTGGGGATTTTTAACGTACGCCGAAATCTCGTACACACGGGCGTTTTTGCTTTTCGACTCCATCAGAAAAGCGGCCGCCGCGGCCGGGAATCGAACCCGCGACCTCGTGCTCAGCAGCGCAACGTCTTAGCCACTGAGCCACCGCGACGGGTGGATAAGAGCCCCTTTTGCACTCCCCTGCCGATGCCCATGCGCAACTTGTTCATGAGCTCTTTGTTCCTCACGCGTTATGTACTGCCCGTACTTCATGGGTCAGCATCTTGGCCTGCAGCATGAATAAATGAATGAAAGACTGAAACCCTTAAAGTACTATACATATCTGCAGTGGGCCATTAATCTTTCGCACAACATTCCATGCGTGCCTGGAGCCTAAGCCCATGCTGTCTTTATGATTGGATTCCGAATCATCACGTATCGTAAATTTTCAGCGAGAAAACTTTCATCGCTGCATACCATTCTCAACTTGTCCGCAGGAGGCCGCGGTACAATTCAGACCAAATAAAAAATAATGAGCCTTTCAACCCGTGCAGGACGAACCGGTAACCTGCGGCGTGTTTTACCTTAATCGACGCATTTATGAACGAAATAAAACACGCGTTTGTTGGTAAGTTACGATTGAGCATAGTTAATTAGCTGAATGAAACTGAAAAAAACAAGAGTTTTATTCTAGGGGAATATTATCAGGGCTGTACGTTTCACTCATATAGAAGCCCGTGTATTAAACAATATAGTCGCTAGGAGACTTGCCTGTCCAGCCTGGCTACGCACCCAGGCAGTAGCTGCTTAGCCTATGGCGATTACCATGGCTTGTGCAACGATCATCGTCATTTGGTGCAACGCCATCTTTGTTCAAACACTAGACCACAGGCTTGGCCTTCCAGAGCCTCCCATCTCTATCTTGCACCCAAGTTTTCTGGTCCAATCAAAGAGAGCGTCTCGTTGGCTTAGCAGTCTTGGTTCCTCTAAGAATGCTTGGCGGGGCCCGGTGCTGGTCTAGTTGTTCCTCCCCCGTTGTCCGGGACAAACCGCGGTGGGGGTCCTTACCCTTCACGCTCAACACATACACCGTCGAGGACAAATCTTTCTGCTTCGCTTCAATGGCTGACAGGTTGTTTTCCGTTGTAGTATCGTCGGGGCTTTTACCGAGATGAGGTAATGTGAACCTGTGGTGCGTAGATGACCTCGCTGGTTCACTGACGACGAAGGCGGCAGCAGCTGCGATGCCGGTAGCCACCATAAGCCATTTCTCGGCACTTAATTTTGCTGCCTTATAGGGGCATGGTATGGGATAATGAATGCGGTACTGAGTTCGTGGATTCTGCGAATAGCGGCTCCTCCGATGGGGTCGGTGCCGTTGTTTCCGCCGGCAACTCTTTCACCCTCCATGTCCAGTTCGATACCCGCGCTGCCGTCCTTTTGACCACGCCACTCTGCCTCGCGTAGGGAGCAGACCAGGGCGACGGACGCCGCCACCTGCAGCGTCACCCCGATTGGCCGAGACTTGAACGAACCACATGGTAGGCCTACCTACCTATCCTTTTATCACTCCCTTTCTCCTCTAATCTTTATATACCCCTCCTCCCCCCCCCCCCCGCACTGGGTTGTATGCAGGTGAGCCCCCAGCTGGGCTCAATAATATCCCCAGTGCATCTCCTTTCCTTTTCACTCGAACCACTTAGTAGTAGTAGTAGTGGCCGTGGGAAGCGAAGGCGTGCGTCGGAGCCGCATTGCGTCTCTGTTGGGCCGCTCGGCATGCAGCCGCTCTCCGGGAACGAAGGCCACATGGGAGGACGAAGGCGCGGCGCAGTGCGAGCCCAGGCTGTTCAGGGGTGATCCGACTTGCTCTTTCGTGCCCTGCGAGTCCTTGGTTTCCGGGATGCCCTTGGCACCAGAGCACACCGTCGTGCTCCTCGTGTTTCATCGCTGGTATTTCCTTCATTTGAGGTAGTCGGAGCTGGTGCAAGGGGTGGCCATGCGGTCGCTCATTCCACACCAAGAAGCAAGATGTATTTGGCGATGATCAAGCAGCTCTAGCTAGACAGTAGGTGGTGGTGGTGGTTCCAATGAAATGGCGCGTACCCACTCAGGGGGATTGGCCAGGAAATGGGCGCCTTACCGAAAGAAATTAGGTAATTTTTATTGGAAAGAAAATTTTTTAATTATTAGGATGGATTAGCAGTATATGTGTAGAGAAATAAAAGTAAGGAGATTAGAGAAAGAAAAAAAAAAGGTAAAAACGAACACCATTTAATGAAAATTGGAATTAAGAAACACGAAGAAAGGGGTACAGACGAAGCAGTGAGCTTGGCGCGCATATTCTTGACAAGAAAATCCAGTTAAGCTGAATGCTGTGTAGCACGGCAGACGGCCTGATTCCAGGATGAATGAGTGCAACGCACTGCAAAGATCCCCGTGGCAGAATCCCAGTTCCTTCGCCCCGAAAGACAAAATAACTGTAGCAGACAGCGGCAGGTTTAGCCGGTTGCATGTACTTTCTAAGTACCTTCGTCTTATCGAGGAGAACCGTCGGCAGGAGAAGAAGAAATGGTCGATAGTTTCTGGTTCTTTGCAAAAGGCGCATAACGGCGACAGGGCCAGATTAGAGCGGTGCAAGTAATAATTTAAATTTGGCACGCGACAGCGAAAGCTAGTGAGGGTTACTTCACAAGCTCGCGACTGGCTTATGCTGCACTTCCATGAGTACCGGAGGTGCTCGAGCTCCGAGTCGTCGTAAGTAGAATCAGGCAGACTTTGAAGTAAGCACAGCCTACGGAAGCGAGCCGAAGTTATGAGGGAAATGGGCGGCAGAACCTCCACTACTGGACCGCCCAATGCCATTCCCGCCAGAGCATCCGCCGATTCGTTAAGCCAGATACCTGCATGTCCAGGTACCCAGACCAAACGAAGTTCACGAAGGGAGGAAGGCGCTAAAGAAGCAAGGACTCGACGTAGGGGGGATGAAGTTGAAGAAGTAAGGGCAGAACAAACGGAAAATGAATCCGTGAGAATTATTGCCTGTCGTTTCGAGGAACCAAGCTTACGAAGGGCCAAGACTATTGCGAGGAGGAGGAGGAGGAGGAAAAAACGTTTATTGCTCCCATTGAACGGGAAGAAAGGAGCGCGGGATGGTTGTCGGTCATCCATGGTGGGTGGCGTCCCTAGTCCGGGATGCCATGGCCAGCTGCAGCTCGAATGGCCCTGGTCACCAGGCCACGCTGGTTTTCCAGGACATCGCTACTCAGCAGGACCTCCCACTGCTCCTGTGTCGGTGCGATGACTTCAGGTAGTTCGGTGACGCCTTTACACTCCCACACCATGTGGTACAGGGTGTTGGGTGTCCCAGAGCAGAAGTTGCAGTGGAAAGATGTAGTAAAGTTAGGCAGCAACTCGCGAGTCTCAGCCAAACACCGAGCTTCGTCTTCCTCTTCGCTGCTCCGGAATCACCAGACATGACGGCCAATCGCCTTAATTCGCCATAGGCTATGCAGCTACTTTAACAAAACTTGTTGGCTAGTTGGTTCATGATTCTTCAACATGTTTATCGCAAAAACAAATACGGTACACAAGAAAGGAGACAGGACAAGCGCTAACTTTCAACTGAACCTTAGTCATCGCCGGAGCCGGTAAATATAGAAAGAACTGGCGCATGCGCAGTATGCGCCACAGTAGGGCATCACAAGTACACAAATGTGTCAATCAACCAAAACGCTCGAAAAAAGATTTCTCTTGTCCTGTCTTCTTTCTTGTGTACCGTCTTTGTTTTTGCGCTAAACATTAAAGAAGTATGCAGCTACTGCCTCGGTGCGTAGCCAATGCTGGACAGGCAAGTATACCTACAATACATTGGGAGCTACAAAGCATTCGCTACCTGTGCCTACTGCCCATCCCCTGGCACCCTATACCACCTGGTATGGGAATGCCAGCAAACTCCTTCTTTACCTCCAATCACCAACCCTACTTACGAGTAGTGGGTGGACCGGCTGACCAGCTCGGACCTTGCGGCGCAACAAGAAGTCGTCGCTATAGAGCCCGGGCAGCCAGCCAGGACCAGGGCATCCCGCACTAAGGACGACCGCCACAGGGCTGGTGCCCCTGCCATCTAGCACCAAATCCGCTCGTTTTCATTAAACGTTTCTTTCTCTCTCTCTCTCTCGCGAAAAACTGGACACGAAAAGTTTTTCATGTCGACGCGGCGCGTAGACGGACGGACATCGGACACCGCCGGAGGGTACACCGTCGGCGGCAAAATAAGCCGAGGCATGCGAGCGCGTGGCAAAATGCACCGCCGCGCCATCTGACGTTGCACTTCTGGTGTCGAGACATCGATGTGCGCGTGCGCGTCCAACCCAAGGAGGATCCAACCATGCTCGCTATCCTGTCTTTTCCTTCACTTCAAGCAGAAAGCAATCACATTCAGCGTTTGGCGATAGGGGTCCCTGTGTTTGCTAACATGCCACGCTCGCAAACTCTCGGCGACGAAAGGCGAGGGTGAAGTGTGCTTGCTCGCTCTGCCCCAATACGACAGATAACATCTTTCCCGTCTCGGTGACGAACTTGTGCCACAGATATTCAATCGCGTCTTTGGATTTTTTCCCTAAATCATGCAGTAGGTTGGTAACCAAAAATGAGCGCCCCAAAACAGGAAGGAATAGAGGTAATTCAGTGAATAGCTTTTATTTGCCCCGATTTGTCGCTTAGGCGTCGGTCAGGAGCCGACGTCAGCGTTTGTACCAGTAAGCGTTTGTAAAGCGGGCTTCTCCTTTGAACGAGTAAGCTAAAGGCGGAGCATCCTTTGCAGGAAGCAGGCTGCTGCGCGGGGATTAGCTTTCATGGGATTGTCTTTAGATTGTCTTTCTTGGGCTACTTAAACGCGAAAATTTTGGCCTGCCTGTCTGTCTGTGACTCGATTCAGCCACCCCGCCAAATTGAATCAAAAGCTGCGCAATAGTCTTATATACCCACAGCCAAATCTAAACATTTAAGTCCGGCGTCAATGTTCATACTTTTCAACATCGTTGAACAAGAACAGGAGATTGCGCCCATATAAGGCCGAAAATCAATACATGATTGATATTTGCACTGTTCCTTTATTAAACAATTCACCGATGCTTGGTTTTCGCGATAGCAAATAAAATACTATATCAACCACAGAAAACCATCGCCTACCGTTGCCCGTGCTACTTGGCGGCATTTAAAAAAAATCGAACGGCAACAGCAACGAAAGCTTGCATTATATAGGTTCCACGTTCTGCTTGAAACGCGTGGAGTAGGGCAACGTGGTTCTATAAACATTGTAGTAGGATGCCTTAATTCACGCGCGTCTCCACCGCACGGCAGAGCTGGCATCGAGGCACCAACTTGGAGCAATGGAACGCGGTAAATTTAAATTGACTTGAGAAAACCTCTAGCGTGTTATCTTGGGAGGAAGGAGACGGGAGAGGAATAGCCTGAGAGGTGAGCGGAAAAGAGAAGGGAGGCGTTTGCTTGTCAGGGGCGCCAGTCTACTATCATCTCTCGCCGACATTTGCAACCAAAGGAGAAGATACGCGGCCATTTTTTTTCGTTTAGAATTCCCCAGGGCAGACATCGGGAAATCGTCACTTGGCTCCTGGACTACTGCTACTACATGACGCACTGCTTTAGCACCAATGTTTTGTCCTGGCTTTTCGCAACACCAGCTCTTGATGGTAGGGTTTCGGACATTGGTATATCTAACATCGTGAGCGAAAAAAAAAATCTGCAGAAATTCCGAGAATTGTTAACTAATTCGTAGCATTCTTATGCCGCTTTTCTAGTGTGTTAGTTCTTTGCAGCCAAATATGGCTATGAGTAGTGAAATACGCTGGAATATTTTATTCCTTTTAAGTTGTTTTTCGTTTCTCTTCGTCAATGGCGTAAATTTATACCGTTTAGCGTTGAAGCGCCTTTGCTTCGCTAATTATGTTTCTTTTTTTCCCCAAGATGCTAGGAGTACCGGAGAGTTTATTCATTTAAGCTATTTTTATTCATATTTTCAACGTTCCTTTCCGGACATTTTTTTAGTTTTCTGTTTTTTGGGGAGGTGTAAGGATTTGCATACTTTCGATTTTATCACATCATTTTTGTGAAAATATTTTTCCATTTTTTTGTTTCCGAAACCTGTATCTCCATTCACGCTATTACAATATATGATTACAGGCGTTTCCTTCCACCAAATCTGCACTCTTTGAAAAAATTCTGGGCGTTAAGTCCGCTCATCTTCGTTATTTTATTTATTCCTATTTCGAGCGTCTTTTTGCGGCCTTCACTCGTTTAATTTTCGGTTTTGGGGGAGATGTATCAGATGCATATTTTTGATTTTCCGACATCATTTTGTGAAATTTTATTCGTCTATTCAATTTTTTGACCATTTATCTTCATTTGCACTACTATAACGGTTAAATGTGTTGAAAATAATATATTGCTTTTTACAGTTTCATGCCGCACATGCGCCGCTGATTATTGCTAGAGCCACTAAATAAGCTACGCTTCACTTCATCTAGTGACTCTAAGTCGGCTGCAACTGGGCGCATGAAGCTGGCAACACTGACGACTGGCACCAAAATGGCCGCCGTCGCGCCCTGTTGACGTTACTCTGAAGCGTAGCTTATTTAGTGGTTCTAAGCGCTCACTACGAGGCCCGCGCTCACGAGCGCTCGGCATTTTTTCGCTATTTCTAACGATTTACGCGGCACACATTAAGGCCAGCTACAACAGCGCCGCTGTTAAAAACTTTTGGCATGGCTGCCCCAAGGAATACGACCACTCAGTTACTGCAATTCACTCACCGCACTAAAAAAGATAGCAATGGCCAAACGTGTACGTGTACAAATCTTTCTTGGATTTCCATTAATAGTTCAAAACTGTCCTACGGCAAAAAGAAAAGCTTCTTCCTCTTTTAAGGGGCACTGACACAAAATTTTGAAGGCGAGATAACTTCGGAGATAGATTGGTGTGAACACACATCATCTGCAAAATATATCAGCGGCGCATACAGCATAGAACATATTTAAAATCAATTTTAAAGTGTGCGAAACGCAACCGCGCAGCCAGCAGAGGACCACGCGCAATCGACATCCCGTGGATATTTTGTACATAAACAACATCCAAACACGTCACGAGTTTGTGTTTGCCGCTTCCGCACTGCCGGCGTTTTTCGCCGGCTCGCCCGGCTCGCCGCTCCAATCGGAGGGCCGGAGGGCGGAGCTTCTGCTCTCCGAACGACCCGATCGTTGGCGGCGGAGGCCGGTGCCGTGATTTCGTCAGCTCATCGGGCAGCAGGCCGCGACCAAAGTTCTACAGCTATTCCAGGCAATCTGTTTCTATCACTTTTTATTTACATTGGACGCGAAAACGCGCCGGAGACACGAAAAGCCCACTGAGCGAGCCACACGGTCGCTGTGCAGGCGGCGGCCACGGCCGCGAAGTGGCCCACGCCGGCGCAGGTAGCTCGAGTGATAGCTTAAGTGTTACCCCTGCACGAAATTGTACCCAAGCCCCAACCATGGCAGCTTATATGAGAAAGGAGTTAATGATGCGATGGCGGGTTGCATTAAAAATTGTCATCTGCACCACTTACGAGAGCGGCAATCGAATATCCGCCGCAGTGCTAAGCCGAACACATATGTAGGCGGACCTGTAGGCAGACCGGCCGGCTGCTCCCAGCGCGTCTTGCCACCCAATGCGTCCCGCGTCGTTCTTTAGCCGCGGTAGCATTTGCACTCGCAGCGCCTGCGTCACGTCCACGGTCGCTTTTAAATGCAGAGCATTTCTTTAACTCATGATGTCACCCGGCGTTGTCGGCGTGCCTCGGCGTCCGCAACAGCCGTTCCAGGTGCGCCCTCTCCCCCACTCCTCCTCTCCCGCATCACGCTACCCTCCTCGCTCTCAACAACAGGTCCGCACCCCTCCCCCTACACTATATAAAAAAATAATACTTACTCGCGCCTGGTTTCGATCCCACGACCCTGCGGGCGGAACGCAAGGTACATGGTGCTCTACCCACTGCGCCACAAAGCTGACACAGAATGGAAGGCTACGAATGCGCCTTATATCCTTGACTCATTCAAACTACGTCAAGACGCTGCTGATACAACGCATTCACTACCTGTGGGCGGAACGCGAGGTACATGGTGCTCTTCCCACTGCGCCACAAAACCGACACAGAATGAAAGGCTACGAACGCGCCTTATATCCTTGACTCATTCAAACTACGTCAAGAAGCTGCTGATACAACGCATTCACTACCACCAACTCCCCAAACACGAAACGTTAACGCAATACACCCACCCCCTATGCGACGCATTTACTCGAGTCTCCCTCGCGGGGAGATGGGCCCTTTTTTTTAATTAAGCGGCTCACGAGATCAGTACGTTGGGGCATTCGCAGAAACTGCCGGTGATGCGGATTCGACAGTGCTACGGCAGCTCTGCTCTGTGATATCCCTCCGACGGTCACATGGTCAGCTTTGTTCACACAAAATCCAGGGCAAAATCTATTGTTTCGCGGCACCCGCTGAAACCGAAACTGCGACTGGCCGCATTGAAAATGCCTCTAAATAAACAACCGCCGCACGCTGAAGCAAATGAGGTTTCTACAGGTGATAAGAAGGTCACTAGCTACTTATCGCAACCAAAAAAACAAGATGCAAAATTTTTGTGTCAGTGCCCCTTTAAATTCTAGTTGCATTTCTCCCAGGTTGAAAAGTAGAAGTTTGAAACGATTGGTGCCCGCTTTATCTATGATGAAAAGCCCAGCCTAGTAATGGTAGCAGGCTGGTTCAATGTGTTTACTAGTGTATCCACATAAAAAAAAAACACTAATCTTGAGTAAAATCAGCGTACAGGCAACTTTTAAACATTGCAGCACCATAAAAATTTGTTGTCTTATTATACTTGCATTCAAATCGTGTACAAGACCGTGTCCTACCTTTTGTTCTCACCCGTGTAGTCCACATTGTCCACAGACAATGCACCAGAATGTAATCTGCCGCACAGAATAAATAGACAGCTTAAATAAATGCAGTTGTGTCAGCCATCCACTGACTGTAGTTTTTGCTCTTGCTTCTGCATAAAATAAACCGAGTCACTTGTACCAAATATTTTATTGAAACTTTGGCAAGAGAATCCTCTAACAACAAAAAAAGTGAACAAAATATAGATGCAACATACGACCAGTTTTTTTCCTTCTTCACAGCGCAAAATGTTTGTTCTTTAGGCATTGACACGACTTCTCAAGCAGCTGTCGGATAAGTAGCAGTGCCCCCTATGACTTTGATCGAAGGGTCATCTGGTAAAGGTGCCTGTAGCTTTTCAGCGTCCTAAACTGCACGTGGCTCCACCAGGTGGCTGTACTTACAACTGTACAAAGCACGGTGGTTCGCAGACACAAGCGACATGCGTGAATGTAAAGCAGTGTTGGTGTGGCTGTGGTTTCGATTTCAAATGCACTTATTTGACGCCCTCACCAGCATTGCCAAATTTTAAAACGGCGAAGCAAGCACCGGACGAGTGAACCCTACCCCGAGGAAAATCAGCCCACACCAGAACTCATCACGGGAACACTTGACACCGCGCCGGAGACTTCGAATACACCATACTTCGTCTCCTAAAAGACTCGTGTACCAACTTAGCCAAGATGCGCAGTATCATTTGTGATCAAGAAGCATTAGCTAGCTGCATTAGTAAACAGCAATAAAATGCTGATGTGCTTACTCCTGGTTGCACCCCTGTGCACCAAAGCGAGTGCAGTACAGTAAACAAAGAAGCAGTTATGTACCCCTTGCATTTTGCAGACGGCAAGGAATGGCTGTGAAGTACCGTATCATACGTAATTATAATTTGCAATCCACTTATTAACTAGACATGCCAGTCACTAGTTCTTTCCCTACTCTGCGTGATGGCACTCCTAATCTGCTAAGCACATGCTACCAAGGAGTGTCACTCCTCCGTTTTTTATTTACTCATTTTTTCTTCCTTCCACATTGGCAGCACGAATAAGAATAAGTAGGTACATTCCCCTCTGCAAATTAAAACCCAAAATGATACGGGTATTGCTCTTTGTCACAGCTGTCATGTGCTAGCAACATGCACAGTTATGGTGCCACAGTTTGGTTCACGAGAGGTAAAGGCAAAAAAAATGACACATCATTCGACCTTTATTGCACATGACAGAGCTGTATTAAGCAAAGTGGGTGACACATGGCTTGGCTAAGTCTTCACAAGGCGTATGATTAAGTTACGAATTACTCTTAACCAGTTCATAGATTATCAATTTATTGATCAGGCTTTTGTTTGAAGCTTTGAGAAGAAAATGTCGCCACCAGCTGCGCAATTGTAAATGGCAATGCAGCAAGATCTCACAAGATGGGAGCACGGCCTACTGTGCCATCATGAAAAACAGTTCTACTGCTTGCAGTGTTGGCTCTCTTAGAATTTTTACTTCTCTCCACGTTCTTTTCTAAGGAACTTATGTACTACCAAATGCATAGGGAAGTTTGACATCCAGCTGAATGCAGCCGTACGGCTACAAAGGAAAGCTGTACAGCTGTCACAGCTGAAGAAAAATTCAGGTGGATGCCAAACTTTGCTTTGCAGAAACTTACTCCGCCTCGGGGATTTCCCCTAAGTCTGGTGTCCGTACTACCAAATACTAAATTGGGCAAAGCAAAATAAGACAAGCACACACGACAATTCAACTTCATTTATAATTATAAAAGCACACACATATGTACAGAAAACAAGGACAAACAAATCATGAAAAAAAAAGGAACAACAAAATGCCAAATTCTTCACTCAATCGAATACACCAGCACCACACAGGCTTCTATCACAGGCCAGGGCATCCTGCAGTTGTACTTTTTAAAGGAAAGCATATATGACTGGGGTATCATGCACATTTTTCGATATTACTAAGGTTTCCTGTATTTTTTGTCCGCAAACAAAAACTCTTGGAGTTCCACATGTCTTTGAACCACAAAGCACCCTATAGCACAAGGCATTGGAAAATGAGCGTCTCGGTGGGTGTGCTATTAGAGCGTGGTCACCATCAAAATTGCGCACTGTACAGAACATGATTTGGACATAAAGCTAACACGTCTCATCACTTATATATGCATCTTTAGTAGATTAGTTATCAATAGGTGCCATTTGTGTGCTTGTGTGTGAGATGACTGCCGTCAACACCGTCACAAGCAAAATAAAATTTGCTCATACCTTGTACCAAACTCTGTGTCAACTGTATGTCATGTGCTAAAAACTTTGCTGATCATCCACCTTCAGAGAGGAATGGCTAACCATTTTTTCTTTACAGTATTATTGTATTATGTAGTTTTGGCATCCTTGTCGTTATGTAGTTTTAGCATCTTTGTCAAGTACAGGCTTTCAGTTTTTATGTACGCCAATTAATTTTATTTCCCCACAAAAGTTTTACGCTTATGGCAAGAAATGTGATCCAGCCAACAGTGTCTTTGACACCCTTCCATAAAAAATCTTCAGCTGCTCTTAGGAGCATTGTACAGTTAAAATTAGGAAATAATGAAACCTCGGTTTTGGTGTGAATTTACTAGCAGCTTCTGGCACATCACTTGAGGAAACAGTAAATAAAGCAATGCCTGCAAACCACGCAACAGAATATCGTGTGCACTCTGATTTACGAAGCAAGACACACAGCATGTCATGCAGTCATACGGACATGCATGTCTCAGGCGGGATGTAATCGCATTCATGCATGTCCATATTTCGATAAACTTTTACGATTCGTTATGGTGATCTGTGTCCAAAAGGAATTTTTGGCCGCCCTCAAAACACTCCTATGTGCGGCAGAACACAGTATTGGGGCTCCTTCCTTTGCCTCACATTAGCAAACTCAGCCTAACTAAATTTTCGCTCAGTCAGCAAGTAGTAAATTGTAGACAATGTATTTTAGACATTGGGGATGGCAGCTACAGTTACGACGCGTAGTGTTAAGAGCCCCATGTTGCAGAGAAGTCGGCGCCATCAACGGCATTGACCGTGAGCAAGAAATCTTGTAGTGCCACCTTGCGGTGCCCACCGACTCCTCCAGGATTGTAAGGTGCTACCACAACAGATGGCCTGCGAGCCACAGGCTGGATCTGCATAGAACATAGTAGGCTGCTTCTCATCTTAAAAGCATGATACGTCACATCAACTGCAAGAAGTGACCGTTGTCGGCTTCTTCGAATGAAATGGATTACTTTATTTTAGAAAGGAAGCCAAGCGGCCCTGTTGTGGGATATGGGAGTAACGGTAGGGGAGGATGGTTTAAATAAACCTTTCTCGCGGCCTTAAAGCGTTCATTTGAGCCCATCAGGTCTGGTTACGCCCATAGGAGTATGGTACGCACGTCGGTAGAAGTGGCGAAGACCCTCTCAGTCATCCGGGGATTCATAAGTTGTTCATGAGCCACAAAGGGTGCGCTAAGGAGAGTGTCTGGAGAGAGAGAGCGACGATCTGCCATCATACTACTTTATGCAGATTTCATTTGAAGTGAAGTTTTTTTGCGGCAGATAAGGGTGAATTCTGAGCCAAGCTTTTTTGGCATGTGGAGTGTGGCTAACATCTTCCGCTGGAGTGTTTATTTTCGTGTTTAATCAGTGCTCTTCTCGTGGTAAAGGCCCTCCAACAAATTCTGCAGACGTGAGGTCTTTTTTGCGCGTGCACATTCTCATGACTGACAAGGTCACACTTGCGGATGAAGCTTCTCTGACACACCGTGCACACAAAGGGCCTTTCGCCAGTGTGCATTCTGATGTGGGCCTTCAGGTTGGTTTTGCAGTACAGGACTTTCTTGCATAACCTGCACATGTATGACACCTTCTTGGCACCCACTTCATTTTGCGTGGAGGGAGCAGAATCCTCAGCTTTGCACAGTTTACAGGATCCACACCGATCTAGCGTCCCCGGAAGCTGTGTCCTCTCGACGTTGTTGGCAACTGTCCTGGAGTGGAAGATGAAATAAAAGGAAATATTGATATCAATACAAAAATTAGTGCTTGTAAGCTATCAACTATGACAGACAGCACAGCTGCTTATGCACAATGCAATAGCTGAAAGAGACTTGTATCGAGAGCTGTGTTGCAAAGCTGTATGTGGAAATTAAGTTGCACTTGGGCACAATTTAGAAGTTGTTTTTTACTGCTTTGCATGTCGAGCCTTAGATTTAAAAAAAAAATATGCTATGTACTTATCATGAAGTCTGTCACTAACATCCATTTGCACTTATTAGGGTCATGCGGTGACGTTACCTTTTTCAGAACAAAGAACGCTGTTATGCAGCGCTGTTATAGAATGAGGGCATCTTCAACGTAGGCTTCTAATGGCACGAGCTGATCATTAGTGGACCATACTGCTAGAAGACTGCTTGGCATTTCTCATGAAAGCACTGCATTTTTAACAAGTATACAGGTCTAAATAAGTATGCAGTATTCTAAGTAAATACACAGCCTAAGCTGAGGTCCACACTGGAATCATCTCTTTATGCACAGTAATGTAACTCCCTGCTGTCATGCCCTGATCCCTCAGGCCTTCCATAACAATGTCTACCATTTCATTTGGAAGATTTGCAAATTCCACCCTGTGAGCCGTCAAAACTGTCCCGCATGTGACCTTGACGCCCAGATTTGCCACGTCGTTTTGATTCGGGAGGTACAGGGCATGCTCTTGGTCAGTGACTTCAACAAGTACAGTTGTTAGTTTGTTGACTTGACAGTGCACAGTGATGATGCCTTCCAATATCAGAAACAGACTTTAAGCAATGTGATTTGCTTTGCAAACACAATTATAATAAAAATCGGCGAAAGTTATAGGGCTGAGGAAATCGTGAAGGCAGAGGAAGAAAAAAAAACATTAGCGTGGCCTCTTTTAAGAAGCATTCACGTTTCTGGGTATTGGTGAACTGAGGTTAGTTACCCTGATGCTCGGCGACGTACTGGAACTTTCTGCCCTGTAGACGGGCAGGAAGCTAATCAGCCACACCTTAACGAAGACTGCAGTGGCCACCATTCCTTTTCTATCCTTTACCTCGAGACATATCACTGAGGTCGGATATAGCTTGTGTATAAGGGTCTACAGTGTTGTCACTCACTGCTACAATGAGTGCTGATGCGCCCCATGCAGGGTTCTAGACAGCTCTCAGTTTGGCCTAATCTCTTTTGCACCCACTACTGAAGCTTACCTTAGAAACTACACATTTATGTTTCCATACTGGATATTTCAAGTATTTGCTTCGATTTCAAACTGTACAAAAAAAAAATATTATTTGCATTGCACTACTTATGAAACCAAGAACTACTCCATGCACACGCCTATATACTGCTCCACAAGGCCCTGACTGTCTTCCCTTTAAAGGGACACTAAAGGCTGAATGAAATTTTGTTTTAACTGAAAGATCGTACGTTGGGTAGCTTTCTAAGCTTTTGTCCGCCGAGCAACAATGTGTCGTTTGTTGAGAAATGAGTAAATGAAGCTGGCGTTTCTCTAACCCGCTTCCCTGTAATTTTTTTGTGACGTAGCCATTGCATCACAAAATAGGAGTGAAGCCCCGGTGCAGTTTATTTATTTATTCAAAATACCTTACAGGCCCATGGGGCGGGGCATAGAGTAAGGGGGAGCACTTAATATCAACAGAGTTAGTTTACAAATTATATAACACCGGCAGGCAAGACTAACAACAAATATGAAGTCAACTGCATCAAGCCAATACACACGCATACACACACACACACACACAAAATCGAATATGCGTGCGAGCCTCCAAACGTGAAGTCGCGTTAACAGAAATTTTGTTGATTTCCGCACATTTATTAACAGTTGACGAGCGTAAATGCTAGCATCGGTAGCTTTTACGTCTCCAAGCCATGGTCGACTATCGCAACATTTTATGATTCTCCATTGACGAAATGAGAAACGCGTTTATATGCTCCAGCAGACGGTGTAACCACCAACTCCAGCGTTCCAAACCCCATCGAGCCTTCTACAATCATGGAGGGCTGTGGTAAAGTGGCTTTTCAAGCAACAAGTGCTGTTTTGAATATCAAGCATGTCCGTTCAGGAGTGCTTCTTCACTTCACCTCGTCTGGCGAATACAACCATCTCATATTGGAGAGTCATAGCATAGCCGCTAGCGTGTGCTAATGCTACGGCAGCGGATTACCGGGACCTGACTGTGCATGCTTGTGCGGGAGGGCGAGGAAGTCGCCCCTCAGCGGAACGAATGCATGGGCTTGACGAGGCATGGGCGGCCATCCCCGTGGAACGAATGCACACCTGCCCACTCGGTTTCCGCAATCAGCCATAGCAAAAAGCGTACGCTAGTTATGCTTAAACTCTCGATTATCTTCTCTTGTGCGGCGCGAACCTAGCGTGAAATAAACACCCTTCACGGCAGCCGTGTTGAGTAGTTGTCACTGCCTGCGCTCCCCCTGGCTCAAATATAACAAATGCAGAGCGACGCACGCTTTACAGATAATCAACAGTGGCTCAAAGCGAATGGAAAAGCACAAAGACAGAGAGGTCAGCAAACTACTCGCAGTAAGTTCATATCATGGGCGATTATGCTCGAACCGGGCGCCTTTCACTGATAGCAACATTTTAAATAAAGTGTTACTCCTCCTCCTCCTTCTCTGCATGCGGAGAACAGGAGATTAGAAGCTAGACCAGGTCGCTTAACCACCTGCAGTGCATATTGTCCTTTTGCCGCTTCTATAGAAGGGACTTTAGCTGCTTCTTGCTAGGTATATTACTTGCAGAAGCACAGGCGTTCAACGTCGTAGGTTATTGACTTCGCTAATTGTGCACCAACGCTTTTCGAAAACAAAACTGAAAGCATGATGGCTGACTGAATAGTGAGGAAAGCAGCCTGCCCTGCAGTGCATAAAGGCTGTAGTCTGTGTTTTTTAAACATGGTGAACTCACGGAAAGTGTTGATTTACGTTTGGTTCATGTGCTCAACCACCTAAGAACAGTTTATTTGAGGACATCTATACATGGATGTTTCTCCACTGAGCTCTTGCCGTTCACCACTTTTGTGACGTCACAAACCGCAGTACCCAAAAGCATGTGGGGTGTCGCCCCTGTTTTTGCGTTTCTGGCGTTTTCTGCCTTATTAAACAATTGCTAGTTCCAAGAATGGTGTATTTCGATTCTCGGCACAGTAATCCATCGATGCAGGCCAACTTGTTTCAACCATTTAGTGTCAACCATGGATTTCAAAGTGGTTCTGCTTGTGTCAAAAATCTATTCTCTAGTTCTTATAGAGGCAACTTCAAAAATAGCAAGCATATGTGTTCACGCTAACAAACGTTATTACACCGACAAGACAGAACTGTTTGTTGGCTCGGTGACTTGCGATGACGCAGTAGCCCGACCTCGTCCGAGGCGAAGCATGCATTTCATGGTTGGCCGACTGAATTCGCTTTCATGTCGATGACTTTTGACGGCAGCAGTTCTAGCCGCGTTTGTGTATAGTGTCGCTGTTACCATGATTACTTCTGCACGTGGATCGCGCATGTATAGCACATGAGATCACAACGCTTTTTAATTATTTTAAGTAGCTTCCCAGTCCTTACGGACTGAGCAAGAGGTACTGCATATATTGTGATTGCGGGAGTCCACTCTGCATGCACGAGTTACCATAAATGGTAACTTACGAGCATAGGTTTTACTGTTGCCAGATTGCTCCCTGCACCGGTGAAGTGTACCATCGTGTCTTGATTACAGCAAATGCTCTGCGCTTCATACAAGTAATCTTAGTTGATGTTTTTCGATATGTGATTCTTGCTAAATAATGTGCAGGAGTATGACAAATGACGATTTCTTTCAGATGGGCGAGCAAAAGCTCTACCCCTACTTGTGCTAAGCTTTGCCCTCCCCAAATGGTTTAGATGCGTTTATAACTCCCAAAGGTTTCTTACGCCTCTAAAATCATGTTGGGAAAGGTAATGTAGGTTAGCTCGTAATTACTGCAACATATTTTGTTCATTATATGTCGAAATATTTAGCGGAGGTGTGAATTCTGGTTAACGCGTTATCTTGTGCTAATTGTCCTCACTTTGCAGCATCGACATCATGTTTTCTTTTGTTAGGGCTCTACGGAAGATGTGTATGACTATTTTTTAAAAAATTACTCTATTGTGAGAGTCTAATCTAAAATGTTCAAGAGTCAAGCTATTTCAAGCGGAAGCGAACAGTTCTGGGAAACAAACTTTTGCGACATTTGCTTTGAGACCGATCCACCCGATGTCGCTACTTGCATTACGCCAGCCGGTAAGCCGGATTACAGAAACTGCAAACGAAGTGCTAAAAACGTGTCCTTTTGGTTTCAGCGGGAAATGGAAACTCGTTTCCGGTAACCCGCTAAACGGTAAAGGAGCGCGCAGAGGACACTACGCAACACAGTTCGTTCAGAAGGCCGTGTGCATCCAACAACATTTTCCTACGATAATGACTTGATGGGAAGCAATGAAATAAAACCCCTTCGCCGGAATATTCATTGCCACAACCATGCACTGAGCACGCTCTTAACCTTGTCGCGACTCGGGACCGGTGCAGAGACAACCATCCGCGACAGCGTTTGGGCTCGAACTGATTTATTCAGCGAGCGCGAAAACACGTGAGCGTGCTCCTCATGAGGAGAGCCCACCGTTATCCAGGCGTGTGCGTGGGCTTGTGCCATGTAAGGAGTCTCCGCCTCCGTTGTCTAGGCGCTACGGGCCCTTGGCGCACCGTTCGCTACAACCTCATAACTGAAACAATGTCGAGGCTATGCTCTAAACACAGAAGAGGGTGCAAAGAATCGTTTCAGGTCCAGCAGCCAAGAAAACAGAGATGAAACGATGAAAGTTAAGTGCCAGAAACAAAGCGCGGAGCGCCGCACCGCGCACGTTGTTGCTCCTGCGCTCACTGTATCCTTCCACCAAGAACAGGTGAGCGTCGAGCCAGGTGTGTAATTGCTTTACACTCCGGTATAACACAAATATTTGCCACTGTATAAGCGCAGACACACAAGAAAGATGTTTTTTGTAGCTATCTGGTGGTAAAAAATTGCTCTAGTCAAGGTTGAACTTCTACATCACAGATTAGTTCAATAAATAGCCATTGTTATCCGATACCATCGACACCCCCAAAAAAATCCATCTCAGGGGCCCTTTAAGCACCACAAGTATCAGTTGCTTACACCCGTCCACTAACAGTGGAAAGCTATGGCTCATTACTTGACAGAACGTTCTGCATGTTTCACCTTTGTCAGGCTTTGCACTTGGCACCTACACGTCCTTGTCCAAAATAGCTGCCCGATCAACTTCATACTGCATTCTCTTCGCATGTATGAAACAAGCGCTGCTTTTTGAGGCTGCTTAACCTTCCCCTAGTTGTTGCATTTTCATTTAGGTCCATTACTGTGGTTCGCCTGTGCTTCGAAGCTGCTTTACAAAATAACACAGGGTACACCTAACGGCTTTCGGCTACACTTACTGCAGTGGTTCTTTCGTGGTGAGAATGTGATACACAGTTATGCAAGTCATCGTTTGGTGCCTGCTGCAAGGGCCCCAACCTCGTAGCCACACCGTCTGCATGATCTGGTCATTGCACACTCGGGCATAAGGGAAAAAATGAGAGGGTCTTTCAAATTGCTTGAGATATGTTTGCCGAGCTCCACACAGGAGACCTGAAGGCATCCTGCAATCTCTTGCTGTAAAGATCGCCTTCACACTTTCGGCGATATCCTTGACCATGTCGGCTAGTATCATGCCTGTTTTCTACTACCGCATTCATCGCCCAATCGCAGGCATGCGGTCCTCCACTGCCAGCTTTAAATGCTATTATTCCCCACAGCACATCTCATGTCCACCATATATATCCTGCAGAGTATAACGACACTTGCCCCTTCTGTTCAGCAGAACGAGCCTTGCTTCACCCCATCATTTAGTTATGCTTAGACGTCCCTGCATCACATAACATTAATTCCACTCTTCCTAATCTATCATTTTTTCCGCAGTGGGAAGCTGCCACCTTCAGCCCAGCTTCCCCCATGCAAGAGGCCCCCACCCAGTTGACTGAAGACACTGAGCTTCCGAAACATTGGGAGCCCCACTGTCTAGATGACTGAGTAATTCAGTGGCACAATCACCACAACTTTGTGGCAACATAAGGTTTTACTATTACTGCTACTACGACCATTCACATTCAACTATAAACAGCACAGTCAGCACTGCCACTTGACTCACCCTGTGTTGCTTGAGTGCGGACAGTAAAGGCCGGTGTGGTTCCCTAGCCGGTCTGCTGGGTCCCCGTCCGTGTTGTCCGCACTATCTCGCACACCACGAAATTCCTTCACGAAGCCACACGCTAGAGGACCCTTGACTTTAAAAGCTGGCAAAAAAAGAAGAACAGATCAGTTAGCAGCAACCGCAATGACACAAACTGTCACTGAAGCTGTGGTTATAACTGCTGCGACAGCTGCAAGCCCTTCGTTTCTACAAGAAGAGCAGCATAGCCAGCATGCAACACACTCAAGAACTAGCGACAGTGTGTTCTCTTTTGCTCAAGAGTAGCCAGGCGTCTAGTAAACAGAAGCATGCTACAGAGATACGATTGAAGTTTTGCAGCGGCGGTTTCAAGACAAAAAAATTAAACCTAGCAAAAAGACTTTGTGCCGCTGAAATTACTGCCGTACGCATCCTTATCCGGTGAGGTGGAAGGGCTCCACCTCGTTTGCGACCATGGCGTATAAGCACACGTACGTTGGCTATGGGTCTCGCAAATTACCTTGTCCACAGAGTCAACAATGATTCACGACTTAACTATCATTGTACTGACTGTCAGGACATGGTAGTAATATTTTGTCATCAAACAGGTAGAGCGACGAGCTAGCCAGCCAGAAAACCAGCAGCTGGTGACCCTTGATTACGCCACCAATTCAGTGACAGTAATTTCAATTGATGGCAAGTTGGCTGACGTTTCAGAGTTTCTGCTCGAGAAAATGGAGAGTGCAGGGAGCAATGCAAGCAAGTTGTTTGCCCACGAAATGAACCTGATGGGCAAAAAGAGAGCTGCCACCACAACAGTTGCCACCACAACGACCTCCGTGACGTCCACTGCATGGGCGGAGAGGTCCTGATCAGTCGATGGTTACTGCCCTTGGCGGAGCTTGTCAGCATATACAGCATATACATCATGACACATCTCTCATCAGCGGTGTGACCATATCACCTACACTCGCTGCACTGAGATGTCCAGCACTGCCGCCGTACATGTCCGAGTGTGTGAAAGTGAGAAATGCGGTATAAAAGCCGCTCCGCATTTGTAGCCCAGCACACCGGTTTGTTTATATAAATTCTAGTCTACCCAGAGCTTTAACCACTTACTGTTGCGCACTTATACAGCGAGCCAGAGGGGAGCTTATCCAGTTGGTGATACAAGATTGACAGCATTGTTTATTGCAGGAAAGCAATCAAACTATATGGTGGTGGGACTCGGCGATGCGCTGTATCGTTGATTGTCTCTCATTACGTTTATGCTTGATGAGTAAATGACAGGTTGCTTTTGTTTTCTGACTGCTCAAAGGTCCTTCGATAAATGTGTTTACGTACCAAATCTCCATTGTAAGCTTTTGGTCATTTATCTCAATTGCCAAGTCATGAAGTTCACGTTCGTGTAAGCTATGTCATATAGGCGTCAGCAAGCTTGAGCAATACCGGCTAGTAGAAAGTTCAGAGTAACGCGAAACAGCAGCAAAAAGAGCTCACAAATACCCAGTTTACTTTAAACATGATTACTTCTGCTTGTGCAACTTGCACACATTGTTGACTGGCAGTTCGGCCATGTTGATCAGTCGTATCAGAAATCAGACATCCCCCGTTAAGTTGCGGGCAAATTTCATCATGGTGCTGATGTTGTAGCTTTACCTGACTGTTTACGAGATCGCTCTTCGGCGACATGTTGTGCAGACAAGGGTGAGCACAAACTGGCTTCTTAGCAAGACGTCACTTCACAACTTGAGGAGGAAAGCCTCGGTGAAATCGTAACTGTATATCTTTACCTATTTGCCAATATTGTGCAGTGAAATGGCTATGCATGGTTTGCTAATCAAAGCTCCACAGTTTTATACACCCACACAACACAATCTTTTTTAAAAATATCTTCACGACTCCTTGAAGGCAGGCATATCATACGATGCATGGGACAATCCCCTAAACTCCGATCATTCTTATACAAGACTTCAATGTCCACACTGTATCCGTTAACAGACGTGAGGCAAGCTGATGCTAAAATTGGTAGAAAAAAAGGAGGGGCAGTAATTATTGACAGGACAATGCGGGCCATTGGGGACAACACGTCTGCAGATTATTGCACACTTTTCCTAAAACTGTACGACAACCTAGAAAGGGTGGAACCTGGAAAGCGTTGAGGGACATGGGTGCAAACTTTATGAAGAGACCACAATAGCTCCAAATTAGTATTTTGATATCAGAGACACGGACACAAAGTGGATAATTGAAAGGACATGGCCTCCCCCTTCTAAGCACAGGATAGCTAGCACTGCTTGCAGTTTGCCTAGAGGATGGCGAGGCACACTGCAATGGCAAACATAATTACAATGCTTTAGAGCAATAGGTGCATGCTGCTGTACAGGCGGTCTGCAAGGGAGCTCCAAGCACCAGCAGCTACAGAAATTTATAAAGCAGGACCAGACCTAAACATTGCACTGGCCCCACACTTACATGAGCAGGAATACTCAGTTACTGAAGCATAATAAAATCAATCCTAACCTGGAAATGTTTCATGTGTCTGGCATCCTGAACTGGTGAGGAACTCCAGAGTGCACTGAGTAGCTGAAAGAGAAAAAATAATAATAATTTGCAGTTAGCAACATATACAGACATGCTGGAAGGGACAGTGTAGGTGGTACCTATGGTGGCCTTGGGAATGGTGGCTTGTGTCCCTTGGCTGGAGGATACTGCATTCTTGTCAATCCCATCTGTAGGCACGACTCCAAAATCGGTTTCGGCTGTCAGTGTTGTACAAGATGCATGCTGCCAGTTTCTCCTAGAGGTATGAAACATAAACAATTAGGAAAATTCCGAGAATTGTTATAAAAAATATTAAGACAGACAACCAACTCATTACTCACACACAAAACTGGATAGATGCCATCTGAGCGACAAAAAACAAGGTGACCACTCTCTCTAGTGTCGAGGGTTAAAAGGGCCATGAAGAATACAACTTTGTTTGATTTGAAACAAACGATTTTCAGGCCATTCAATGTAATTAACTATTGCGCACTGAAGTATTGGAAGTGCTGTTTCAGGTTCGCCATACCATTAAGCTTCGATAAAAGCAATAAAAGTGTAACACAAAATTTTCGTGTCAGTGCTCCTTTAAGGCGAAGCTTTTAGCCTCTCACTGATGATGTCCACATGCCAAAACGCACTGCAGGAAAGACAAATTTAACTGACAATGATGATGATCCTGGGTGAAGAGTAAAAAAATTAAAATGCCTCCCCCCCTGCGAAGCTTCATGAACGCTCCGATAGGCCTGCTGCGACGCGTCATTAATTGCTCAAGCTGCTCGAGACTCCTGGACTATCTACTCGCACTGGACCTCTGAAAGGCATCCGACTGTCAGCCAGAGCGCCATCCTCAATGAACTTGCTAAGGCCTTTCCTAGCCAACGAGCGCAGACATAGATTCGAAACTTCCTAGAAGCCCGCCCCATCAAGTCTCAAGGAACATTCCCAGGTTGGACCCCTCGTACCTTTTACCTTGGCAGAGGAGTTCCTCAAGGCTCGATCCTCAGTCCTGCACTCTTTAATTTAGCCATGACTACGATCGCCCGGAACCTTCAATGAGAGACTAGTGTGAGGTTTAATATTTATGCGGATGATATCACAATATGGACCAAGTCAAGGGACTACCAAAATGAACAAACTATGATCAAGGCCCCCCAAAATGCTGTAGCAAGCGTTAAATCTACCCTACCGGATCTCGGGCTCTCCTTAGCCCCGCAATAAAAGCTTGTCAGGTTTTGGCCGCAATCCAGCTCATGACTTTAGTCCGCCTTGCATCATGGTTGGCACCACACCGATCACCACAAAACTCGACCGCATTCTCCTACTACATCCCCGTCGGTTACAAAAGTTACCCGACTATAAGGATGTACCAACTAAAAGAGAAATGGAATTCGACTCAACATGCCATTCGAAGACTATCCAATAAGCATGGAGGAGCAAAGCAAAAAGCAGTGCAGACACTTGCCCGCACGTCGCAGTCGGTATTCTTACATATGTCGATCGGTTATGTCAACCCGCACTAGGGGTCTCATTTGTTGTTATTTTGTCGGAGGGCTGCTTGATGCATCATCTGAGAAAATCCATAAATTACATCGCTGTCATTGCCTCAGGTGTATTCAGACTGTCTCACATTGACCAGATCGAGGTCCTCGCTTAAGAGTTGCCGAAATCTGTTGTTGTCCAGAATTTACACTGCGTCATTTCGGAAAGGGACGTGGAGCAGGGCACGTTCACGCTTATAATCATTAGGTTGAACTTGGGTGTAGCGACAGCACCAAATGACCAACAATCTGCCGCGTCAAATGCTTCATTTTGACCATGTAGCATACCGATATCCACTCACAAAGTCCACCGGGAACACGTTTTCAATTTCTTGAGGTCTGTTCTCATACTTCTGAATTACATTTTGTTTCCAGACATTGTTGGAAGCATTTGGAAGGCTGGGCATCTCTTCTTCAGTTTTGTTTACTCTAATTGCTTTTTAAAGGTAGTGAGTTGGTATATAAATGACGTCTAGGCTCTTCTCGGACATTTTGTTTTTTGAGTAGAAACTGGGCAGCTTCTTGCGAAGATATCTTGACTGCTTCCAGCATGTTTACACCCAGAACCCAAAGGATCTGGGAGTAATCTATTTCATGATGTTCCTCAATGATATTGAGCACTGCCTTGTATACATTCGACATTTCCGTCTGCTCTAAAGGCCAACTGCACTCAAATTTCACCTCGACCACATTTATTTTTCATGTGTAGCAAGTACTATCAAATAAGCTGGGACACCAGTAATAGCCCCGTGAAACGCCTTGTAAATCAGTCAGAAGCGTTAAAAAAAGCTCAGCTGCAGACCACGCTGCACCTGCCGGCGGATCGCGTAAACAGCCACGACACCCCTGCGACGCTCCGGCCATCCGGGGCTTCTTCCTCTGGCCAGCCACGCAGCTAGAGAACCAGTCGAGCTCTGCTGCGAACAGTTCACCCCTTTGCTACCCCGTGCGTGCGTAGAGCTTGCGCACAGGCTTGCTCCCGAGCTGCTGACCATCTGGCCGCTCGCTGGACGGCAGCGACGTCAGTTTAATGGCTATGCTCTCCTCGATTTCGGTTTCAAAATCGCTGATTTTTGCTGACTACTTGCGGCATCCACGCACGTATTTCAGTTGTTGTATTTTGCATCTTGCTTTCTTTTTAGGCAGACTATATGGAAATAGTGTTTTCAAGAGGTCGAAATTTTGAGTGCAGTTGGCCTTTAATGTAATCAAGCACGTACAATGTGCAGGTGTAGTGGTCGGTTACTTTCGGATTGCTGACTGCGCGGGGCCTTTGACTGCAGACAGGAGCGATGGTTCTTCGATTCCGATCCAAATACAAGCCGAGCTCGGATTCCCATTCTGAGAGTTTCTCATCCGAGGAAGGGATGCGAGTTCTGCAGCGTCAGATTCTGATGTTGAAACGGTGGGGGTCGTCGTCTCGGAAGCCTGCACGGCAAGCTGAAAATATCTGGAAGAAAGAAGATTTCGCACCCACGCTCTGTCCTTCCGACGCGTAGTGTTCTGGACGCTATCATAGCCAAAAAAATCACTATGCTCCTTCTCTCATATTACGAAAACCAAGCCAATACTAGGGGTACGTCATGGCCAGAAACACCAGACAGTGAAAGGGTTAAACCATGTACTCAATCAACATCTCATCATTTTCTGGCAATTAAGAAAGACTTTCCCAATCGATCCTGATCCTATAGTAATTGTGCAGCGGTGTTTCGCAGAGATTAACCAGGGACGAATGTTGGATTTCTTTACTAGACCGGATTTATACGACAGCTTATTCAGAAGCTTTATCTTGATGTGTACGTCGATGGCGACGTCGTCGAAAATGTTGCGCGGTAAGCACTAAACGGTTTTCTGAACATCGATCGGTACATTTATAACCTGCCTCTTTATCCCATATATCCACTCCGGTGCATTAATCTGCGTATACTCAAGAACTGAAGCTGAAGTAGGATTAACCTCTCTTCGATTGGGTTCGAAGTAGGAAAGTGAGAAGGCTTTCATACATACCGGCATCCATTCGTGATCGACATCCTAGGGAGTTTGCCAGACACCAAGGGGTCTTTGCACGTCGCACACACTTGAAATTCACCAAACGATGTCGACGACGTCGCGGGAAATTCGTTCTCGAGTACGTCGACGGCTTTAGCCCTTAATTCAGCACTTTGTATATTGTTAATCCGAACCAAATTGTTGTCGAACCACAAGCGATCACACACGTCGCAAATGTGCCCGAAGGAGCAGTCCCGTGCGTCGGCAGCGCCTTCCGTCTCGGGGATACCCCTGCGTTGGCGTTTCTTCCTTTGCGCATCTCGCTTCCGAAGGTCGGGGTTCCCTTGTCTCCACCTGCGTTTCATCTCCGTTTCTTTCTTCCGAACTGCAGGATTTGCTGCTCTGCGCTGGCGTTTAGCCTCTGCTTCTTTCTTCCGAAGTTCGGGGTTTGCCGCTCTGCGCTCGCGTTGAGCCTCCCTTGCTCTGTGGGGGTTCGCTAGTCTCCACTGGCGTTTCGCCGCTGTTTCCTTAGCGCGAACGGACGGATTCACTCTTCGACGACGCTGGCGTTCACGGGCGAGTGCGCGCTGACGTTCCACCCATTCTGCGTCTGTTGTTTCCGTAGCGCGTACGCGCTGGCGTTCACCGGCGAGCGCACTGGGACCTCCTAACCGTTCGGCGTCCATGGCGGGAAACGCCGTCTCTCGTTAGCGCAATCGGACGGATCTCGCTCTTCGACGCCGCTGGCGTTCACGGCGAGCGCGCGCTGACGTTCTAGCCGTGGTTCTGCCAGTTCTGTGTCCGCCGTTTCCGCGGTTTCCGTAGCGCGCGCGAGAGAGAATCAACTTTACTAAGCGCGAACGGGCTAGCGTTCACCGCCATGGAGGAAGAAAATGTTCACCGCGCATACAGCTCTTTCAAAATAGCTCTGGACAGGTAAATAAGGAAAGAGACGAAACATAGCCTCCTAAACTGCGAGCTTTCAATCCCGTCCAATCCAATCCGGAAAGATTTGTTTTTGTTTGTTGGACGGCGTTGGTTTGCGTAGTTTGCGCATGGTTGCACAGTTCGCGGTACAGTTGTGGCCGTTTTCATTCCTGATTCTTGCAAATGCGCTCTCAGTTCAGTGTATAGATGTTGCGTATTCAGGTGCGCAGTTTTTCTGAACAGTGGGTTGAGAGGCGTGCGCGGGTGTCTTTGTGATCCGTCTTCGCTGGAAGCCGCTTTTGGTGGAAGTGCCTCACGCCGCTGGCTTTCGTCTGTTTACCACCGACCTGTGCAGGTGTGAATACGTTGTGTGAAGTTGGCCAATCAACTGCTCTAATGAAGAGGTCTGTCCGCTTTTGAAGTCCTTGACGAGCAGCCTGCCCGAGACGGTTGTCTACGCACTCGGCGGCTCGATGGCAAGCTGTGCTATGCGTTGCTGGGTTATCGTACATTACTTTTGAGCCATGAATTGGTTGACCCAACCAATTTCACGAGATGTACCTCTCCCTGAGATTGATCCATCGGCTACAGCAGTTGCTTTTCTGTATATGTGCATTCAGTGAAAGCAGTACATTTCAGCTCGGCGCTGGTCGCAACGCGTAGCACGGTCTGTCCGGTTTGAAACCGCAACGCGGGTTCATCGAGTCGGTCATCGGTCAGCCTGCTTTTGACGGACCACTGTTGAAAGCCTAGTCGGGATAGACGCGGTGGTGTTTGAGACGGCCAAAGTGGTAGTCGTCCGAGGATGCGTTTCGCGGGTTTAGACGGACAAGACCCATGCGTGTAAGCACTCCTTGTCTCGCTGGCAACGAGTGATTGCGTTACACTAGGTACAGCGCGCGTCAGGCTTGTCTAAAGCAAGTGAGAGCGCGGCTTCGGAGCATGCTGGGGAGGTCTGTTGATAGCAGCTGCGTTAGAGATGGCTTGCCTTTGCGCGTGCGTGGATCTCGGACAGGCTCGGGCCGGTCGTCATTTATCTTGGGCCTCTTAAATTTGCAGACGCCCTCACCCGCTAGGTGCGCTTCTGTGCAGCAGTGCCAGGCGTAAGCGGTGGCACCGGAGATGAGCGCTTAACTTGACGCTGACACTGAGCATTATCACACCAGGAAGTCACGTAATCGCAGAAAAGGTTCGACCAAAAGCACTGCAGTGCATTCTTGTTGCGTGATTTTCGTTTGGTACGCATGTGATTCAGAAGATACGTGACTGTCCGCGGTGACGTAGCACCGCGTGAAATGACGCGACCATCTGGACTGTCACCGCTCATGGCTGGCACTTTGGAAGGTCAGCGCACCTCATGGGTGATGGCTTCTGCAAATTAGAGCGGCCTATGGGAAACAATTTGATTCCTGACTGCGGCAGCCGCTTTTCTGATGCCGGCAAAAAGCGAAAACGTCCGTGTACGAGATTTCAGCGCACATTGAAGATCCCCAGGTGGTCAAAATTAATCCGGAGCCCTCCACTACGGCGCCTCTCATCTCCTACGTTGCGTCGGCGCATAAGACCCTACAATCAATCGAAAACTGTATGGCGCCCCGTCCGCTTTTGGGTACCACAGTTTGTGACGTCACAAAAGTGGTGAATGGGAGAGCTCACCCAAAAACCATCTATAAATGTTTTCCTCAAATATGCTGTTCCTAAGTGGTTGTCCACGTGAAATAAACGTAAATCAAAGCTTTCCGTGTGTTCAGCGTATCTAAAAAACACTGGCTACCGCTTTTATGCACTGCAAGGAAGGATGCTTCCCTCACTATTCCGTCAACTGTCATGCTTTCAGGTTCGTTTTGGAAAAGCATATGCAGCTATTCTAGCCACTGTAGTATTGGTGCGCAACTAGCGAAGAAAATAACCTACAACGGTGAGCTCCCGAGCTTCTGCAAGCAATATACCCAGCAGGAAGCAGCTGAAGTTCCTTGGTTAGAATCGGTAAATGAAACAAGATGTACTACAGGTGGCTGCCGCCCATTCCGCCCGAGCTTCCGATCTACCGTCCTCCGCGCGCGGTGTAGGAGGAGAACACATTTCAAATGTTACTATCGATAAAGTGCACCCAGCATGAATAATCGCCTGTGAAATGAACTTACTGCGAGTGGTTAGCTTACCAATCCGTTGACCTCAAGCCGCTGTTGATAATCCGTAAAGCATGCGTTGCTCTGCGCGGGCAACGATGAATACTGGCACGGCTGCCGTGAAGACTCAAGATGGTTTATTTCACCCTTGGTTCACGCTGCACGGGAGAAGAAAATATGAGATGGCTGTGATTGCCAGAAGACATGATGTAAAGGTGCCAGCCCGGGAGCACAGGACACCACGGTTGATACTCGAAACAGTGCTTGTTGCTTCAAATGCAGCCCATGCTCGCAGCTGGATCGATGGGGTCTGGGACGCCTGAATAGGCAGGCACGCCAGCCGTTCATGCATCGAAACGCGTATCTCATTCCGTTGGTGAGAAATGAAAAGTGCAAGACAGCATCCTTGGCCAGAGAAACGTTGTCGCAGTAGACCTGTGCGCTGCTGCCGGAAGCTGTTTTGCTCACACCACTCTGCGCCGCCGCCTATGTCCCCAGAGTAAGCACACGGAGGCGATTCACTCCTGTTTTGTGACCCAGTGGTTACGGCACAGAAAGAATGAAAAGGAAGTGGGTGATAGAAACGCCAGCTTCATTTACTTATTTCTCAGCAAATATCGCATCGTTACTCGTCGAACAAAAGCCGAAAGAGCTTTTAAACATGTGGTCTTTCAGTTAAAACAAGGTTTCATTCAGCCTTTAGTGTCCCTGTAACCATTGACACTAAAGAGAGCAGTCACCTCCCTTTGGTAGCTCTGCTGGCTTCCAAAGTACGTCCCGTTGTGTAGATGGCATCTGCTGAGTTTTTTTTAACAGCAAAGCTGTTTAACAATTCGTTGATTCCCGTGTTTCATAACACTCAGTATAAAAGTATAAATAACACAAATAAATGGCACCAGCAGGATTCGAACCTGTGTCTGGTAGATCAACGGAGTTAGAGTCGTCGTCTTACGGTTTAGTCAAACGGCTTACTCACTTTGGTGGGACTGCGGGGAGAGGAATCACCCCACCTGCTCGACACAGAACACGTGATAGGGTACACGTTGCACCTGCGGGCACCTACTAGTTTAAGTGTGCGCGTTCTATTCCTTTGTTCTGCTTCTTCCATTTGCTTCTTCGCCGTTATAGCAACAAAGATGGAGTAAAGGTCGTTGTCATTGTAGCAGCAAAGAAGAAGCAAATCGGCTGCAATCGTGGGCGTAAACCATCGTGATGGTCGAGAAGGTTGCACACAGCTTCGCTACCTTCCAGTCTTACGTGTTAGTGTCAGCTTCCTTCATTTTATTGTGTGTGGCTGATGGGATGGATGGCAATTTCCTAAATTTCCCGAACTGTTTATGTTTTATACCCCAGGAGAAACTTGCTGCATGCATCCTGTACAACACTGATGACCAGTATGCCAGACGTCGCAACATCGTTGATGGCCGAAGTGAACTTCGGGGTCGTGCTCACGGATGGGATTCACAAGAGTGCGGTATCATCCAGCCAAGGGACACAAGCCACCATTCACCGTACCACCATAGGTACACCTTCACCGTCCTTTGCCACCTATCTGTGGGCGTTGCTGTATGACTGCAAATTATTATTTTTTTCTCTTTCAGCTACTCAGTGCACTCTTGAGTTCCTTACGACTGCAGGATGCCAAACAGAGGAAATGTTTCGAGGTTAGGATTGATGATTTTATTACCCTTCAATGACTGTGAGTACTCCAGCAGCATATGTATGCTTGTGTGCGGCCTGTGCAACTTCTGGGTCTCGTCATATTTTGTAAATTCCTGCTGCTGCCAATGTTTGAAGCTTCTTTGCAGATCGCCCTGGCAGTAGCTTGCACCTGTTGTTCAAAAGCATTGTAATCTGCCTTCATTCCATTGTCATCTGCCTGATCATCCACTAAACAAACTGTAAGGCAGTGCTAGTTGCTGGGTGGTTAGAAGAATGAAGTGGTCATGTCCTTTCACTCTTCCACTTTGAGCCCCTGTCTCTGATGTTCAAACACTCATTTGGAGACAGCTGCATTAGTTGCATAATATTTGTGCCATTTTCAATCAATATACGTGCTTTCCAGTGTATTATACAGTTCCGGGGAATCTGTGCAGTGGTCGACAGGTCATCTCTGGGCCCCAACGGTCCATGCTGTCATGTTAGCATGCATGGAGGGTCAGTGATTGTTAACCCTTTCACTTTTGGGTGTTTCTGGCCATGACGCACTCCCAGTGTCGGCTTGGTTTCCGAAATATGAGTGAAGGAACGTAGTTATTTATTTGATTATGATAGTGTCTGGAACGTAACGCGTTGAAAGGAAAGAGCGTGGGTGAGAAATCGCTTTTCTTCCAGATATTAGACAAATTTAGTTGTGCGCGCGCTCCGGACGAGCGTGCGCCCCTGCGGGGCGGGTTACGACTGCGCATGCGCATTACGCTACGTAAACACCCCGGCGATGCGGTGCTACGCACGCAACGGCTGGGAGCGTATGCTCTGGGGTGCTTGCGGGGCGCTGCGGACCTCCGTGAAGACCTGTTGGGAGACAGCTTTAAAAATGGCTGCTGCGTCAACGGTGTCTGCGGGAAGACGCGCGGTTGTAGGTGTAGCGAATGAAAATGCGCTTGCTCGAGTTCATTTTTCCGCGAGCAATGACTTGAACTTGCTCAGGGATGTCCAGGCGAGCGATCCTTTTAGGGATCCCGCTCAGTGGACGAAAATCGCTGAGCGGCTCAGCAACGACACCGGGAAGCTGTTTGCGGCGCGAGCGGTGCGCGACCCCTGCCAAAATCTGATGGCTCTGTACATTGCCAGCGACCGCAAGAATCTGCGAAAGTAAGTTGTTTATAGTGGCATGCTCAATGCTCGGCAAACGTTTGCTTGCTGATTAGTAGAGGTGTTAATTTATTCGGCGTCTTCTTCCTATGTGTAGGTCGGGCATGGAGGAGGAGTACAACGAGCGGGACCACATTCTCCAAGACCTCATTTGCCTCGCCGATGGCACCACATTTACATTTAAGGTTCGAGCTCACCGCCGCGCCCCCCCTGCACCTCGGGGCCCCAGAAGCGCGGCAGCGACCCGAAGGGCAGCCGAAGCGGCTGGAAACGACGCTGCCGATAGCATCGTTGTCCTTTCACCGCTGGAGAAAGACGGGAACAGCAGCTCCAGCATTGACACCGCCAGTGAGTACAAGCTGCAACAATGCCTGGGCTACTCTGCCTCCTAATGTACGAGGAGTAGCTAAAATTTTGTGCATGTGATGTATATTACAGGCGGTAGAAGTCTTTAAAAATTATTTCAAGCCAGGCGAAAATTACTAGAGGATTGCAGCCTTTAAATCTATCAAATATTGCACCAGTAATGTTCACTCTTGTTTTTACAGCACAGGTTAATACTCAGAAGGGTTTAAATTGTTAAATATTCCGAAATTTACAAGCAACGACGAAAAGTCGGTTTCACCACTAGACATATGCTCTATTTTGGCTTCGCCGCACAGCACGCGCCTTGAGGCTGCATGTACAGGAAAGGTGCTTTCTCTCTCTATCGTGACTGCAGGTTTTGTGTGGTGCTTCAATTTGTGAAATCTTTATTTATTGTGTTCTTTTGAAATGTATTCTAAATTTTTTGCACTGATTGTTTGTAACAATACTACACTATTCCTTCACCTACCAACGAATTTGGAAAGCGGCATTCCCTAGACGCTGTTAAACTATTTGGGATGTAAGCATAAAGCAGCCAAGCCACAGGGGAAAAACGCTTTAGCCCTTCTGGTAAACTTCATGCTACTTTCACTTCATAATTTTTTTATGCAAAGAGGTGGCTGCTTTCTCTTTTTTTGCAGTGTCACTGCAGAAAAGTTAAGACACAAAAAAAAGCACAGCTTGTGTTTTTATGAACAGAAATTGCATATGCAGTGTTCATTTTGCATATTAAAGGCCTGTGCAAAGCAGGTAGCAAAGCAGGGGGCCTGTTGTGTAAGGGCCATACCTGACAGTCGACTTTTTCATTCATATTAACTGAGAATCAAAATTTGAAACTCTGTAGAGGTGTCGACTTTTTGCTAATGGTCTACGAAACTTTTAGGATGTCACAGCAAGTTTACTTAATTATACATGCTTTTGCATGCCGATATTTACAGGCAATGTTGCGGAAACACCCACAGGGCTTTTCGCTGTGATGCTGCCTACCTCGCTCGAAGAGGAGGCGTCATGTTATAATGCCACAAACGACCAGCCTGCTCAGCCTCCAGTAACACCGTCCATCAGCTCGGAGAGTTCTTGAAGTGCCCATCAAGTCACTACCCCAAGAAGCACGCCAAGGCAGCCGAAGTTGTTTGTGTACATCACACAAAAACTGCCTCGTTGCTAGCATGGCGCAATTTAAGCACAATCTTTCCATATGTAGTTTGAGCCAGAGTGAACTTCAGTTCGTTATGACAAAGTGTTTTGTTGAAAGCTGAAAGACCCTTCCAGCTCTGCATTTGAAATTCTGAAAGGCTTTTCATAAAGCAGGGATTCTTTTTTCGACGTATCGAGTGTTCATGCACTCCTCTAATCAAGTGCGATGCTTGTATGGCTACTACTCAGAACAAGCATGACTTGGTCCCATGATTTGTAACAAAGAATCCTGGTAGTGGGCAAATGTAATTGTTACCAATGAAAATGCCCTGTTCGCAGGGAAGAAATACCTCGAGGTAGACCACGAATTCCTGCTGAAATGGATGAAACATGAGGCTGAGATGCAGCGACGAGAGAACGCGATCGAGTCACGCCGGTTGGCACTTGAAGAGAGCCGGCTGGAATGGTACAAGCAGTGCATGCTCTTGGAACAGCAGGCAAGAGACGAAGAGCGGAGGCGGCAACTGGAATGCGAGGAAGAAGAGAGAAGAGCCCGGGCCGAAGAGCGTCGGACTTACACGGCCCACCAGCAGGCCGTCTTAAGCATCCTGGAGGGCATTCTGTCCCGATTGAATCAGTAAAAGGTAGAAAAAGCAAAGTCCTTTTTATTTACACGCACTTGCACGCAGAGTCATTTTTATTTAAACACACAGCATAGCTGCATCAAAAAAAAAAAGGATTCAGTCCTCATTGAACAGACAGGGGCTTGAGGTAATCTCGTAGGCTAGGGGGACTCAAGTTAAAATATGAGCACACTTGGCTACCATATATGCAGGTGTGGCAGTTGGACAGGATAGTGGCAACTTTGTAGATGTGGGCCACTTGCTGCCAGAGCACTTTCTGGTTTTTTTTGAAGTCCAAGAAGGCAAATTCTGCCACGACTTTGCCAAATCCCCTATCAACACACTGACGCACACCGCTCATCTTGGCATTAAACAGCTCCTGCACAGGCGTGATGTTGCAACCCCCAAAGGGCTTCATTAGAAGAGGGCGCAGAGGATAAGCAGGGTCGCCGTAAATGACAAAGCCCTGGCCGCTAGCCGCCACCTCCAGCTTCGCGTACGTTCCACTCTCGCAAAGGATTCCTGCACAAAAGAGCAGCAGCAGGGCGAACGCACACTAACTATGAACAATCCCCAGTCATCCAAATTGTGGGCAACATTTAAACATGGCTCCAGAAGTATTTGTAACTGCAATGAAAAATCAGACGCACCACACATTCCACATTCTGAGCACCAAAAGTACCACTTGCATCATGGTAGCTTCCAGGGTAGTGTCCATCAAGCTGGCACACAATACCATTTGGGCACATCAACAACTGGTATTTAACCATATGCATTCTTTTGTGCCCCGAAAAATACAGTTGCTGGTTCCTCTTGGGGCGGCAAATTGGACGTGTCGTCCCATCAACGAACACCCAGCAGTTGGTCAGTGGAGCGTCCTTGTCTTGTACTGCCTGCGAAAAGTAGAAAAAAGTGACACAATATTTATACATGCTGCTCGGGTCTTCAGAACACAGAAACTGTTTTGGTACAGGGAACACTCTCTGTGTGGGCAGCACATAAGTTTTTGTACTGCATAAATCTCTGAAATAGCGGGTGGACAAAGAGAGAATGCGCAGTGTACCTTCAGCGCAACTGTTTTGGGAGTGTGGCTTGTATCGATATGGACTGCCAAATGTTGCCGAGTACGGAAACATGCCCTGGTTACAATACCGCATGCGAAGATGACAATTATTGTTTACATTTAGGTTTTCGTCGTAATCTCCTGTGTTGACGAAGATCACCCTGGCAATAATGGCGACTTCTTTGACTGCTGTCTTTGTGTTGACAAATACAACAGCGACAATCAATGCTTAAAAACCTGCACTTGGTCCTATCTGCTGCACCAATGGAAATGACAATGACGTTTGTGCCTACAGCGAGCTACAGTGTGATCTCCGCCAACACACGGTAAACATGCTCTGTAACAATCGCACAGTGGTCACTGCAAAGACAAATGAACAGCCAACAAGATATTTTAGGACTGGGTTGTGAGGAGAACAATTCACATTCAAGCAACAATAGCTAGTGACGAAAGATGAGTGGTACAATGTAACATTAGCATTATGAAGTAAAGTTTGAGCCAAATACAATGCACGAGCAGTGAAATATGGCATGATGGACCTCATTACAGTCATGAGATAGTCATAAGCAATGGAGGCACTGGTACGTGAATATTGGAATATTTCTGTCATGTGCCCACTCAGCAGCCTTAAGGCGAGTTTTGAAATGGCATGCACATGTATTGTAAGTGCTAGCAGCTGTGAAAGTACAGGACTGATAGCTGAAACAACTGGACTAGCTCACACACATGGGCAGCCGTTCAGTGCATGCCACAGAGTAAGCACTCCAAACACTTAGTATTTGGGTGCATTGTTGAGCACGTACTGCCTTCCTATACCGAATGTTTGACCTGGCATTTACAATTGGAATGATTAGAATGTACTGGACGCTTTTGGGCGCGCACAAAAAGCACCACCTGAAGCTACTCAGCATTAAAAAAAGGTAACGAGGGGAAGCGGCATAAATTACGGCCAGGCGAAAATCACTATCAAGTCAGGCGAAAAGTACTAGCCAAATTACTAGAAAATTGAAAATTACTAGAGAATTGCAGCCTTTAAATCTATAAAATATTGCGCCAGTAATGTTCACTCTTGTTTTTCCAGCACTGGTTAATACCCAGAAAGGTTTAAATTGTTAAATATTCCGAAATTTAGACGCAACAACAACGAAAAGTCGGCTCCGCCAGTAGACATGCGCTCTATTTTGGCTTCGCCGCACAGCACGCGCTTCGGGTTTTGACTTTCCGCATCCTCTGCTGCGAGAGAAATAAGGGGGACAAATTGCTTGGGTCCAAAGTTCCTCAAAACAAATAAATACCGCGAAGTGAATCAAAATTAAATACGCAGTCGTTGCTTTCATTTTTTCGCACCACATGAAAGGTCTAGGAGCTTGGTAGCAATTGAGTTTTGTCAGCCCAGGCACCTCTCTTATGAGCATGGTGGCTAAGTTTGATAACACCGTTAGCACCAGCAGTACTCAGTGCTTCATGCTTACGCTGGACGTAAGAACTGTGCTTCGACACCAGCGAGGAAAGGGCGCAGAGTCGACTTACCCTTGCGAAGGTCCGGAGCGAAGCAGGCGAAATCCAGTGATAGTAGTTCAGGTCTTTGAGCAGGTGCCCAAACGTCGTGATGATGTGGTTGATTACCATGGAGGAGCAGCTAGACATGACGGAGGTGTGGCGGCCAAACAGTTGCTCCAGGTCGCACCAGCGGTTGGGGTACGCAAGCCGCCTGAGCGTGAGGCACAGCGCTTCTCGGCCGGGTATTGTGACATTTTGTGCAGTCACGATTTTCTCCGGCAGCATTAGGGAGCTGTACAGGTGGTCCAAGTCCTCTTTTCGCAAATCTAAACTGCTGCTTGAAGAGCGTGCTTTCGATATTTTCGATATCGAGAAGGCCATGGCGGGACCGATAGCGAAAAAGTTCTACCTCTCGGTTGCGTCTCATCTCGTACTCGAGGTCGTCCAGCGTGATGTTCCCCTTCAGGAGTCGGCGTTCGGCAGGCTTACGTAAGAAGTAGCTCGTCGACCTCCTGCCACGTCAACAGTGGCAGCAGTCGACGGTTTGACAGTATTCCCACCGGAGGAGGCATTGTTTTAGGATTGCGGGATGTCTGCTACACACACGCACAAAAACGCGCGAAGCCGCCGGATTGGGCTCGACTTGACTTGCCCTTTTTTGCGGATTAAAACAGAAGCGGTTTTCTTTTACTTGTGCTAGATGGCGCTGTTAAACATGCTGAAGCACGTGTACCGCTGTTTCGTATAACCGCTCAAAAAGTTGTTGTGGAACGCTCAACTAAAAGTGTGAAAGGGCGCGTCTCGACCAGCGTACGCTCAGCTTTACGCCCCGCCATACGCTAAAGCGGGATTCACACGACGGAGAAAACCTCTTTTTGACCCGTGGGACCCGCTCACGTGACCGGTTTTAGGCTCCGCCCCTCGGTGGGGATAGCCCGCGGTGGCTCCGCGAAAGAAAATGCCTCCGCATGTTTTCGCTCGACGGCGGTGGCCCTCGGCGGGGAATCGAACCTGTTCCTGGGCGCTGTCGTCTGCTAGTCAATCCGCGTAGCTCCGCACGTGTGGATGCGCCGCCAGGCCGGATAATCCAGTCACGTGCTGTTGACGTCACATATCCGTCCGCCTCCGTGAGAGGGTTTCTCCGTCGTGTGAATCCCGAGCCATGAAGAGAAAACACAAGTTTGGTTCATTCGAAAGATTGCCTCGTTAGAACCATAGCGACACCACTTATAACGCAAACTTCGCTCAAATAAGCTACATAATTAGGAAAAAAGGAAATGACCATGCGACCCACCAGCTCATTTTCCGCAACAGAACCTATGCCGTCACATGGGCTAAGCTCTGCGATTGGCGGAGGCCGGCAAAAGCAAACGCATGTTAGGCAGGGCTTACAGCTTGCATAGCGAGCTAAATGCCCGTGAAACATACTGCACATTCTTTTTATGACAAAGAACGGTGGAGTAAACGGTTGAAGGTCCGAACGAACTCGCAAGCGTGTGCGCCAATGCGTACGAAACTAGCGCCGCGGCCGAGCTCGACATCTCGCCGTCGCGCAGACGAATTTTCGGGTTCGAGGCTCTTCGGGGCCAACGAACCGTTCCAGCACGCACAGCCGCGACCTTGCTTCGTATCGTAATCCCTTCACAGGAGGTTGGCCGTCATATCGCCAACCAGCAAAGGTAAAAATAGAAACGAGGGGAGTAAGGAACAGCAAGAAGCGACGAGATAGTGCCAGTCGTCGCGCAAGTTTCGAATGGTGTTGGCTTGCTGCTGTCGTTACGAGCTCGTTTCCAGTTTACAACCACTGAAAACTTCAGTTTGTTCAGTTACGGCAGGGACCCTTACGTTAGCTCACTCCTGGGACATGCTGGCGCTCGTCGCCGACTTCGTCAAATCGCTCTGACCTTGGGGAAAAAAATGCCGTAAACACCGCGCATTGACGTTCGTATCTTTCTGGTCGAAGCAGAGAGCTCGCGCGAACGGCTTTCCATACACGACACCGGCCAACTGGCATAAGTGATACTGCTACTGAAGTTGAACTATTATTAACCGTAATCAAAATACGGCACATACGTACCAGTCTATATTCGTCCGTCGCGACGGGGCTGACGAGGCAGCGGTGCCGACGGCTGGGCGTTCGTCTGTTGCGGCTATCGCGGAATGGTCGCTTTCCCGTCCACCGCGTATCCCACAACTCTTGCCGCTCGTGCACTTAGAAGCATTGAGCGTTTTTGTGGTGTGAGGTTGTTAAATGCAAGCCCGAGCTCCTCAGCGAGAGTTTTGTTCTCCGGATCAGGCGATTCCATGACTAGGGCTGCGGGTGCACTAGGTTTTACTAGTATTTTTAAAATGGCCGCCGTCTCGATCGACTCCCGCGTGTGGGTGCTATATGGAGTCGACATACTAAGTATCTGTTTCATGGACCGGCTCTATGACGCCATTGTACACGTCACGGAATGTTCAATTTTAGCGGGAGATTTAAAATTTTGGCTTAAATTGCCTTATTTCTCAGTGAATAAAGCATCATTTGCTTCCGGGAAAGCGCTTGGGGTACTATGAAACACCTAATCTTTCGAATAAAACAAACTTTTGTTTTCTCTTCATGGCTCCTTTAACGCCTCGAACGCCCAACTAAATCTGTCTGTTTTCGGTTTGCCCTGCACGTTTCCGGGACGACGATCGTACCATTTCAACATCAGAATCTGACGTTGTGGAACTCGCACCCCTTCCTCGGATGAGAAACTCTCAGAAGGGGAATCCGAGCTTGGCTCGTATTTGGATCGGGATCGGAGAACCATCGCTCCATTCCGCAGTCAAAAGCCCCGCGCGGTCAGCCATCCGAAAGTGACCACGCGCATGGAGGGAGCACTTTCAGCAGCCCGCACAATGCACAGAAATGAGCGAGCGAAAGCAGCAATTGAGTCATGTTTCAGTCTATTGGAGAGGCAACTGCGCGCTGGGCTTACCAAGCGCACTGTAGCAGGCCCGGGAACAGAACAAAAAAAAAACCTAGAGCCCGTTGCGGCTGGCACAACCCTTGCACCCGTAATCGCGCGCATGCCGCATGGTCACTCATCCTGGCAGAGTACAGTGCGCGGAGCTACCAAGCCCCCCCAGCAACGAAGGGTGGGCATGGTCGCTCTGTGCTCTTCAATATACCATCGTAGATAGCTAGCGAGTGAAAATACGAGCTGCTAGAAAGATTCAATGGATGCCGTGAACAGTCCAGGCCAGCACGACCACATACAGTAAGCTTTGTGCTATGGCGTGAATTTTTGAACGCACAATGTAGAACGTACCGGTACGTCAGTGACACTGCGGAGGGGAAATGCGAAAGCGTACTGGGGCGTCAGTGACAGTGAAATGCTTAATCACTGCCACTTCCTTGTCTTCCCATTCCACCATCAGTTTTGCTTCTTGTCCTGACTGTGTCCGAGAAATCAATGTTGACTTTGAAGTTCTAGTAAGAGTAAAGGGGAATCAGGTGACTGGCTGGTACAGCATCTAATACACGTGCCCTTTCCTGTTGGGCTGGGTACAAGTTCTGCCAGTGTCTTGTGCCCAAGTAGCTATGTATGGCTGAGTTGTGCAGTTCCAGTTCTGGGCTTCGGTGCAGTGAGGCATGCCGTTAGGTCTCTAGGAGGCTATGTGTCTAGTTCTCGAAGTCCACAAAGTTCCTTGATCCATCTCTCCGGGGCAGAGAAACTTTGTAATGTAGTCGCAAGTTCGAACCATAGAGAGTACATCCTTTTTTTTGTACGTTGATTTCTTCTTTTTCGGCCGATTTTTTCTATACCGAATTCACCATTTTTGCGCTGTAACGTTCATTGCTCCACGACTGAGTTCGCAAAACGCGCGCAGACTGACACTGACGCGCTAGCGAGTTCTTGTTGGCGTGCTGTTGCCATAAGCACCGACTGCTCGCAGGCAGTGGGCACAGCAAGAATCAGCAGACCCTTGGCCTGGTGCGAAAATGCTTTTTTCTATACAGCCATGAGTGAGGCAAGCTCCAAAGATGGGGGAAAATCGCATGACATTTGAGCGTCTGCGGTGACACGGAGGGCATTCGTTTGCTGCATACGCCTCAGCTAGTGATTATTACAATTCCAAGTCGTGCTGGTAGTTTTATCTGAGGCATTTTACGGCCGATAACCTGGCAGAAGCGCGGTATGCCAATTACTGAACAAGGATGCCCATCCAACAAAAACATCGGATGCCAAGCATGTTTCACAGAATCGAAACCCGAAATTTGTTTAAATGCTAATCGTGGACATCGTCCAATGATGTAGCACCTCTACCTGATGTCACTGCGCTTAGTTGGTGCAGTCGCTCCAAACCGTGCATGGTAGTTTTATTCTTTCAGGCTTTATAAAATAAACACCGCCTTATTGCCTGGATAGGCAATGAAAAGGGTGTTCATTTGAGCCAGTCTACACAGTGCAAGCAAAAACGAGAGCTTGGCAAAGTCACTTCTGTGTTCCTTTAAACTTTCTTAGTGTACCGTTGAGCCCACCTATAATGCACTCGATAGTCACACTGAATTAGTTTGTATTAAGTGTAGTAAGTTTTTCTGCATGCGAGAACACTCTGCCCACACAGAGGACGCATTGACGCAGCTGCGGATTACGTACATGGAATGTGGCGCGTGGGCAGCACAAATCGCAGGTCCTGGGCTGTGGCTGTGAAACTACAGACACTTGCCTGCGTAGCTTCCACTCACCAACCAGGATTGAACCTCTGCGCAGCGGCTGTAAAGTATGAGCTGCATGGGCTCCACCAATGCAACATACACTATCAGGGTGCCACTCACAACGCATGTGTGTTGCTTGTTTCCCCCCTTTTTTAATTATTTCCATCAGGCCATACTGGAGAACTGCCAGTGAACATGAATGGAAAAATACTAAACCTTAAGTGTAGCTGATGTGTTGACTCTACTGAAACCATTTCACTGTTTTGCTTGCCCATGGCTAGGCGGTAGAGGAGCAATGCGCGCTTCGCAGGTGCTGGCACCATGCGAACACCTTTCTGCGTGTCTTGCCTATCGGCTCCCCCCCAGTCTCTTCATCGGGTGAGAGAGAGAGAGAGAGTAAACTTTATTTAATGAGACGAGTCAAGCGGGCGGTTTCCTCAGTTCAGGACCCCGTTGGAGCGTCCAGCCGCCTCAGCTCGGTGGATCAGCCGAAGCTGCTCTTCGAGGCTAGAGCTGGCCAGCACTTCCTCCCACTGCTCAATCGAGGGATTAGATATCGGGGAAAGTGAAGCTCGTCCACAGTGTTGTGCACCGCAAGCTTGAGGAGACGATCCGTGGAGGTGTAGGGGGAAGCAACATAAGTTTCCTTTATCTCATTTCTCCCGATATTGACACCTGCTTCCTGCACATGGCGACGGCGAAAATTCAGGGTTATGGGACAGTGCGTTGATCGCTGTACCCCAGCTGCGGCCTCGTGCAAGTTCGTTATATTTGCCTTAGTGCATACTGTGACAGCCGTGCCACGTTTGTCTGTCATAAGTGTTTGTTCATTATAAGTGGAGCCGTTATAAGTGGGCTCGACTGTGTTTCAAAATTTTTGCACAAAAGTATAGCTGTAAAATGTTGCTGCAGGCGGAGAAGTCAGTCACATCTATGGTAGTTCTTTTTCCGTCCCGCTGATTGCAGAGGCATAACTGTACTTTCCTGCATCCTTGTAGCAACTTGACTGAAGATGCTGAAGGAAAAATTGCTGTCTTGAAACTTCGATATTCAGCGTTTTGTCTTTTTGGGAGAGAAACCTTTTGACTGTCTCCAACTAAGTGCTGCCGATGTACTGCTTCTTTTCAACTGCTGAAGTACAAAAGCTTCGTAACTCCACGCCATGTTTGCTGCCCCACTTCTAGCTGCGTGCTAATGGTGCGTGTAGCCGCTGAGCTGTCATTAACTTTGTGAGCCGTTCATTGTCTGGCTGTTCCAATCGAGGCTCTACTTATAAGCTGTGTGTAGACTGGCACAGTGCTTATTACTGGTTGTTCTTTTGTGCTGGTGGCACTACTTCACACAGCGAAAACAGGGTGTAACTTTTTCTGGGTTCTTTATCTTTTCCCCCTGAGGAAGAGAGGCTGTGCAGTGTTCCATATCGTGTTTGCTAAACTCGCAAAATAAGCAACTCCTTGCACCCACCTTGATTGATTGATTGATTATGATGTTTAACGCGCCGACGCTTTACAGGCGATGATGCGCGCCATAGGGGAGGGCTCCGGATTAATTTTGACCGCCTGGGGATCTTTAACGTGTGCTGACATCTTGAACAGACGGGCGGTTTTGCTTTTCACCTCTTAAAGAAAAGCGGCCGCGGCGGCCGAAAATCGAACCCGCATTCTTGTGCTCAGCAGCGCAACACATTAGCCACTAAGCCACCTAGTTGGGTACTTGCACCCACCTGCTGAAAGTAAAGTACTGAGGCACTGCCAGGTAGACGGGCTAACCGTCAAAACCGTAGGGGCAGCTGCCTTTCCGGCCATCAGATTCGTCTCGACTAGAAACAACTTGCTTGCATTGTTCACCCGCTCTCAGTTTTCACAAGCAGTAACTCGGAAACGTCCGCCAACTTGCCGTCATCTGAAATTATTGTCAACGCGCAGTTGAAGAAATCAAAGATTGCCAGCTGCTGATTTTTGGCCAGCTCACTTGCTTTCTTTGTCGACCCGTTTAACCACGAAATTTTACTACCATGTTTTCGGCAATGCAGCCATATTTATGTCGCACAGCATTGAAAAATGCGTGGACAAGCGAGCCACGTGGCTCACGTATTGAGCTTGTGTGTGGTTACACAGGACGTCCTGTGTAAGTGTCCTTTCTTGTGTCCCTGTCTTGTTGTGCTTTTTACCGTGTCAAACTCGTTTCACCGACTAGCCCAAATTTTTGTGTTTTTGTGGTTACAAAATGGGTGTAGCCCCCGCGAGTCGTGTGCGGCAGCGACTTCATACGCATTAAGTGTTCTCACTCGATTCTCCCCTTGTTTCAAAACCACCGCTGCAATACTTCAGTCGTGTCTTTGTAGTATGCTTCTGTTATCTATATGCCTGACTACCCTGGAAAAGACAGTGGGCTGACCCTTCACAAACATTGGCCTGCCTGTTGCTTGAGTGTGTTGCTTGGTGGCTATGCTGCACCATTTGTGGAAGTCAAAGGCTTCTAGCTGCTGGAGCAATTAGAGGCAGAGCTTCACTGCTTCCGTGACGATTTGTCATTGTGGTTGCTACAACTTGCTCCGGTCTCTTTACCAGCTCTTAAGATTAACGGTCTTCAACCTTGTGGCTTTGCAGAGATATTCCCTGCGTTGCGAGATAGTGCGGTCAACACAGATGAAGCCTTGGCAGAACAGCAAGGGAACCACACCAGCTCTGGTCATGCACACTCTATCAGCACAGGGTAAGTCAGGTGGCAGTGTCTGCTGTGCTGTTTATTGGCAAACGTCAATGGTGGGGAGTAGGTCAGGCAGCAAAGAATTGCTTGCATATTACATGCTCACTTCAAAAGTGCTGCTGGAGTGAGTTAGTCCACAGTGGGCCTCTGAACTCTGTGTCACCTTGTAATTCAGCTTTGAAGCACAGGCAAAGCATAGTAATGGCCTTAAATGAAAATGTGACGAATTTTCGACAATGTCAAGCAGCTTGAAAAAGTAGCACTTGTTCGTACGTAAAAACAGAATGCAGTAGGAAATTGACAAGGAAATTATCTGGGACAAGGAAGTGTCAATGCCAAGTGCTGAGTCTGACAAAAGGCTCAACATGCTGAATGTTTTGCCAAGTAATGAACCATAGCCTTACACTGTCAAGTGGAGATGTGTAAGCTATCGATTTATGATTGCAGTGCTAACTTGTAGGGCAGTAATTCAGGGCTATGTGAAGCAGTATAGGCGTGGACAAATAGTAATTGTTGGTTCCATAATGAACATGAAGCAAATACTAATTTGTCTGAACAGTTGAGAAACAAAGCAAATTCTTGGGATTTCCAGTCTGAACATTAAAACTTGCAATTTTTTGTGTAAGCTTCAATAGCTGGTGCAAGAGAAATCAGTCCGGATTGTGAGCATCATGATGAGAGGCGACACTGAGGACCACGAGCCCTCAGACGTAAGCTATATCCAACCTCGGAGACGTGTCTGGAAGTGAAGGGTAGACAAAATGAATAATGGCCCACTGGAGTGCTGGTCAATCTGCGGCCGATTAGCGTACTGTCTGTCTTAGCATCAGCTGAACCTGAGTTCACTGGATACCGACCCTGCTGTATGTGCACTGCCATATGGTTACAGCAAAACCTGATTGCCCTTAAAAGGAAGCCACACCATGATTTGTTTTCCTCCACTGCATACACTGTTCCATAAGCCTGGTAACTATCCCAAATTTTTTAGTGACTGGTTTTGTGGCAGCACTTTAACCGAGTGAACGATGAGAAGAAAGAACACTGAAAGAAATAGAGAAGGAGAGTGTCGCGAAATTGTGAGGGAAAGGGCCATCTGCCGAGGCAGCGCAAGACGCTCCTCCGAAAGTTTCGGAGGGAGGGCAGTTGCTTGCTCTGGACACGTGCGTGAAAACCGCCCTCGGCGTCTAGTTGCACCCGAGAAAAGAAACGCAAAACCAGGCATCCATGAAACCAAGTGTCTTGTTCTTTCAAGTTCTGTGTGCAGCACATTCATCGGTCCTTCGGGTCCTTCATCGTCCTTCTTGTTGCGTGGTCATCTGAACCACGTGACACTTGCGCGGGAGGTTCAAACACGATTTACAACATGCTCGGCGGGGCCGACGCGCTGCAAGATGACGGCAGAGTAGCGCAGCACGGTGCGTTCGTTCATCACGCGATCACTTCCTGATACACATCTGTGCACCTTGACCAAGAAGACTGCAGTTCATGCTCGCACAAATTTCGCATTATGGTGTATCGTAAGCACCAGGAATTTTTCTGATTGAGCATTTTGGCAAAGCAAACCATGCTGCTTCACAGCCTGTTTCTGGTTGCACATAATAGAAAGCATCATCAGTAAGTACTATCAAGCAAAGAAACTAAAAACTACTTGTCGAAGTTACCAACCAGCGGCATGCCATCAACATCCCAAACCAAAACCACATGGCCAATCTACATCAAGATCACACCGCATGCAGCCTTCACAGCGTACAGGGCATGGTCTATGAGGCAGATTTTCTTAATGAAATGGAAGCCGATGTTTTGGACAGCCTGAGGTATCAAAGCATGAAAGCAAGGAGACGCGTTATTCTGCAAAGAAATTGCCACTATGAACTTAATTTTACCTTTCACCGTTGCACACCCCCCACATCCGTAAAAAGTGCTCACTTCATCCATTGTTCCACCCAAACCTACATCCCTAACATGTGCTGGTGTTTCATGTTCCATCATTTTGGGGACGGCACCAACCCATCATGGAGGGCTAGCACCAAGAGCACAAAACATGATCACCACACTGAAAACCGTCAGACACTAGTTCTCCAGCACAAGCTTTCATAGATCAGAGGAGGCATTTTACTGCACACATTCAGGGCTTACTTTGACGCAAAAATCATCTCAAAGAACATCTCCCTTCTGGAGGCCCGAAAGAAGTTTGCTCCTTTCCCCTCAGGAAGGTACACTGAGCAGTTCGTGGGGAGGGGGGGGTAGGAATGGAGCAGCATCGCGACACTGCAACAACCCTAGTCAGCGAAGCGGACCAATTCCAATTCCCTTTGTAACAAAGTGATGACGTGTCATTTTATCGAAGGAGCTAATATATCTTTTGCTACTGGTTCGGTTCAAGTGGTGGTGCTGTGAAGGACAGGCTAAAAATTAGTTTTGTTCATTAAGTCTACGCTCATTACAGCGGATCCCGCAACAATGGAATTCCGGTTACAACACACCATTTCTGTTGGTTTGTTTGGCCCCCATGCATTTTAAATGGAGTGCACTCCACTCATAACGGACCCTGCTAGAGCAGACTATCAGCTACAACAGTCTAAATTTTAGACAAGAATGAGCCGTCCAGCAGGCCCGGGGTGCACTTGAAATGCACAAGCCTCAGGACCCGCCACAAATGGGGCGAACATAACCCCGGGTCGACGCTTGGCCAACGTCACGATGCGTCAAACCTTTGGTTGCCGGCATTTTAATAAAGTTATTCCTATCCTATACTATGCAGACTTCCACGGGGCCGGCGCCCGATATGCTTTTTTTTAGTCCAGCAAGAAAACTGTTATAGTATCTGGCAACATTCTTGGCAGGCGGGTAGTTGGCGCAGCCAAGCTAAGCTAGTGGCCTTGTTTTTTGTGTGCAACCAGCAGCCAGAGCGGCAGGGTAGCTGATTTCACTGTCGGGTAAATTAAGCATAGTTAACGCTGTTCAACATGGAGAAAAACAGGCCAACGTTGCCAGAAGTGCAGGCCTGTCTAAGCAGACGGTCCGCATACCGTCAAGTACAAGGCCGCTTCTGTAAACATGACTCCGGTAAGATTGAACACCAGCGCTATCAAATACGCAAAGTGGTCCACCCGGAGTTGAGTCTGCTCTCGTCACACATTTTTTTTATGTAATAAAGAACTCGGGCTCAGTGAAATTCGGTCTTTATTATTTCCCACGCATGCATCGTTCCCGTTCCGTTTGGTGGAAGAGGTGAGAAATGCCTCAAGTTCCCATAAATTGTGTGCAGTCTTCTGGTGGCCCGGCGCAGTCCAACTGGTCTAACTTTCGATTTCATAGCTGTCCATCAGATTATTTCGTATCAGCTGTTTCAATGACCAGACTAAAATCATAAAATCATTAAAAAAATGTGGCAGCTGCCTTGGGGGAACGTCAGGCAGCGATCCGATTTGTTTGACAGATGGTGTCAGGAAATTCTGCCTTACCACGAAGGGGTTTCAAAGAGCCTGCTAATTCTTTTGCCCACGACCGATTTTTGTAGCTGGGTAATAATTGCTCCTAGTTATATCCTTGCACTTGACCGCATGCACTAGGCCTTTTCCAAGTGCCAGTGCTAAGCTTTGGAAACGGTCTTTAGACAATTCTTTGCCCTCGCGCGGACACTGCAGAAGGGCTGCAGGCGTGTAGAAAGAACAAAGGTCTATACGATGTATATGCAATACCGGTCAGAGTACCTACATTTGCGCTCATATACACCCCCCCCCCTTCCCAGATTGTATACTGCATACTTCAACTACAGCGGACGTTTTTTTCCGGATTAAGAGGGTCCATTGTAACGGGCGTAGACTGTACTATGTTTATAAACTGTTGTAGATGATGTGCCTTTCTATGCTCTTCCAACAGCATTTTTATTTTGAGTGTCCTCTACAGCCTTGAAGTTAGCTTCCTCCATGCTACCTTTATATCGCAGGGCTTCGCGTGGCTGACTATTCCCTCATGTAGTTTTGCATGGATACAGTCCTTCCAATGAAGTGAACGTTCCCTACAGGCAACTTCCCTCACAGACGCCATATCTGCTGTGGGGTTCACACATTCTCGGTGAAACAAAGTGGCATTGATATAAAAAAGTTACAGATGGCTGGCGTTATGCTTATTTTATCGTAAAATAATGTTTGAAGCCCAGCTGTACTGAGCAAAAATTTTGTTGAAAAAAAGCGTGAGAAATGGTTTGGTGTGACAAGGACTTCGTTGCATTGACTTGTATAGCTAGCTGAGAGGGAACTGGGAACATTTTGTTGGCGCTGAGTTCATTTTCACGGGGTTTGACTGTATCCTCATAACTTCCAAAAGCTGTTGAAAGTGGATTTGCCGTTGGGCAAAAAGAAACGATTGGGGCAGCTTCTTGATAATAATAAATTGATGCACAGACACACGCAAGCTATCGAGACCTAAATACGTACATTTAAATGAGAGCAGTCTCGTAGCCAGTCTCTCGTCATAACAGGGTACACTCTTGAAGACAAGGCTAATATACTAAACACATTTCCTGTTACTCGAACTACCCGAACACTTTCATGAAACAAAATACATGCTGAGAGAAATTGTCTACTCTACGCAGTAACAAGTCAAAGTCGTCTCATAACTGTCAGTATTCTCTCCATAATATTATGGCAGCTCAAAGTGCAGACGACATAATATGTGCAATGATGCAGCACCTAAATGCAGGTGCACTTGAAGCACTCATTTCTCTGTACAGTAAAATGCAACTCGCAAGGCACTTTCCCAGGTCATAGAAAGGGGTGATAGTAGTCGCATTTATAAAACAGAAGGATGCATCCTCTCCTCCAAGCTATTGTGAACGAGCAAGCTGCTTGTCCAAATGATAAATACTAAAGACCTGTATACTTTTTTTAGAATTCAGCGGCCCTTTTGAGAGCTGCCAAACAAACTTCTGGGCAGGATGGTTCACTAATGACTAGCTAGTGCCATTGAAATCCCACATTGAAGATGCGTTCATTTATATAACAGCTGTGCTGAACAGCATTCTTTGATGTGAAAAGTTTGTGGCACTGCTTGGCCTTAGTAAGTGCAAATGGATTTTAATGACAGACTTCATAAAGGAGTACATAGCATATTTATTTTAAATCAGACGTGATATGCAAGGCACATTTAAAAATATCCCTACATCCTGCCCTTTTGTATGCCTAACTTCCCCGTACAGTTTCACAATGTAGCTGTGGGTCTGAGTATCTTTTAGGTATTCCATGTTGTGGAAGCAACTATGCAGTCATAGTTGTTAGCTTACAAGCTCTAAATTTTTTATGGATGTCAATTTTCTCAATTTTCTTTTCTTCCACTTTAGGACGGTTGCCGACGGCCACGAGAAAGCGCAGTTTCAAGAGACGTTACATCAGTGTGGATCCTCAAAGATCTGCAACAGTGAAGATTCTGCTCTCCCCACGCAAAAAATTGTCATGAAGGTGTCGTACATGTGCAGGTTTTGCAAGAAAGTCATCTACCGCAGGAACAACTTGAAATCCCACATCAGAACACATACCGGCGAGAAGCCTTTTGTGTGCAAGGTGTGTGAGAAACGGTTTAATCGCAGAACGGACCTTCGTAATCACGAGAGTTCTCACAGTGGCAAAAAACCCTTTGTGTGCAAACTTTGTCAGAAGGGCTTTGCCAACAGAAAAGCACTAACCGAGCATGAAAGTAGGCACAGACGAGAAAGGCTTTTTTCGTGCTCTACCTGTCAGATGAGCTTTACCAGAAAATACACCCGTGACTGTCACGAAGTCCTTCACACAGGTGTAAAGCCGTACACCTGTGACGTCTGCAAAAAGGGCTTCTTCCGGAAAGGAAACCTGACTCTACATAAAAAGATGCACTGTGATGAGAAGGTCTTTGCCTGTGAGGTTTGTCACAAAAGGTTTGTTTCCCAGAACTGCGTGGACAAACATAAGACATCAGTGCACAACGATGGAAAGCCACTTGAGTGTTCGGTGTGTCAGAAGACGTTTACCAAGAGATACCGCCTGCTGCATCATGAACGACGACACGTTCAACCTGATGAAAAAAGCCACGTCTGTGGGGTGTGCCAGATAAGTTTCACTCGGAAAAGCACCCTTACTCGTCACGAGAAACGGCACTCTAGTAAAAACGTTAAGGATTCTACTGTGCCAGGAACTACTAAATAAAAAAGTACACCTTTTATTCATAGGACTGTACACTAGCAGGATGTATTTATCTTGAGCCTGTGTAAAATACATGGACACAACTTGGCGTACGTTGCTTGCAAAAAATTTAAAGGATGCCTAAAGGGGTCATGAAGAAAAAAATCATTAGTCCTTGCGTAATTATGTCTTCTCTAATGACCTTCTAATAACACAAATCCAAAATATTTTCATAATTCATTGCTTCTGGAATTTAGGAGACGCATTTGAAATTCTTTGTTTTGAAGTGCATCGCAGGTGACCATGCATGCATCGTCAGTTGGCACCGCAACTAGCAGTTATGTCACATTAAGAACATTCGAGTTAAATGCTCTTTGTATAGATTGTTCTGTACAGCTGCAAACCCGATATTTTAAAAATAATGCATGCTTTATTTGTTGCCATAAACAATTTTCTGTCTACATGACTGGTGTCGCGACCGCTTCAGTTCTCTGGCAACCATTGTAGCAGAAACTCAGACCTATGGAGTGTTTGTATGGTTTGCAGCTAGTTTCCCTGCTGAAGTTCACATTCTTTTGCTGAATTCTCTTGAGAATCTTAACTTTTTGTATCAAATGGCACAAAATTGTTCAAGCACACACAAAAAAAGTCTCACGTGTGCGATTTAAACTTGCGGCCGCAGGGCCAGCCCAACGTTACGGTGAGCCTACAGTGAAGTCAGACACTTTACCCACTACACTATCGATGCGAAAAGCATGTACGGCAGAAAACTGCAGCATAAAAGCTGCTTCGCATTTGCAACCCAGTACTCTGGTGTGTTTTGGCACTGGAAAATGTTCTGGAAGCAGCTACCTCAGCGTGGGAATTCTTTGGCAATTTGCAGCGATAGCTTAGGCTGTCTTGTGTGAACCATGGGAGACTTTCGAATCAACTGTGTAGATCAGAATTACTGCAATAGCAACAAATAAAGTCAACCTGTCATTCTTTGTAAACTAAGCTTTATTTTTAGTACTAAATTACCTGTAAATGTTAAGAACTGCTAATTGCAGCGGGAGCTCTTTAAAAGTAACCTGAACAAGCTATTCTTTTATGAGCAGTAAGAATAGCTTGAGGTGTCAGGCATCAAAAGCATGGCTTACCCCCATGAATACCAGCGTTTTTATTGCCTCCAGCCGTGTTCCCCATGCCAACGGCGTGCCTGGGCAGAACATAATGGACCAAAAGTTACCGAAAGAAAATCTTGTTTGTAGATATATAGATACTGTAGAGGTCGCCACAGTATGTGGCGCCACTTGCTTGTTTACGTTAGGGTGCCTGGATGTGCGCGCCCGACTCCCCGTTCAGGGTGGAGACGACCGCGTCGTCCGCTACGGCGGCCGCCATGCTCATGCCCACTCCGTGCGGCGCGCGTGTGTCGAGCGGTATGTCGGAAGCGATGCGCCTTTGTGCGGACGATAACACTGCAAAAAGGAAACTAAGGTGGCATTACAGGGAAGTTGGTAATATTTTTGGTGGCGTACAATTTAACACTACTTCAAGGTTAGCTGTCTCACGCTATTATGCAATGCTGTCACCTGAAATTAACCTTGTAAAACGCGTTACAATCGCTGGTCAGCGTGGCTTGTTTGTTTTACATATGTAAGTAGAGAAATTAAGTAGTACGGCACTCGATGATTTTCTTTCATAGTCAGAAATAACGCGTTTAACGCAAGGGTTAGTATAGGAGTGAGAAATTTTCTACGCTACTAGCATTGCTGTTCTTCGGCCAGAGTTGCGCGGTGAACCTGTATTTCTTGTAAACAGGCTATCATGCAGCCCTAAAAATTCATGTTGCATAAGAAGTTAAGAACATGCTGATGGCAAAAAGAAGAGGTCAGTGAGTGACCAGGGGATACGTTATTGCGGTCACAACGTTTCGATCGCAGTGCAGGTTTTTATTGCCAGCAAGTGTCAATTGTCACAAGCCTTCAACAGATCTCAGACCAATGACCAGAAACTAGAGAAAGAAGCGATGAAATAACTTTCACAAATGAAATCAAAAAATTACTTTGCAGCTCACCTAGACAAGCAGATAAACGAAAGCGAAAAGCTTGTACAGACATAAGGCAAAAAAGCGGCAAGCACGGTAAAGTGACAACACACAAATGAAAGCAACATAAAAGAGTGAGACAAACAAAACGAAAGTGCGTGAATTCTAGCTATATGCCTTAAAATGTAATTTCAAAGTTCACTGTAGGCTCACTCACTCCAGCACACGTCTTGCTTGCATGCCCGTCAAGTCCCTTTGCCGCAACCTGATGCAGGTGCACACGCAGCCTCAGTCTCGCGTACTTAGACAGGAGGAGCTTTACTACAGTTTTTTTTGTGTTCCTGGCGGGATCCTGTTACTTCCCACCGGAGCATCTTGGTCAGGTATGCGGTCACAGCCTTCAAGGGCGATTCCATGGTAAAAACGCTTTGCGTCCAGGTGGTGATACCATTAAAATGCTCCTTGCATGCTTTGAGCGCGAGCATAACTGCATCGCTTGAGTAGTGAAGGTTGCTCCCGTCACTGACGTATTCCTTAAGTGTCGTCAAGTACGCATGCTCGCTGCTGTTAAAGCCCAACAATGCAGACTTGCAGTTCTCGCAGTGGCTGATAGATTTGAGGATCCCTTTAATGAGAAACCCACCGATGTGGAACGAAATCTTACACTCAGCAGATGTTAGCCCTTCAACAAACGGGATCTCCGAGTCGTCGATGGCTTCAGTTTCGGCTGCCGCTTGTTCTTGCATACCTGTCGACAACATGTCGATCAGGTACTGCGCGTCATTGACGTCGTAGCTAGTCGTTGAAGGTGTAAACAAAAACTGGCTGACAGACACAAGCTTCAACGCACACTTCATGTCATAGGCGCTTGGAACTGGCTTCCTAAGACATATAACCGAAAAGAGTTTTTCGAGACAGTCCTGGAGCCGTCTGCTTGTCAGGAAGAACTTGTAACCTTCGCTTCTAGAAGGCAATCCTGCAGACGAATGATGACTGCTGTGGCTATTAAAAAACCCACCTGTGAGTGCTTCCACTGGGGCGTGTTCGTTCCTCGAATGATCTCAGACGCCAAGCGCATAGTTTCTATGGCTGCGTTATAGTTGTCCATGTATTCAAGACTCAAGGCAACTGACGGGTGTCGCGATGACATTAACGTAAACCATTTAAAGACGAGCTCCAGAAACCACGCTGTGGCTTCAGCCTTCGGGTCTAGTTTCTTATGCTTTATCCAATACCGAATCGCGGCAGAAGTTTCTCTAAAAAACTCAACCGCGACTCCCACCTTCATCTTTGTAAAATGCCCGTTCGACAAGTGGATCTTTGAGAGCTTAGGTGCGACTTTTAGTTCCCGGCCCTCGTCAAAACGTATCACTGCACGCACGTGCTCAAGTTCTACTTTGAGGGTAGGTCATGTTGACACTTGGTTGCATCACTGTGGGTGAAAACGACAGAATTTAAAAGTTGACCTCGGATGTTTTTAAGTACGTGCGCAGCGTCTGTGGTGAATAGTTCCATGTCTTCAAGGCGAGGGTGAAGTATCAAGCATATGGTGTTAGAGTTTCTGCGGCTAGAAAATCCAAACTCGGCCCACATAGCCCTGTTGGAGAAACCCATATCTGCAGTGACAACGCGTATCCTCAAGGATATATCTGCACAAAGTCGCATGATATTAATTACGTAGTCCTTCAGGATGCGGCCCTCCACGTACCTTCCAGTAAAGTGATAAGCTATTGCTTCCATACACCGCTGGTTAAGGCCCCTTACCATGAACACCAGGGCATGGCGAGCCGGTTCTTCTGGATTTTCAAGCAATGTTGTTCCCGCAAGAACGTCTTCAGCTCGATCGAGCTCATAGCTTTGGGAGATTTCCATCTCGTCTAGTAAAAGAACACAGTCCGTTTCAATGTCTTGCATGCCTTCTGCTTTCGTTTTTAGCAGGTCTATCTCGTCTGTGAGTATCCCAGGCAAAAACTTGAGTCCCTGTAGTCGACGCGCAAGAGTTCTGTTAGCCGGCAGCGGGTACCCGAGTGTCCTTAAAGGAGCCATGAAGACAAAACACAAGTTTGGTTCGTTCAAAAGACGGCCTCGTTAGAATCATACTGACACCAATTTTAACGTAAACGTCGCTCAAGTAAGCTATATAATTAGGAAAAAAGGGAATGGGCATGCGACCCACTCGCTCATTTCCCGCAACAGAACCTATGATGCCATACCAGCCTGCTCTGCGGTTGGCGGAGGCCGGCAAAAGTAAACGCAATTTAGGCTGAGCTTATAAGCTTGCAGAACGAGCTATTTGCGCTTAAATTTAGGGCACATTCTTTTTAAAGCAATAAGAATGGTGGGACAAACAGTGAAGTTACGAAAGCACAGTAAACACAGACCCAAGCAACCAAGTTTGCTTGACCCAATCGTTGGCCATCAGGTGTTGGCCAACCTGGCTAACGTTGGCCTGGGATCGGCAGAATAGGTGGGGCCAACAATGGGGATTGACACTGGCCTCCGGCAGGCCAACCTATGGCCCCAAACGTTGGGCCTACCTCATTGGCCAACCCGGCCAACCTCGGGCCACAGCAGGGCCGCATTTGTTCTGATGGCGGATGGCCATCAGTTCTTCATCGGCACCACCATGGCACTTCTTTTTGCTGGATAGTATAATATACTACCAGTAATAATTTCTTTTTTTACCAAGGCTGGACTGGTAGCTGGTGAATGCAATCATGCAGTGGACCGAAGTAAATGATGAACAAAGCTTTCCGTTTAGCATGTTTATTTGTGCAACTTTGAAATGAATGGGCCTACGCCCGCCAAGCCGAGACTCTACGAAGGCGTAGAAGATCGGTCTTGTTCTTGCTCCTTTTTTGGCGCCTCTGGCTGCGACTTCCCACCCGGTCTTGAGCCCCAATGAGCCATCGCTTGATCACAACGTTGGTTGTATGGTGCGACACTTCGCGGTGGTTGGCCCTCAAACAACCTGCAGATTCAAGACATTTCACAGAAAGCATTTTCCTTCAGTGTCTGGTAGGCAAAAAATATTTTATGCACCCCAACGTTACCCAGAAATTATACGTAATCAGAAACTAGCTTCCAAAAGAATCGATTTTTGGGCAAGTTGGTATATCGCTGCTGAAAATTTTCAGGTGCAGTGCAGAAAATATAAACGCAACGAAAAAGGCAGAATATTTGGCTTTACATTTACTATATAGCAACAGCAATTATTCTGTCCGCCTAAGTACCTGAATAAAACCATCTAAATGAAGCATCAGTCACACTTATAATTTCCTTGAAGCCAAGCATGGATAACAACGTCAATGTGTCAAGGCAACGCTTAGCTGATATGCCTGCCCCTGTGCTCCAAGCTTTAGGAGACTGCCGGCGACTGCATGCATTATTTACGGTACTATACAGGTGCAACAGCCCGTAGCTACCATCATCCCTTACTGGCCTTAAAAGTTCTATAGTTTGTTTTTAAATAGAACACAAGATATTTTGAGGGGGAAACGCTAAGTGGCTGAGGAATACCAATGGATTATATTTGACGAATTTACTGTATGAGATCACGTCCAAAAAGTCTTAGCAACTTAGTCACTCTTACTGTACGGCTTCCTGCGCGAACCATGCACTTCCTATTCACAAATGCAAGTTGCATCGCGATTCTGTGCCATTCGGTTGGACTAGACTTTACGAAGACAACGTGGAAACAAATATTCCGTAGCTAACGACAGACCGTGTGCATAAGTAAAAACTTCACTAAATGCAGTAGACTTGCTCGGAGGAGTTAATCAAGCAAATTGCCAAATACTTGGCGCCAAAAGCCTTTCTACATGGTCAGAATTTCGCCAGGGAATTCACAACAGCGGCGTCGTTCGTGCGACAAAACGATCTATTCTCTTTTTTTTGGCAAATTGCCAAATGTTTGAAACAGTCAAACTTCTACCGTGAATGCCGCTTGGCATTCGGCAATTCGTCGCTGCACTGAGGAGGAATCAACATTTATTCAACTGTATTAGTTCCGTTGTGGGAGGCCTCCTTAGTCCAGGAAGCCTTGGTCCTTGCCTGCCCGGCGGGCCCTGTCCACCAGTCGTTGCTGGTCTTGAGGGCGTGAGCTGGTCAGCTGGTCCTCCCACTGCTCCAGTGTTGGGTTTGGTTGGGGGGTGAAAATATGAAAATAGCTCGTTTTGCCGCACGAGCGACACCGCAGTTGTAAATTCGCGGGCGACATCCGCACTATGCTGAACGGGCTAAACGTGACACCAAAAAATGCCAGAAAACGTGAATCCGGTGAACGAAACCAAAACGTGAACGAAAACCAAGCAGACGTCAAACACTTAGGGCCTGTCAGTGAGGTAAACTAAGCTCTCCTCTTGAGGCTCAGGATTTAATAAAGTTTATCCCTCTAAACAGGTGCTAAACGGGTTTTGTTGTAAAGGAACAAAAAGAAAACATCGTAAGGCTCAAACGGGTTACAGCGCAATCGTAACCAATCCGCAGAAAATATAACGCTCCGGAACCACCTCAGCTTCCAGAGCCTTCGCCTCCGTGTATTATATTGATATGTGCGTCTGGTGCGGCTATTTTAGGTGAAAATGAAGGGGAAACTTACCTCAGCAGCAGTAAAGAGGGACGCGGAAAGAGCTTCCTCCCGCTACCACGGATTGCTGATGCGGAAATGCAAGTGGCGCCAGCGATCGGCGCTGGAGAGAGTTGTACCAGATTAAGGCCGTTGCTACAGCCGCTATTTCGACCATTGTTCTCGTATTCGACAAAAAAAATAAAAACGTCAGGTTTTATTTGCAGCTATTAACTATTGTGCATGTATGATGTATGCAGGACGAAAATCTAAGTTTTAGCGCGTATGTGTACGTCGCATTCTGCACGGATGAAAGCCGCAAAAAAATAACCTTCCTAAACTTTTCTTTCCGCCACCACCAGTATTTGAAGCGTGGTACGATTTCAAAAGAACAAAATAAATCCTAAAGGCTAGTGAATATTTGGGGCTGTGCTTGTGGCGGTTGTACATGTGGTTGGCCGTGTAGCTTGGCCCGAGGTACGGCTAACTTCTCGCTCTTACACGTGACGCGCCGTGGAAAAACTGAAGAAAAACGGCCTTCGCCAAACGTTGGCCAACCAAAGCCCGAGTAGTTGGCTGCAGACCGCAGCCCAACGTATAACCGGGTCTTGGCAAAACGTCGTCGGCCAACCTAAAGGCCGATTGGTTGGCCACAGTCCACAGCCCAACGTTTGACCTAAACCGGCAGGCCGACTCAATTGGCCACCGACCAGCACCCGCTGTGTTGCCAATGGTTGGCAGTCGGCCAAGGCTGCTTGGGGAAGAACTGATGCGTACTGCTGTTGGTACCGCGCGCACTATGCCTGGTTTAGCTGCGCAGCACTGTGGGGCTTTGGGGTTATCTCAGACGACACTGGCCGATTGACGCTAGCAACGGTGTCTTACGTTACCATATTTGTCGAGCGAGCACTATGTTTCACGAGACGGTTATTTTCTCCCCGAACAAAAACAAGGAAGGTTTAAATACGGCTTGCCACGGTATGGTAGCGTAGGGAAGCTTTTTGAGCGTGTGATCCTCGCCCGCCTTCAACCATACATAGAAGCCCAAGACATTTATCCGCACACAATGTTTAGATTCCGGCCTCACCTGTCAACCCATGACATCCTCCTTCAACTAAAGGAAGACGTCTTGGCGAACATTTCTCCTCACTCCAGCAGGGCTATCCTCGCTGTATATTTGAAAGGAGCATTCGACAATGTGAGCCACGACGCCATCCTCAAAAACCTAAGTGACACGAACTGTGGAAAACGAATGTTCCAGTATATCCAGGCATTCCTCACCGATCGCACGGCGACTGTGGGCATCGGACCACTACGAACGGACCTTTAAACCATGCCCAACAAAGGAACGCCACAAGGAGCGGTGCTTTCTCCAACGTTATTTAACATAGCTATGATGAAGCTCCCTCAACAACTTAACACCATCCCGAGGATTTGGACTACTGGTGGGTCAGAAGGCGACATGCAGGATGCGCTCTAGAAAGCTGCTGACGCAGTCCAACAGTACGCCAGTGTGCGCGGCCTTCAGCGCTCCCCGGAGAAGTCCGAGCTCATCATTCTGAGGCGCAAGCGACGTGGCAAGCCACTGGAACAAACCACGATACAAATAAAGCTCCAAGGTAGCGACATCCCCGTAGTCCCAACCATCCGCATACTGGGACTTCACATCCAGCAAGACGGAGGAGGAACGCTAACCATCCAGCGCCTCAACCACACTACCTCGCAAATCATGCGTATAGTGAGTCGAGTAACAAACCGGCACCAGGGTATGAAGGAGGATGATGTCATCAAGTTGGTGCAAGCACTGGTTGTCAGCCGCGTTGTGTACGCTACGCCTTACCTCCCGCTGAAACCGAGGGAAATGGACCAACTTGACATACTACTGCGGAAGGCGTACAAGCAAGCGCTAGGCCTCCCTCCTCACACCGCCACTAGTAAGCTGGAAGCGCTCGGGGTGCACAACAAGGTGCGGGAGATAATTGATGCCCACCTTGTCAGCCAACTAGAGCGGCTACGGCAAACGTCGACCGGTCGCACGGTGCTGAGGCAACTAGGCTACCAGATAGCGGACGCCAGCCACCCTCGACCGGAAACTGTGCCACAGGACATCCGTACGCTGATCAGGGTTGCTCCGCTCCCGCGAAACATGCACCCTGAGCATCACGTACAGCGCAGACAAGCGCGAGTACAATTCCTACTGAGGAAGTACTCTGCCCACCCCCATGTGCGATTCATGGACGCGGCCCACTATGCAAGCTATCCAGCCACAGCAGTAAGCGTCATCGACGGCTCAGGCGATGTCGTTTGGTCTGCGACCGTACAAACCAAAAACATATTTGAAGCCGAAGAAACGGCCATCGCACTGGCAATGGCGTCTGCAACTTCGAATAAACCGCTTCACGTAATTACGGACTGCCAACAGGCATGCAGGAACTACGGCAACGGTTGCATCTCAACATCCGTCTTCCGATTGCTAGAAAAGCACAAGGATAAGGATACCCTGAACCCTACCATACTGATATGGACACCAGGTCACGCAGGGCTCGACGGAAACGAGTAAGCACACGCTACAGCCCGAGCATGCACCCTCCAGGCACCGCACCAGCCGCTCCGTGACCCAGAGCCTGTCCAGCAGCAGTTCCGTGCACTTCTGAAACACCACCGCCTTGCCAGATGTGCCTACCTACCACCGCACCAGAAGCTTACCCGAGAAGAGGCTGTAGCCTGGCGGCACCTACAGACCAACACATACCCCCACCTTAGCTTCCTGCACATCATACACCCCACAATATATCCACCAACATGCACACACTGCAGCGAACATGCAACACTGTACCACACCACGTGGGCTTGCCAGAACACACCAGCAGCCCCCATTGTTCGCACCTCCACCCTCGAGCAGTGGGAGGCCGTGCTGTGCAGTTCGGACCCTGAGGACCAGCGACAGCTGGTGGACCGGGAACGCAGGACCGCAGCCGCCGCAGGGGCCCTGGACTGAGGGCTTTTCCCGCTTTCAAGCGCAAGTCTGTTGAACAAATGTTTTTACCACCACCACCCCATGTAACGTAAACCAACGCGTGACCAAGGGTACCTCGATGCCATCGATGCCGTACAGGGTGGAGACACCCTTTGAATGGTCCCGTGCCGCCGCAGTTGGGTCAACGTGCTCAACGCGTTGTTCTTTTCGTTTGCCATGAGACCCAGCAACGCGAAACAGATAAGATGATACAAACTTCGCCAGTAATCCGTGTTGCGGCGACAATTTTAGCGCGGTTCTGATACAATGACTTGCTTCGGCGGCGAGCGAGTGACCCAAAATGGCGGCGCCAGCGTATACGTGTCTCCACCCTGTACGGGGCACGTGTGAATAGAGAATTTTAGCAGTCCGCCTGTTCCGTCGTGTATGTAGTCACCGTGTTGACCGGGACCCATGGAGGAAAGAAAAGGTTAGGAGAGGCCCTGACGGCACTTCTGCATTCGTGGTGGTAGGGGGATTAGTTCCGCGCGCCGGCCTTCGCCATGTCCGCGCCTTCGTCACGGCGAGAAGTGCCTCCTCGCCCAACCTCCTCGCTCTTCCGCATGTGCAGGCGCAGGCGGGCCCCGGTGAACCGGCTAACAATGAAACAGACGGACTGCTAAAACTCTAATAAAGGCACCCTAGGCTGCTGAGCGGTCGGTTCCTGTGATGTCATTGCAGACCACGAAAACGCACGATTTAGCGGGAAAATCAAAATTTTAAATTAAATTCATTAATTTCTCAGTGAATAAAGCATCGTTTGTATCCGAGGCACTATAAGACACGAAATCTTTCGAATAAAACAAGCTTGTACTTTGTCTTCATGGCTCCTTTAAGGTTTCATAGCCGGACGTCCCGCCTGAAAATTTAATTTGAAGCGCTTGCTTTACAGTTTGTGGAGACCAAGTACTCCCTTTGTCGCTGTCGTGCGTCAGTGCCTGTATTTGGCCCTCGTTCCGAAATTTCATGTTCTTACCAAAGGTTTCTATGTTACCTTCGAGCTTCTTAACCTTTTTTCGTAGTTCTTGGATCGTTGAGTTTGCCTGGGTATGCAATTCTTGAAGTTCGCTGTATTTCCTTGTCAAATCTGCCAGCTGCTTATTTAATTCTGCGCAAGAGTTATTAGCAGACTCCGGGTCAGACACCCCAGCTTTCACTTCACTGGCTGAGCCTTGCGGACCTGTTTCGTCCGCTACCGGTGCAATTAAGCTGGCTTCATGTGAGCTACAATTTTGTCCTTCAGGCAGCTCAAGGCTGCCCGGCGACGGCATTGCGTCGATTGCAGCTGCATGACCATAAGTGGTTACGTCGTGCTGATCTCCATGTAGGGCTGAGACGATCGAGAGCGGTCCCAGTCCTTTCCTTTGGTGCCTTTCTGTGACGAGGCAAATCTTCAAAACCAAACGAGAGCATCAAACTGCACCCCATAAACAGCATTAGGCATGCCGCGACTGGCTTTCTTAATGACTTTACACTTCCATGTCTGAAGACCTGCATGCTACCTTTGTTGCCCATTTAAAACGCCTGTAGTCCTCTGCAGAGAGACGAAACGTCATTTTCGGGCAAAGTCACAAACCTCTTCGTGCCCGGTGCCCTTTTTCCTTGTTTACATCCGCAAAAGCAGCGTAAGAACGCCGCCGGTCCCATTTCCCCCAGAGAGCTGTGATCCAATGTCACATCCGGCACCGCCCAAGAAAAAAACCAACTCCTATACGCTTGCGTTCGTTATATTTAAACGCAAAAACAAATGGCAAAGTTCCGCCACTACAATTCTAACATCTAGAAACAAAACAAAGTTCGACCTGCTTTTTTATTGCACACTTACGGTTAAACTCTATTGTAATCATAAGCGCCGCTATCAACACAAAAAAGCACTGCATGCGTACACGGCCACACAATGAAGTCATAAGAATGCAGTGGCAAATAATGCTAAATTCTGTGTACAAGCACGCGGAAAAAAGGAAGTAATAACTTCCTTTTTTGGGGGATTGGTAAGGGGGATTGGTAAGAACGGGGATTGGGGGGGTGGGAAGTAAGAAGGGGGATTGGTTCCGCGGGCCGGCCCTCGCCGTGCCCGTGCGTTCGTCACGGTGGCTTGCGCCTCCTCCTCCGCGGCCTTCCGCGCGCGCAGGCGCAGTCGGGTCCCGGGAAACACGGTAACTACGTACACGACGGTACAGACGCACTTCTAAAACTCTAATGTTTGCCACCAACTTAAGCCACTGGATCTGTTGGACTTCTGCGAACCCGTAACTTGGGGGACTTCGCTCACCACTAAGAAGACTACGAAGTGGTTTTTTGCCTGACCAGGACGTCCCGAAACATGCAGGTGCTCCGCTGGTATCCTGCACGGGGCCAAATGCCCGCCCATTCCTGGGAACGTGGTCCGTCGACGTCCGTCTCGCCTCATTCAAAGCGGTTGCCCACTTCCACAGGTGTGCGAGCTGCAGGACCAAAGTGTCGACACGTACTGAAATGGGCAAAATGCTGAAGGCCTGCTTTGAACGGCCAATTTTGTAGATGAAAACAGGACTACTGAATCTCCAGGCATTCCTTTTGGGGCGCAAAGACTCAAGTAAGTTTCCGGACAGTTAAATTCGTATGAACGGCGTTATCTAGCCTGCATTCCGTTGCTCAAGAACGAAGTTGATTATGAGTGGAAGGCACAGTGTTCGGCTCTCAATTCGCGGCAATTTGGATGACAATGTTCTCCCCCAACAAAAAAGGTGGGGAAAATATAGACAAATCCTTAACTGTCACCTCTCTGGAACGCGAAAAGTACACCAACGAAATTTGCAAATGAAAGGACAAAAAACACCCGCCATTTTACTGCAATGAGTGAGGTCTCAAACGATGCAGGACTGGAGACGAGAGTATGATTTCCTGCTAAGCTTTTGCTGAAGAATACTTTCCGGTGTCTAGAGACGGCTCACTTGCAGCTTACAAGAAAGCAAAATCGCGTCTCAGCGGAACTCTGGAAAAAGGTGAGTTAGTCGAGTGGGTTAAAAGGAATGTGAAAGATTCGAAACATAAGAAGCGTTGGCCCTACTTCCTTCCCAAGATAATTAGAAGATGAAAACACGCGGAAGCCTTTTTGCACAGAAGCTACACCGCGACCTTTCGGCTGACTGCCAAGCTCCAGTTTGCTGTTTATTTTTTACTTGACACAATAAAGTTTTCTCTGATCTGATAGTTGCGTCTAACAGCTGCTGTGTTCTCCATGGCTCATTCTTAAAGTTAGAGCTGCGTATAATAGCAAAAGATGAGAAGATAAAAAATTGGCCCAGCTTGCGCAGCGCAGAGGTGGAGAAACAGTAGAGCTGGCGGTCGACCAAGCTTCCGCCTGCTGTGAAGACCAGATCGGTCTGATTCAGCGGGCACGCAAAGCAGCAGAGGCCGTTGGAACCCTGGACCAAGGGTATCACCCCTGCTGACCCCGTAGGTAACTGTTGCACGTAGCACGAGCCCTCGGTGGAGTGCCGCCCAACCACTAAAAAATATAAACGTTTTTCCTCCTCCTCCTCCTTCTCCTCCTCCTCCTCCTCCTCCTCCTCCTCCTCCTCCTCCCCACACTGATGGGGGATCCCACGAGAGAGAGAGCAGCCGGACCCCAGCAATGCACAGCCATTTTAGACGGCACTGTAAAGCAAAGACCAATAAGGTATGTACAGTGTTTTATTCAGCAGCAGTCGTCGTCATACCTTTCGACGTCGTCTTCCGACGGCACAGCCGCGTATGGTAAATCCTCTTGTAGCGCCTCATCATCTCCCCTTCGTCACCTTGTCCGGTAGCCTTCTCCACGTGTTGATTGTTAAGGGATCGCTTGACGGGTTAGTACTCATCGTTTTTGGTGCTGTGGACCACCGGCACGCCTGTCGCCACACGACGACGACGAAGGCGGGGGCTCCTCACGAGGCGTAAGCCCACGCGCAAGCCCGGGCGACGCCGGACGGCAGCCTCGAGGTACGCGCTCACGTGCGCTCGGCGGTTTCTGTCTGCGCCGGACAGATTTGTGTCGGCCTAAACTGCTCTGCTGTTAAAAAACGCCACATACCGTCTGCCCTGCGAAATACCAAGTTAAGCGTTTGAATCGCGCTGAATGCAACGCACTTGCTAAACAAACACCGGTGATGTGTGCACAACACTGTACCCTGAGTCTAAGCCCGTAGTAACGAGCGTCACCGTTTGCGGGGACATGTGGTGGAGATTACATTCCGCTAGTACTGAATTTGCCACCTTCGCTCGTGCCACTGCACTCTGCGGTGCCCCGCATACTTATTACAGGAACCGACAAGAGGTAGAAGGCCCGGGCCAGACAAGCCCATTGCAAGAAGCCAAATCACATAACAAAGTATGCTCAATGAACAACCTTAAAAAACGAAAAGCAATGGGCATACTGCACAGCTTTTGAGCTTTTTTAGTTCCGCATATACATCTGCGGGCGTCTTGTTGAGGACTTTTTTTCTCAAACTGCTTGCGTCCAAACTCCAAATCTACCCACAATGAAAGAGCGACATTTTACGAGCAGTTCCTGGAGGAGGCCTTTCCAGCAGGGTCATGAAATAACTTCTGACGAGCCGCTAGCGGTATGGAAATGCGCTCGAAACGAAGTCAGGAACTGCATTCGTATTCGTGGATTATTGATCGCCTTGATGCGACCGATTTCAGGCGTGCTTCGCCTCCCGCCCACTTTACGGCATCCATAGCGGCCGCCACGAGTGCCCTGAACTGGCCGGCAAAGGTTGTAAAGAAACGGAATTCAGATCACCATAACTTAGAGGGCCGAGGACTCCGTAATACGTGACGCGAGTGGCTGCAGAATCGGTCCCATTTATAGCGTGCCCCCGGGGGATGCCCCTAGGTGGAACGGACTGTAGTGCAAATATTTTTTTTCTATTATCTTAGTTCTGTCCACGATGTAGCTTTCACGTGATTGCGGCGCTCTACTACACAGCATCCTGGGTGAGACAGCCGCTTTCTCCTCTCGCCCCTTGATTATGCGTCGAATCGCTTTTGAAATTTACGTCTGATTTCACAGCTCCTGAATTTTGAATCTCTAACGAATGAAAAGGAATTACGAGAACACCGAAGCACTCCTTATTAGCTAATTCCTTCGAAAGCATTAATGTTCAGCTGCCTCGCGCGTCGTCTGATTATTTTCGTCATAGTTTTCCTATTCCCTCGTTTTTTTCTTCTTCCCACTCATGTCCCTTCAATCCCTTGTCACATACCTGCGTTCGAATCGCCAAGGAAAGGGGATTACCTTAAATTGCTTCACTACTAAGGTAATTGCTACTTCTATAATTAGCAGGCTCAAATTACTTACGTAAGGCTAAGTATAGGTCGCGAACACACGTTCTAGGTCGAAGGCCTAGCGCATCAATGAGGTCCACGTACCTTTAGACGGCTAGAGGATGGTGCAGTGGGGTTATAGATGCTTGCCTTAGACACTCAAACCTGACTTTTTTTTTGTTATTATCTTCTTCTCGCTTGGCTCACCCACTCTATTTTTATGTTCAGCCAAGTTCTTTCCGGTATCATTGTTCCACGCTCGACAGCATCAACTAGAGTGTGGAGTCTTAGGATATTATGCTCTGACCCACTGGACATAGCAGTCTTTATTAAGCATCGCCATCTGTATTGGCCCTAGTTTTCAGTTGCTGCAAACTGCTCATGCTCATGTTGGGACGCTAATACGCATTTTGTCGAATGACATTATAATTTAGTGAATTCGTACGACTTCTTTTGAGGGCATTGTACAAACTGGCGACCAGTAAATTTATATATGCACAGTAGAAAATTACTATGCAAAAGTTTGGGAATGTAGGAGAAACTGCTGGGAAGATGTTTTCCTAAAAGCTTAATGAATGTCATGTGAACAAACCTGAAGTTATGAGCGCAGTAAAGACAATCACTCGGTTCTACGCATAGCACGCCCGTGACGCTACATATTTTCAGTGTACAGTGTCTAAAGCAATCCTACGGCGCAGCAATTGAAAAAATTAGGAGTGGCTTAGCTCGGCTAAGCCAGGATATACGTAGCGTGAGTTCAGCTGGTTATCCTTAGGTTTCCTAGTTGCCTAGGATTAGCTTGATTATCATGCTTACTGCTGTTAAAACGATTTCCAATCCAATCCAGTCCAGTCCAATCCAGTCCACTCCTGTCAAGTCCAGTCCCTGCTCCTCGTGAATGCGCAGCACGGCTCTCCAGTAGCCACGTGAAACGGCTATCAAGCGGCTCTCCGGCTCACCGTCAGACTTGGCTACTGCGCAACGGGGGCGCACAGCTGGGCACGCGGCGGCGCCAGTGCGTCTGCCGCGGCTATGACGTCACTCCCCTGGAATGCGCAGACCGGCGAATGTGCAGACCCAATTCTCTACACACCCGTACTCCAAGTGGATTGGATTCAATACAAACCAGTTTAATCCAATTTAATCCAATCCAATCCAATCCTCCTCGCGCTTGCGGAGAACGGCCCTTCAAGGTCCACGCGAAACTGCTCAACCTCGGCCAGTGTAGGTTACGCTACAAAAGGCCGCAGTGTAAGTCAACTGGATGCGGACCCACGTGGGATCACGTTGCAATGAAGTCGCCAAGGAAGCAAGAAAACAACTGGTATCTGCTGCACAACTGATAAAAGCAAGGGGGGGGGGGGGGGGTAGAGGAGCCTCAAGCGAATATTACAAAACAGCTGAATTTTGCGGTGGTTCAGCACATGCACTCGTCATAAAACTCTATGGTTAAAACGAAACTACCATTTGGTGGCTGTCTGCACCCTTTAACGCAACAAGTTCAACCCACCCTAAAATGAAGACGTAATGCAGGTCAAAATTAATTAAAAAACACAGAAGTTCGCATATATTAATTAAGAAACACAGAAGTTTGCATATAAGTTTGTAAAGACCCTTACGTCCCCCGTTCGATCCAGGAATTATCTTTTTAAACAAGGGTATTGGCCTCGGGCAGCAGTTCTCAACCATGAGTGTGCCGACCACCCCTTTCGGGCCGGCATGGAGGATTTCATAATGGACTTTGTCGATTCGTGTCATGCTTCCAAAAAATGTACATTTGGACGTAAAATCGCCCACATACTTTTTCAATGCCCGCCTTTTGTGTCTGACTTTTATGTCCATGCGTGTTATATCGCCAAACAATTTGGTCTTGCAGGAAGAAGTCATCTTTTTGTGTCTGCCTTTGCCGCAACGACGGCGTGTTGTGCAAAAAGTCAATGGCAAAACGTTCGCTACACGGTGACATTAAACGTTCAAGTCATGCAGTGAAGCCACCTTTCTTCATAACCAGCGAATAAATGGAGAGAAAAAATGAAAGCTAAAACGTCGTTAGAGATGTACAGGGCTGAGAAATTGAACATCAGAAGGGAAAATTCCTACGATAATTCCCAGGGCAGTGCTTAGCTTTTTGAGGCTAGTGCAGGTTGCTTGCGAACTAAGAGCTTTGTGGGGAAGTATTTACAAAATGATGGGTTATGCGTGGTATGCGGAAAAGAAACCGAAACTATGCGGCACATAGTGTTAGAATGCGAGGGTATCCATCCAAATCTACATGAGGGAAATATGCGGCTTCGAGAAGCCCTAGGATTTAAGGGTAACACAGAGGAAGTTAACTTCAAGGCTGTCGAGGCGAGGAAAAGAAGATTAGAATGCTGGTGGACGAAAAGCAGAGAGGGGAATATTGCCTAGGACAGTTACCACCTGTAACAGGGAAAAGAAAGTATTTCGTGCCTAATACGTTTTTTGTGCCTGTTTTAAGAGCACGCTAGTATTGAACGAAGAGTATAAACAGGTATATTAGTCCTTTTTGGCTAGATGACATGTCATCTCCCCGCTACAAAGGGAAAACGAATAGCAATCATCATCATCATCATAATCAGCAGCAAGGTATTGCAGAAAGGACAAACAAGTGGGCAGGGGTTCGGGAAGTGCTTCGCGGAGCCTCTGTGGTGCGTGGATCCCCATTTGAAAAATACTGACCCAGGGATCTCCCTGCATGAGAGCGTTCGCGTGCGTCACAAACATGGTTATCCGCGAAACAACCTGCGTACAATTAACGCCCCTTTCGGGGACTTTTTTATTTGGCGCAAAGCCGAGTTTAGGTGCTGGGCGATTCTTTTATTTTTGTTATGTAAACAATTTTGTGTTTATCACGGAGCAGCCCAAGTTTCGATGCTTTGAAGCTGTCAGTGCCGACTATGTCGTGCCACGAGAAAAGATTCGACGCTATTGTTACGCCAAATTCACCAGTGTCCGCCGGTGCACTGATTCAGAACATTGTCACGAGAAAACAGAAAATTTATGTTGCTGCCTTCGCTCCGAACGACAGGCGTCACGTTAGTAGCCGATTTTGGGGTAGAAGTTGATCATTTTCGCTGGTATGCACTGTCTGGAATTTCAGCCCCATTCTTCTCTTTGTCCCCTCTCCGTGAACGGTAGTATAGCGATATTCCGCTCCAAGATAGGTACAATGCTTGGACTTCCTGCACGCACTGAGCGCCATCTACTGGTTAGCTTTGAACGCTCATTCCGTTTTGCGGCACAACTGAAAAAATCACTCCGCTGTCTGGCGTCAGTAGCCTAGTTGTGGAGGCCTAAGTGTTGGAGAGAACGGCCTGGGCTTGCGCCACAGCGGTGATAAATATTTTTAACACTAAAGTGTTTTATTTTAGATGCGACGCATCTCTTGCTCTCCGCCTTGCCCCTCCTGCGTCGTCGTCGCGGCGTCCGTCCGCATCCCTCCTCCGTTCTCTCCACAGCTGTGTGCAACACTCTCACTCCGGCTCATTAGCATACCACAGCTGGCGCGTTTGTTTGGTGCGCGCTTCGCTGCGTTAACAACTGCTCCGGTGCGCGCAAGTGCGCGCATGCGCGACTCTCCTCCGTTGTCTCCTCTCCTTCAATCGCTGTGAATATAAAGCGGGTACCGCGCCGCGGCGGTTCAGTCAAGCGCTCGCTCTCGCACTGACGTGACCTTGCTTTGACTACTTCGTTGAACCCCCCGATGCGTCGCATCACACCAGGGTTCCCTCGCGGGAAGATGGGCGTAATTTTCAGATACACAAAGATGTCACTGACGTCATATGTGTCACGGAAGTGACGCCACTACAATGGAGCAAGTGGCCTGTAAAGGGTGCACCCCTGCACACAGGGTCTGCTTGCGGGGAAGCAAACTTCAGAACTAAGGAGTACATTAAGGTTGTTCATTTTCAGTTTTTTGATGCTACTGCATCTCATTTACTCGCCTTGTCCCTGCATCCGTCGTCGTCGTTGTCGGCGTCCGCCCCTCCCCCATTCTCCTCGCCGCGCGAGCTGCGCTCTCCGCCGTTTACCCCCTCTCCTCTCCGATGCCCCTCTCTCGCGAGGAGTATTGGATTCGATTCGAATGGATTGGCTTGGCTTGGCTTGGCTTGGATTGGATTGGATTGGATTGGATTAAAGTGAATTGTGTTGGATTGTGTTGCGTCATAGCCGCGGCAGACGCACTGGCGCCGGCGCATGTTCAGTACTCTCTCTTCCGCGGTCTCCTCTCCTTCGGGCGCGCTGCGCATATAACCGGTGTGCCGCTCTCCGGCGGCCTTTTGGTCGACGGTTGCTCTCCGCTTGCGCTTGAACACCCCTCAGCGTAGCATCACACCAGGGTTCCCGCGAGGGGAGGTGGGCGTAATTTTATATTTTAACACGAAAGTGTTTTATGGCGGTATGCACTAAGATTTCACTGACGTCATATCCGTCACGGAAGTGACGCCAGTACACCTTTTCTGAAGCGACCCGGCAGCAGGACGTCGCTCGCCGAGCCCACCCACAAGACAGCCGCCTACCCGCCAATCATGCTCAGCTGCAGATTTCGCTGAACATTCACTTTCGTATTTCACCGATTCCTATGACAGAGGAATCAACCACATTTTTTTCCCTGAGAACCCTGACTCTTTTTGCATTACAGTGTAATGCCAGCTCATTTCGACGCCTATTTTTGTTCATAAGGATGGTTTGGTATCTTTTGGGTCGGTTTAGGACCGGGGCGGAGCATATCAACGTACTTAAGTAGCGTTCTAAATTCCACATCTTGCTATCTCGCAATCTCGCAATGGGGTAGCTATCTCGCAATGACATATCACCGACGCTGCGACATCACCCTCTCAGTCATCCTAATCCGGAAGACAGGGACAAATGAGGTGAGAGCGCACACACCAGATCTTATCCACGTTGTTCGTCACGAAAACATCATCATGGTCACATATATTGTTGGCGCATATACTGCATTCTCCTGATAAAAGGTTTCCATTCGGGTGCAGATGCCAATTTTTATCCGTCTATGTTTTTTGCCTCCCACGCACTCATCGTATCCAAATTTATGATAATGAAATGTTAATCTGCGATTTTAGAAATATAAAAAAAAACAGGGGAATGCTCATTCAATCGAAACTTGAATAGCTTTCCGTAGATTATATTTACTGAAAAAAGAGGGGTGATTGAAATGGCACACACGAATGATTGAGTAGAGACGGTAGTACGGCACTGTTGTATTCGGGTTTACAAGGCTGTCAAATCAGGTTGTACACTCAAAGTTCGCTTATCTGGAAACACAGCGTGCCTCGAGTGCATCGTACTAAACCAATCAGCTGATATGCAGCGGAAATACCTCATCGCACTACATTCAAACGTTGCGACAGCATCATTATTGGGAGTTAAGAGCTGTACATAGGGTAAAACCTGCAAGGCTTTGCCCTCTCCCTACCCTCAATACGGAAAACAGTACGGTTCCCCCCGGTTCCTTTTCATCTTTACCACTAAACGTGCTCTTCGAATTCTGCGTGTTTGCGCAATTAGCTTTATCTTTGCCGCACGAAACTCCCAATATTTCTTTGCGTTGTTTTGAAGCAAGGTTGGAACGAAAACGCACCACCAACATCGTCGTTTTCGACTGCAATGTGACTCCGTCTAGTGACTAGATTGATAAACGATAACGAGAGTGCGAAGTTGTTGTATGGAAAACATATAGGGCGGTTTTTCCACCTAACTAGGGCGCGTAGTGATGAGTGTTTACATCGCAAAGCAGAGAACTCAAACTCTTTGCTTGGGTCTTTCATCCTTGTCACATTTCGCGCTCTATACTCATGACCTTCAGACACCAGATTTGGCGGATGAGTTGGTCTCAGGAGAATAATAAAGAAACATTTCGGCTACTGTGATGGGAAAGCTTCGCCGAGGCGGGTTCCTGTTTTGATATCCTAATGTTTCCGTCATGGCCCATCTAACCCTTTTCTGACTTCCGTTCGAGCATGCGCTGCTGACTTTCCTGACTTCCTCCTTCGAAGTTGCCGTCGCATCGTATCCTCGTATCGGTCTTCACCCCCGTCTTCCGTCTCCATCCGATAGAAAACGCTCCATTGATGTCTCCCCAAACAACGCTTTACTGCCCCGTCCACACTATCCATCCTCCCACATTCTCTCCCTTCTACTCCGCTTAGTTTCCGATATCTCGTCGTCGTTGTCGCATTTCCTGCCGGCGGGAGCACACTTCAAAGGGTGGAAGGATTCTGAACCCGCCGTGATGGATCCTGCCAGTCGCAGCTGCTTCTGGGCGCCTTCCATCATTATACGAACAGCCCCGTTCCCTCTCGCGAGAAAATTATTTCTTTCCGGTTTTTGTTTTCGTGCTTTCGCGTCTTACCGTGACCTTGAAGATATCGTACATTTTCCGCCGCGTTTTTGCCAAACATCTCCTTCTTCGCAGAAAACTTCGCTCCTTTCAGACGCTAGGGAACCCTTGATTTTTTCCTTTCCTGTTCTCAGCAGCCTTGATTTCAAGCGAATATACATGGCTAATGTGCACCGGCATATACTCGAAATTTGTGCGCCATATGTTACAGATTTGCATAAATTACCCGCCGCGGTGGCTCAGTGGCCAAGGCGTTGTGCTGCTGAGCCCGATGATGCGGGTTCGATTCCCGGCCGCGGCGGCCGCTTTTCTGATGGAGGCGGAAAGTAAAAACGCCCGTGTGTACGAGATTTCGGTGCACGTTAAAGATCCCCAGGTGGTCAAAATTAATCCCGAGCCCTCCACTACGGCGCGCCTCATCGCCTGCGTTGCGTCGGCGCGTTAAACCCTACAATCAATCAATCAATCAATCAATCAATCAATCAATCAATCAATCAATCAATCAATCAATCAATCAATCAATCAATCAATCAATCAATCAATCAATCAATCAATCAATCAATCAATCAATCAATCAATCAATCAATCAATCAAGGTTTGCATAAATTGCACGCAAAAATGCGCGCGTCCTGCAGTTGGTGCTGCTGCATGTTATGAAAAGAGGTTCACCCTAGCAATGCTGCACTTCGCCAATTGCTCAAGTTCACTGCTCCCGTGATAGATTTTCGGTTTAAAAAATTTGCAGTGCGTCTATGGCACCGAGTACACTTAAGAGCAGCTGTCAAATTTACTTCCGGTTACATTGATTTAATTGCAGTACCCGTAAAGGCCCTCATGAGGGTGGTAGTAAAAGCTATTACAAATCAGAGCCGTTCTCCTTTGTGAAGAGGGAAGCCCCGCGGAGCTGGCGCTCTGCTAGAATTTTCTACGTTCGAGTTTAGCTATATTGGGTGATCTGCTAGGTTCAATTATAGGGGCAGGGGCGCGATCTCTAGGTCACCGACAGATACATCGGAGTCTGTAGTGCGTAGCACGAGTGGCCACCGAAGAGCGCGCGGAATGGCGCAATGTCAGATCGTAGATAGACGCCGTATGTGGCGAGGCGTATACATGACCCGGGACAGTGGTGGCGGCGGTGGATAAAAGTATAAAGCGGGTTGTAATAGTTCTCCTTCCGCAGATTACCATGCTTCACTGCGCAACGCATGATGCAAGGAAGCCAGCTTACACGTACCAAGCTTACAGCAGTCTTCGTAAAGTCGGTTTCACTTCTAAACACAAATGAATTGCTTGGAAGACATTTTTGCTGGGAAGAAATTTTTGCTGGGAAGACAATTGCTGGGAAGACAGGCTGGGAAGACAGAGTCAATTGGCGCTGAATATCTTCCGGAACATTTTTGATACTTATAATGATGCGTCCACCCCCTTGCGTTCTGTGTAGTTGGTATCTTTATGAACACAAGACAAAGCTTGAGACCTCTACACCTGTTATCAAATTGGCCCGACTTGGTAACATTATTTGGATCTCCTAACATTGGCGCCCCCTTTCGATTTCCATACCTTCGCTCAAAATGAGGAAGCAGATGTAAGGAGTGCAAAACGACATCACCAGTTACAGAGCAGGAACGAGGAGGGGTATGTTATACGGGAGGGTATGTTATAAGCAGGGTATGTTATACGTGGTATCTTTTAAGTATGCCGAAAATTAAGAAATAAACAGCGGCGGAGTCATCGAGTTAAACGGATTTATTTGTATGCGTTAGCGGGAATTGCATAACCCGATGCTTTAAATGCACATCTGATGTCCAGCCATTGAGTTACATGTACTCGTGGAATGGGCGCACCACCGCTAGCTCCACGTTGTACTTTTCCCACTAACGCGCGAATTATTCCTTTTTCCTGTACTGACGCTACAAATACCATTGCGGCGAAATGTATTCTTGTAGCGCAAACCCGCTCGCTGGCGCCTCTTTCATGCAGGCAGGTGCATGCCATGTAGAGAAGACGCTCTGTGGAACAACGGGGTGAAGTAGTGTCGCTGTAGAAATTGAAAAAAATTTTCTCTGCTAAAACAAAAACTGTTCTGATTAAACTTTCTGAAATAAACTGCGATCATTTGTACTAGTGAATGACTTGTATTTGATATTTTTACTACGAGCACAACAATGCGCAATTTCAAGGTGAATGTGGGCCAGAAAGGAGATTTTTCCCAAGTTTGACAAATGTTTTCTCACACATTTCACCTTTTTTCCAGTGTAAATATAGTTTTTACCAATTTTCCACAATGCTGAGATACAGGTACAAATGCTTCATTGGCTGAGAGAATGTGCTCGTATTTGGTAAAACTGTTTGAAAATGTTCGACGTCGTGTATTTTTTGAATGGGGTAATCACAACAAAGAAAAGGAAACATATTTAAAAATGCGGCCTAGAGCAGCCCAGGGCCTCAACATGATGTTCACAAAAAATGGTGGCCATTGTAAGAGAAGTTACTTTTTTCATAAATTTTTTCACAGACCTAAGTTTGCTTTAAACCCTGGAGGTAAAAGGGCCGCTAGAAAAAGAACACATTTTTTTTTGGACAAAAACACTTTCAGGGAGCATTGTTGGCCTTGCGAGGATGAGCCACAATTTTCACTGAGCAAATCCGTGATGGTCGATTTTACGGCTGGGACGTTTCGCTGGAATGACCGGTTTTGCTTTCTGGTCGGGTGCGCCGCCGAGTTTTATCTTAGACCAGGTAAGGGCTGCCAAGGGACATGCCGGAGGATAAGTGTGTAGTCTCCTCGATTTGGCTACACTTTCTGCACCAGTTGAGGCGGTGCAGCACTCTCGCACTCGATTTGCCAGTGCAGCTAGCGCCACCTGCACTTCGGCCCTCGATTTGACGCTGTGTTGCACGAGTTCTTCTACACTACTGCACTAGCCTCTGTGCGAGTTCTCGTCTCGTGCAAGGTGCAGCGTGCTTTGGCGCGTTATTTTTTTTTGGTGCGCATCGTAGCAGACGGCTCGAGCATGGTACTTGTGTCAGTAAACGGAGTAGAAACGATAGCCTTTGCAGTTTTAGACGAGAATGGTCGTCACGTGCAACAAGATAGTGCATTTGTGTACAAAACACAAGGTGAGTGCAGGGTGATGCCATTTCGAAAAAAAAAAAAAAAAAAGAACGACGCGAGCGCGAAAACACGGACCGCAGCAGAAGACGTTTGTGCACTTTTGCCCTCGATTCGGCCGCTGCACGGAAAGCGCTAGTGTACGGCTGCACTCGCACTGAAAGAACTGGTGCTGCACTTGCACGACACTTTTGTGAACTAGTGCACAAAGTGCAGCGAAATCGAGGAGACCTGTGGTGTAAGTGTGGAGGGGGAAGGAAGGGGAGGGCGCATGTGAAGCCCTATGCGTGTAATACGTCCTCTGTGCTTGGAGGTGGTGGCTTCTTCGCCTGGGCGGTGGTACGCCGAACGTTTCTCGTTATCTTGTCTTTCTCGACGCAATTACCACTCGTCGCAGTTTTGATAGATTAGGAACCAAGCGTTGCCAAATAGCGCTCTACAAAAAATAATGCCGAACGCAAGTTTATTTTAACCCAGTATTATCACGTTGGAAGCTTCGGGTTACGTCGATTCCAATCTACGCGTATTTCACAAGTTTAAATTCTTGAACGTTCGACGGTTCGCGGTAGGCACAGCAAGTACTTGGAATGTTGCTTTAGTTTTTTTCTTGTTTCTTTTCCGGCGTTTGCAATGAACCTGAATTCTATTACTTAGGCACGGGCTCAGGTCTAGACGCTGGTTCGTTAAAAAGATCATTCGAGGAAAAACAAACAAACAAAAAAAAAACACCGTCGGGTGGCTTGACTAGGCTTCACTGTAAAGTTTAATTTGAAGTTCGCAGAAGTACTTCGTTCGTAAGCGTTCCTGCGAGAAAAATTCGCCCTCTTTTTTTGTTCACCCTTAGCACTTATGCTGTGTTCCAATTCGCGGACTGCTTGATAGACAGCCTAACTAGACGTCTAAAGGAATAAAATTGGAATGGTGCCGCTGTTCCAAACAGAACACCAACGCCGACGACAGCCTCGTAGCAGACATGTTGAGAAACGCAAGCCTCAGGTTTCGTAAATAATATTACCGATATTTTTACAAACATTACGTAATTTAAAAATTAAACAAAGTCATCTTCACCACTAGTAAATTATACTAAATATTTCAATAAAAGGACAACTGCTTTTATTCCGACATTATAACGGAAAAAGGGGGCGCTGGCGTCACTTATTAGTTTAGAAAGGAAGGTAGCCTGCATAGTTGCTGACTTTGATGACGTCTCCTCGAAGTAGTCTTCGTTGACTGCTTTATTAGAATTGGAACGGTGCTTAACATGGCGGACTGTCCGCGAAGACGGCAACGAATCCGTCTAAAGGGAAAATTAGAACGCGCCCTTAGTTTCTTAATTTTCGCATTCCCTTTTGGTTGCAACAGCAAGAACAAATAACCGTGTCTCAGATGCTAAGTCGCACCCCCTCCTTTTCTTCCAGCGCCTAAGCGTTATTTACGCACGTGTCAGCGTAGCTTATCTGTGACGTTTCTGTTTACTTTAAAATTCACGTGCTGAGCTCTTTTTCAATAAGATGTGGCCGGGCCGCCACGTCGCCCCATTTACTGCGAGCTGCAAGCGACACATGCAAAAGCGTATCTGCCGGCAATAAAAGCATCCCGCCTAATGAAATCCAACATTTCCGAATACAAATTACAAATTATACAGCGAAGCGCTCGGTTGCTATTCGAATCATCCGTGTCCTCTCAAGAACTGTCTGTAATTACAGATACGTCTGCTGTGATGCCGACCACAAACGCTCTGGAAGAAACTGGAAGGTTTAATGAACGGCGAGATAATGAAAACCATGGTAATAGCTTTTATTCTTGTTTTTCAGTTAGCGTGTACATTATTTCAATATTGATTCAGTGGTGTTTCTGCTCAGAAGCTGGCTGGAGGCTCTAGTCTCCGGATATAGTGGTTTGACTGTTCTGGTGAGAAGACGCACGCACAAAGCCACCAGGGGACACCGAAGAACTGTTCTGTGTTGAGAATGTATACAAAGCATTCAAGGGACACTGAAGTGATTTGTAAACAATGCGGGATTACGAGCGCAAACTGTAGTCCAGAGTCCCTGGGCCCTGTTTCAACCACTCTGTGCGCGTTTACGCGAATTTATTTAGTAGAAAAATCAATTCGAAAATGCTGTCCTCCTCTCTTTACGCTCGCCCATTTTCTGTGGCGTTTTCGTGTGACGTCAGCAGGAGAGGAGCTGACAATTGGCTGCGCTACTGCACGGCTCGCCGACCTTCCGCGACCGAGTTAGTCGGCCCACCGTTTAGTCGGCCAGCCGCCGACGGGTCGTCGCAATTCGCTCGATCAGTTGAAACTAAGCCACAACACGTTTGGGAAAGGAAGAATGCGCCTTTCTTTACTTCGTTAGTTTGTACACTGTATCTAGCTCCAAGTCAAGGTCGCTTCACACAAGCGCTGCACAAGCGCACTTGCGACGCTTCGCTGACTGGTACGCCAGTAGGAAAATATAAGGCCTCTTGAAGGGGGAGAAGAGTGAGCGAAGTCAATATAGGTACTAAGGAAATAACATCAACTGATATTTTTACCGTACAACGTAAAACTAGGGTGCGGGAAGCACTTTTTTGCGCTGGGCGAACAAGCAGAGCGGTCAGGAGCACGACTACGCATCTGCGAACGCTTTCCCGTCTACGAAATGCAATGGCTAGACGTGAGCTATTGTGGAAACTCGGGGGACGCTTACTGCACGAGTGCAATACAACAAATAGTCACCTAAGCTCCTTGAAATACTAAAACTAAATAAAAGTGTAAACTGGTCATACATTATATACCTTATATTTTCCATCACCGCCAGCGGCCCTCTGTGGCCTAGTCGTCTGGGGCGCTTGGTATGTCATCGCAAATGTTTTGCCAGTCACAAGTTCGAATCGCCGTGGGTACATGCTTTTTTTTATGAGTTCACTTTTTCGTTTTTCGCCGATGTTTTCTATACTGAGTTCACCTTTTCTTTTGGGCCGCAACGTTCATTGCTTCACGAACTAGTCCACAGAACTCGCGCAGGCTGGCACTGCCGCGCTAGCGAGTTCTGGTTGGCGTGCTGTTGCCATACGCACCGACTGCTTGCGGTCAGTGGGCACAGGCCAGAATCAACAGACCCTTGGGCTGGTGCGAACACGCTTTTTACGATACAGGCATGAGCGAGGCAAGCTCCAAATATGGGGGAAAAGCGCATGCATTTGAGCGTCTGTGGGGACGCGGAGGGCGTTCATGCACTGCGTAGGCCTCAGATAGTGAATGCTACGATTCCAAGCCGTCCTGGGAGGCTTATCGTATGCATTTTACAGCCGACAACATGGCACAAGCGCGGTACTACGATAACTGGGATATTGAGAATGCCCATCCAACGACACCATCGAATGTCAAACATGTTTTACAGACCGAAACCGAAACCGAAACTTGTTTGATTGCTAAGCTTAGGCATCGTCCAATCACGGCGCCCCCTCCTCCTAACGTCACAGCTTAGTTTGTGCGGCCGCCGCAAACCGGGCATGGTAGTTTTTCTTCTTTCGCGCTTTGTAAAATAATTACCGATTTGTCAACCGGATAAACGATGAAAAGTGTGCTAATTTGAGCCAGTCTACACAGTGCAAGCAAAAACGGGAGCTTGACAAATTCACTTCAGTGTCCGTTTAACATTCAGTTGAACACGTCTAACAGCTCCTTCGAGTTTTGTGCTAACAGTTTGAGTTTTGCTGGTAAACTTTGAGGTTTGCTACGAGCTCTGTTTTCGAGCTTTACTACTGAACTGAGGCGAGTTATTTTTGTAGTTTCCTAGCTTTAAATCCTTATGAGAAGAGAATCACAAAACTCACCCGTTTCTTTCGTGGTACATAAAATTGAAGCAAAAATGAGTAAGCATTAAAATGTAAGAGTTACTGCGGATTCGATTTTAAACTGCAACTGTTCATTCTTTAGCGGCAGCTTGCAGCTGGCGCTATTAGTTGTTCCTCGCATATGCCCAGAGCACGCGTGCCATGGTGGTGAACGAGACGAGCGTTCGCATCTGCTGGCAGCGGCCTCTGTGCGGCAAGGCCTCCGGAAACGTGATCAAGCACAGAGCGGCCGAGAACGTCACCTCGTTCGTCAGTGTCACCACGGGCGCCTCGGACAAGTGCGTGGCCGTGCACGGGCTAAGACCGTAGACGGAGTACGAATACCTAGTGTACGCCTGGAACAGCCACGAGGAAGGCATTGGTAGTCGCATCGACCGCTTCACCACTCGCGTCGGCGGTATGTACTAAGATGGAGCAAGGATACACGTTGGGTCGTTGTTTCGGCAAGTGTGCCTGGTACACAGCGTGCCCGCTTGCGTGCCAGGGCGGAGTGCTGGAATTTCAGGATTTCGCAACGACCCTTCAGGATTTGCAATGGTCTTCAAAGGATTTGAGAGGATACGCTGTAGGGCAGCGCGAAGCCCTTCAAGAGAAATCACGGCCGACGGCCGGACGCTTTCAGATAATTAGCTTAAGAGCTTGGAAGTGCAACACAACGTTCATGTTATGGGTGGGAGCTATATTTATTTATTTATTTATTTATTTATTTATTTATTTATTTATTTATTTATTTATTTATTTATTTATTTATTTATTTATTTATTTATTTATAATGGTTCTCTCCAGCTACACTGGGCCTTCTCGGGTGATGCACTGTGCACATGAGAAATATATGGCATACAAACAGATTACATACAACGAATGGTAGTAACGAAAATAAAGGTAAAAATAAATGAGTACTACGTGAACAAAAGCGGCAAAAATGGCTTTATGAACAACATTACCTCGGAGGACGTGTGCAGAGTGCCACAACTTGCTTGTGTGGTTTTTATAACTATTAGCTATTATGGGTTCCTGGGCTATTTGGTATTTGCGGTCGGCGTCGTAGGGTATTGTAAGATTAAGACTAAAGAAGTGTCACTGGGAGTGTTTGTGGCATAATCCAGAAACTGGATAACGGGAAATGGTTGCTGTAGGTGTCTTTTGTTCTTGGCTTTACGATTCATCCCCTGCTTCAGATTTGCACACCTGGCTAGCTGAGTACCGGAAGCACGTCACAAATCTTTGAACCAATCAGATATCAAGTTGGAATGTCCTCTTGCCGATTTTCCGGAAATGTAAGCTTGCACAACGATAGAAGCCTGATGTCACAACATAGCTGTGTTCGTCTCACTAAGCCACACTCGACGAGCGCCATAAAAGTCACTTAGAACCATTCACCCTGTGTATATGTAAGGTGTTCGACAGCAGAAGACAAAATCACATGCTAAGTAAAGTATATAAGTCCTTTATTTGTACAGTGCCCTCTTCAGTATTCATATGCTTCATCGTCCGCCGCCGCAAAGCCTTCGTCGAGCGCTCCCTCGCCATTGAAGACCTGCACATTTTTTTCTTGTTGTTCTTCTGGGCGATTGCATTCTCGCGTGGCAGTGTGACGAGCTTCCTGATAAGCGGCTTCTTCGGGCGTCTGGATATTCTTTGGCCGCAAAATACCCCATGTGCGTGGTAGTCTTAAAGAGTTCAGCTATAGTTAAGCTATAGTCCACGGCTATAGTTCAGAAAATGACGGAAATTTTCTGGTAGCCAAATTTTTAAGTTTGAAAGTCCAGCCGATAGCTCAAATGTCGGAGTAGCCAATGTGCCAAGCAGTATTCCTGCCAATGGCCGAAAGTTTGGTTTAATGAAAGTGCTGAGATTGTAGTTCAGCCGAATGCAGAAATTTGGAGCACCGGAAGTGCCAAAACTATTGTCGAACCGATGCGGAAATTTTGGGCAGTGTAAGTACCGAGGCTACCGTTAGGCTGATGGCAGAAATTGTTGGGCGATAGAAATGCTCAGGATATATTCCATCCGATACGGAAAATTTTGGGCAGTGGAAGTATTAAAGGTGTAGGAAAGCTGATGGCTGAAAATTTGGGACATTGAAAGTGCCAACGCTATAGTCCAGCTGACGGCGGCAATTTTACGGCCGCCAAAGTGCCAGGGCTATAGTCCCGCCGATGACCTAAATTTCGGCGCAGTGAAAGTCCTAATGCTATATTCCAGGCGACGGTGGACATTTTAGGGTACCTTAAGTTCTAGGGCGATAGTCCTGGAAATGGCGGAAATTTCACCGCGTTGAAAGTACCACGGCTGATGAAAAGACGATGCCGGAAATTTTTGGCAGTGACAGCGCCAAGCCTATAGTAAGGCCAAGGGCGCAAATTTCGGTGCAGTGAAAGTGCTAAGGCAATAGTCTTGTCGAAAGAGGAAATTTTGGGGAAGCCAAAGTTCTAAGGCTGGGGTCTAGCCTCAGGCGGACATTTTGGGACTGCCATAGTGCCAAGCGTATATTTAAGCCAATGGCTGATATTTTGGGCGTCGAAGGCCGATTCTTGCTCCTTGTACATGCATGTTGGTTTAAAAATAAAATTATGTTGCCAGTAGAACTTCGTCTTGTGTTTCTTGCTTCGTCTTCGTTTTTATACAGCGATTTCTTAATCATGGTCGTATAAAAACACACCCAACTGGCTGTTCTGGAAAGTCCATCCGATATATAAAACTTAAGGGCAGCTAAAGACTCAAGTCTTTATTCCATTCTATGGCAGGAAGTTTGGGGCGACACAAGTATTAAAGCGTTATTCCAGCTGATTGAGGAATTTTGGGGTCAGCGAAAGTAATAAAGCTATAGTCCAGCGGAAGGCCGAAGTTTTGGGGCAGTGAAAATAATTAGGTTATACTGCAGCCAATGACGTAAATTTTGGGGTACCGAAAATACTATGCCCCTTGTCCAGCCGATGGCTGTAACTTTGAGCAGCAAAATTTCAAAGGTGATTTTTGTCCACCCTATGGCGGAAATTTTGATGCCGCCATAGTGACAAGGCTAAGTCCTGCTGATGAAGAAAATTTTGGGGCAGTGAAAGCACTAAGCACTAGTACTAGTACAAACGACGGCTTAAATTTTTGGCACTGAAAGAGCAAAGGCAAAATCTCAGTTGGGGACGGAAATTCTGGGGCTGTGAAAGTGCCAAGGATAGTACTCCCGATAAAGGAACATTTGGGGTGCCCAAAAAGCGCAAGCTAAAGCCCAGCCGATGGTAGAAATTCTGGCGAAGCCAAAGTGCAAAGGCTCTATATCGTCCAGCGGATTAAAAAAACTTGGGGTGAGCGAAATTTTCAAGGCTATATTCAAGTCAATGGGGCAAATTTCCGGGCAGTGAACTTGCCAAGGCTTTAGTCCAGACGATGTCGGAAATTTTTGGGCGGGGAAAATACATAGCTACCGTCCAGGCGATGGCCCATTTTTGCGGCACTTAAAATTAATTATTAAGGGTGACGGAACTTTTGGGGTTAGGGAAAGTGAGCAGGCTACGTACAGCACCACCGAGTAGGGATATTTTTGGCCACTCAAAGTGTCAGCGCTATAAAGCAGTCGATAGATGAAAGTTTAGTGAAACCATTGTGCGACGGCTATCGTCCAGTCAATTGTGGAAATGTTAGGGCGGAGAAAGTACTAAGGCATCAATCCAGCCTATGGCGGAAATTTTTGGCAGCAAAAGTACTAAGCGTATGGTTGAGCGGATGACGGATACTTTGGCCTAGCCAAAGCGCCGATCCTGATGTCCAGCTGATAGGAGAATGTTTCAGTTGTGAAAGTTCCGTGGCTATATTACAGCCAATAGTGGAAAATAGTGGTAGCCAAACTGCCAAGGCTATAGTTCTCTCAATCGTGGAAATTTTGGGGCAGCCAAAGTTCAAAGGCCAGTCCAGCCGACAGTAGAAACTTTGGGGCTGCCAGTGTTTCGAGCCTATATTCCAGCCGATGGTGCAAACCTCGGGCACTGATAGTATTAACGGTATTGTCAATCCAATGGCGCAAATTTAGGTATATAATCCAACTGGTCGGGGAAATTCTTGGGCAGTGGATGTAGAGGCTATAGTTCAGCGGGTGGCGGAAATGCTGGGGCATAAAAACTACTATGGCGATAGTCCAGGTGATGCCGTAAATTTTCGTGCAGTGAAAGTGCTAAGCCTATGGTTAAGCCCATGGCGATAATTTTGGGGAAGTCCAGACAATGGCTGAAACTTTTGGGCAGACAGAGAGTGCGAAGCAACTGCCCAACCGATGGCGGAAATTTTGGGGCAGTGAAAGTGCCAAGGCTGAGGCTATAGTAAAGCCAATTGCGGCAATTTTCGGGGTGCGTAACACAGCCTACTGCAGAAGTTATAGGGTAGACAACGTGCGAATGCATCTCATCCCGTTACCAAACTTTCGGGCAGTGAAAGTGCCGAGACTCTTGTCCAGCTGATTGTGGAGAATTCGGGCATCTGAGAAGGCTACATTACAGCGCATGGCGGAGTTTTTTAAGCAGCGAAAGTACCGCGGCTATCCTCCAGTCGATTGCGGAAAGTTTCTTGCAGTGGAATTTTTCATTGATACAGTTCAGCCGATGGCGGAAATTTTGTTGTAGCCAATGTGCCAAAGCTATAGTCCAGCCGATGGCGGAAAGTTTGTGGTAGACAACGTGCAATGCTATAGCCCAGCCGATAGCGGATATTCTGGGGCAGTTAAAGTTCTAAGGCTACTAAAGTCCATCCGCTGGCGGATATTTTAAGGCCGCAAAAGTACTAAGGCTGTAGTCCAGGCTACGGCGGAAATTTTGTGGTAGTCAAAGTTCCAAGGCTGTAGTCTAGCCGCTAACGGAAATTTTGCGGTCAGAGAAAGTGCCAGGGCTATAGTCCAGCTGATGTCGAAATTTTTTGGGCAGAAAAAGTTTTAAAGAATCTTGCCGATTGAGGAAATTTCGGGACACTGAAAGGGGCAAGGTTAAGTATAGCCGATGGTGAAAATTTTGGAGCGGCGGAAGTACGAAGGCTATAGTCCACCGGAGGGCGGAAATTTTTGGGCAGTAAAAGTACTAATAGGTTGTAATCACTGGCGTGGCAGGTAGGCGATGGGCAACCATACGCGAGCGCCGCCATGTATGTGCCGCAGCGTCTTTGTTAAGTGTGGCACCTCAAGATGGCGAGACATGGCCACGCCAGCGTGGGATTCGGCACAGTACAAAACAGCAAGAGCTGTTTGGGGTTTCAACCTGTCCCCCGTCAAGCTCAAAGCAATATCTGTGCGCCAAAAATGGTTCTACGATCTACGATCTACCCTACGATCTACCTATCACGATACACTGCTGAAATCGTCGCGCCACAGGTAGAGCGGTAAAATCTTCGAAGCCTTGAAACTGCGTCATGATGGACCAAGAAGCGGGCGTGGGCTCCCGAAAGCCTATCGCTCCTTTAAGTTCTGTCACCTGTACAAGGACAGGGACAGAAGATTTCGTGGCGACAGAAAATTTTTCCTTGCTGAAGCCAAACTAGCGTGATTTGTTGGAAGGGCACTTGCGATTCACCAGGGCTTGAACCGACTAGGGAGTGAGAGCGGTGCTAGCACTACCCGGTTGGGTATCGGGCCTCGAATGTACTAGGTGCTACGCTACCATCGTATCTAAACAGGCGTACGCGTGAAGCGTTTCTTTAAATGCATTATTTGTACTCAACGACGCATTAGAGTGAAGTTGTGTGGACATCCGTGGTCGCAGCCGACTGCAGCATCGGCTTCTTACGTGCCGTGTCGCTTTCGTTTACAGCCGCGGTTCTATTCTCCAGCGATGCGAAGTTCTCGAAGGCAAGGTGAGTGCCACCCCATAACGTGAGTGTGAATGATTATAGATCTGTTAACACCACAGCCCCGAGTAAGGTTGAAGCGGGACAGATGGCAAACGCAGGTGTTTTTTTTTCTGCGAGGTTCGGGCGCAATGCGCATGCGCAGGCAAAGCGGCACAGACATGATTGTTTCCAGTGTGGCCAGGCGAATAAATGGCCCACTAATCTTTTTAGTGAATACCATCTATATCCCAGCCAATGCCGGAAATTTTGGGCTGTAAAGGTACTAAGGGTATTGTAAAGCCGATTGAGGAAATTTCGGGGCATACGAAGAGCGATGGTATTCTCCAGTCGGTGGCTGATATTTTGGGGAAGTAAAACAGGCGAGGCGATAGTCCAATCGATGACGGAAATTTTTGTGCTCAAAGCGTGAAGGCTACGGTCCAGACAATGGCTAAGCCTTGCCATTTTAACACCAATAATTCGCCACCAAAGCAAAGGCAATTGTCATTGCTATAACTGGCCGCTGAAAGTAAGGCTATAGCATTGCCATTTTCATCGTCACAATTCGCAGCCAAAACAAAAGCCACACCGTTGCCTTTTTATCGCCATACCTCGCCGCGAAAGGTACCTTTATACCCGTGCCTCGTTCACCGTCATTACGCGCCACCGAAGGTAAATTTATACACCCCTGCATTTTGACTGCCGTAACTCGCCGCCGAAGTGGCCCTTGAATTTTCACATCACTTACTCGCCGGCAAAGGTAATGGTGCACCTTGCCATATATTCGCAGCCATTACTCCTTGCCGAGGGTAAGGCTACACCCCTGCATTTCCATCCCGATAACTCGACACCGAAGGTGAGGCCATTTTAGATGCGACGCATCTCTTGCTCTGAGGCATGTCCCTCCTGCGTCGTCGCGGCGTTGTCTGCACGCTCACTGCACATGCGCAACTCTCCTCCGTTCTTCTCTCCGACAGCTGTGCGCAACACTCTCACTCCGTCTCATTATCATAACAACAGCTGCGCGTGTGCGTTTCGCTGCTCTGGGTGCGCGCATGCGTGCACACTCTCACTCCGTCTCATTATCATAACAACAGCTGCGCGAGTGCGCTTCGCTGCTCTGTGTGCGCGCATGTGTGCGCATGCGTGCGACTCTTCCCCCCGGCTCCTCTCCTTTCAAAAGCGGGAATATAAGCGGTGGAGCGCACGGCGCCGGATCAGTCCAGCGCTCGCTCTCGCACTTGACTTGACTTTGCTTGACGATACCTCCGTGCAAGATCTTCCGATGAAGACGTGATGGAGGCGACAGTCCCTTCAGCGAGTGGACTGACGCAATCCAATACCAGCGCCAGTCCAAACGCTCCCCCCTGATGCGTCGCATCACATCAGGGTTCCCTCGCGGAAAGATGGGCGTAATTTTGTTCACCGTAACTCGCCGTCGAAAATAAGGCTATACCGTTACCATTTTCACATACTTAACTCGCCGCCCCAGCTAGTCTTCAGCTACACCGATGCCATTTTCCCAGCCATAAATCGCCACCGAAGAAGGTAACGATATAGCTTAGTAGTGTGAAGTGGGGCCAATTTGAGCATTCGAGTTCCGGTTAACCACGCCACGTCGTGAAGTAGGGGTGACGTAGCTTTCGCTATGTCACAGCAGGCATCGTCAGGAACCTCGCGCGCTGCATGCCGAGACCGCTTTGAAACCGTTTAGATGTGGCGTGGCCCTGTTGCCGATCATCATCATCATTATCATCATCATCAGTAGTGGGTGGCGCCATCTATGAACGAGTGGGAGAGGCTCACCGACAGCAGTACCCCCCTTTTGGCGGAACTTACCTTCGTGTGGCGCCATCTGTCGAACAGTCCGTGAACTTCAATTTTCGATTAGCACCGTCTTAACTAATTGATTACTTACCTGTTCGTGTAATCGATGAAGTAGGCGAAGTAGGCGGACTGTTCAGTACGATCAAAGGCTCTCAAAAGGAAACTGCTGTGAAAATAAAATCGAAAGAGAAAGAAACCCATCCGCTACACGAGCTCCCCAGACGTAAGTGAGGTTAGGCTTAGAGCTTCCAAGGCTGGTGGCTTCGCTGGTTTAGACAATGGGAAGACGTCGACCGTCCTTCACTCGGGAGGAATGGAGTCTGTGCGCCAGGCTTCTTTGAAGAATTGTACGATGAAGTATGCTGACCACCGTCTTCAAAACCTGGTCCTAGGTCGTCCGTGTGTGGTTTTGGTGCTCCAGCGCTCGGCATTAAAGGGAAGGTGAAGCGGTTTTAGAATTAAAAGAAAAGTTGACTAGCAGCAAGTACACATTGGATAGTTCATGTGTACGAAATATTTTCGCAATGCATGCAATAGAAGCGGCGCAATGAGCAAACAAAAGTGGCCCGATGCCCCGCCCCCATCTCGCCGCGCGATGCCGGAAGACCGAAGAGCGCGGGCGAAAACCGGCTGAAAAACGTCATACCTGGACTTCCGGCCGGATCGGCCGCCTCAACCATGCTCTTTTCGCCGTGTTTCCTTGTGAATGATACTTGTTGTTGTTGTGGTTGATAGCACTCATTTGTACAATTTTCGTGTTCAAAAAGTATGCACGAACGCCAAACGAGGCATACGTTATCATGCCGTATTTCTAAGCAGAATAATGCCACGCCGGGATGCTTGATAACATACGGAAGCGACAGCCGAGGTGGCTGTGCTTGATGACAGAGAATATACTACACTACGTTAAATACTTTGTAAACCGCTCCAATGGTTTTTTTTTTTTTTTTTTAAGAGCGAATGCTCTTTATAAGCGACCCCAAACCATCCACCGCCGGCGTCGGCGGCGTCCGCAGTGCTCTTTAAAGAAGAAACAGCATCCGGCGCCAGGTTTCGATCCGAGGACTTCGCGGGCCGCAGCCCGACGCTCTACCGAATAAGCCACGGACGCGACGCTGATATTGTCAGTAACGCGCCTTATATCTTTAACGCATTCAAACTACGTCGTCAGCGGCGTGCGTTGGCGACTCAGCGGCGTTATAGCGGCTTGATAACTGCGTGGTGTACACGTGATACTACAAACCCGATGGAAGAGATGGAAGAGAAGGCGGCGAGGCGGTGGGCTGCGGGGGCCGAGCGCAAGCGCCGCAACCGGGCCGACAACCGTGCATTCGCACTTTCACATTCTCCCCCTCGGGGAAATGCGGGGGAATTTTTTGATGCGACGGACGTGAATGTTCACATTAGATTCTAGATTTAGGAAGGATGGGGAATACTGCTGTACTTTGGCCGGGGATGTTTCGTTCCATTCCAGAAACCAAGTCACATTTGTTCAGTAAATACTTGTTTCGTTAAACGCGTCGGTTTTCTTTCCCTATGGGCTCAGGGCAGTGTTAAAAAAAAACAATTTTTTGGTGAAAGTAAAATAAGGGGCCAATCCTGATAGAAGTCCTCTCCCGACTAAGAGGAAACTGTATTCCTACAAATTAAAAGAACCAAGACAACCAGATTACTTATTTTGCAAGTATACATGTCACGATAAGGTGATGTTTGTCTGGAATTAAAAAAAAAGCATTACTCCGAACCACCACCGTGCCATAATTTGTGTTGACTGCGGGGGCCTAATTTTTTGCCCAAGATTCCGTGTGGCTGCATATTATAACCTGGCAAGCACTTGTTGTCACTGAACCTCAAGTGTGCTCCAGTGATAGTCGGTGATATATATAATGATGATACTAAAAAAATTAGGAGCGAAGAGTAAATATACGGCCTTTGTCCGACTAGCGCGGTAAATGCTTAAATCTAGAAATGCTGAAACAGGCCAACGATTCATTATCACAAACGTTTAGTGATTGTTACCTAAAGTAACGTAACTACAACGTAACTGCCTTGTCCGACTGGTCTGTTAATTATAACGAGGTGGCCGTAATATTGTAGCAGAATGCGCAACGCACAAGCGAAAATCAAGCCCTACTACAGCCAATAATGCTGAGCAGGCACTAGTATGCTGCAGTGTTTTCAGAATAAATGCATGTGAAGCAGTAAGACGCCACTCATCGAAGTGCAGCTAGTAATCGCGGAGGCGCCGTAGCGCCGCTGCCGAAATGGCGCGCGCGTGTGGGTCTGTGTACGGGGATGAGTAAAGGCACATTCCCACTGGCGATGCGCCTCGTCGCGCGACGAAAAGCGACGTCGCAAAGCGACGAGCCGGCCGTCGCTTTTCGGCGTTTTGCGACGGCGGAGCCGATCGCTCTCGGTCCGAATTTCCTCGTCGCGCGACGGCCCCGCAAAACCGGTAAGCCAATCATGGCCGCGGAGTAGGCTGACGTAGCCGGAAACGAAGCATTTCTTTACATCCGGTATGCAAACGCTGCGGGAGGGCGGGCGAGGACGAGCCGCCGCCGCCACCGCCGCTGGCTCGCTCGGCCAGGCGCTTCGCCCGCTATCTGTACCCGCCGGGTCGGGCCGGCAAGCAACTTCCCGTGTGCATCGGTTCTTTGTTCAGTGACTTCAGCGTACGCGTGCACTAATCAACGAATAGCGTGGAACTCATCAGTGTGGAGAAGCGTGTATGGATTGTAAAAGCAAGTAATCATCGGTAGGTTGACTTGCAGCCTCATCGTTATATCGGCGACTGGTAAACACGCGTAGAGTTCGGTGGCGTCAGAACTTTGCGCCTGTGAAAAGAAGCGACATTTGTGGCCCGTGATGCGGGTGTTGTGGCGTGAAAGCAAGCGTGTGCATTTCTTCGTGCAATAATATGTTGAAAAGAGCCTCTTGAGTTTGTTATTTTCTGCTCCTCCCGCAACCCGCAAATGTTTTCGGCATTGCTCCAGGTTAGTAGCATGTGTTTTAGTTTGATTTCTACCTGCTTTTGTCGCGTAACATCATTTTCTTTGACTGCGAATGGTTGACGCACCAACGAGGTCGTACAAGTCGGGAAGCAGCTGCGCTGAACGCAGTCGCATCATCGCTCATCGCAAGTGCGAACACCCCCTCAAGGCCTCATCGCGCGACGCGCGCCGTCGCGCGACGAGACAAATCGCCAGTGAGAATGTGCACGGGGCTGGGGTGGGCGACAACGAACAAAGGAAATGCGGAAGCAGAGTCTGCTTGTTGGTTTATGCGTGTACCGGCAAGATGTGTCTTCGCATATACGTTTACAGCGCATGAACGCTATTTTTTCGCGCAGTGCACGTACGTGATTTTCGCTGGTAGATTGTTTATAAAACGCCCATTAATCTTAATAAATGGTTTTGTGTATAATAAGGAACAGTTAAGGTAGTACCTAATATTAACATAAGGAATAAAATCCCCCTATGCTGGTTGCCTAATTCAAAAATATTTTGATGGAACCCACTAGTCGACGTCACAGTCACTGCTTTGGGGTTCTCTGTCGTGTAAAGCAAATTTAAGCTCCAAGATAATTGAACCAACAGCACGGGAAATTATAAAACAAACTTCCAGTCATGTGCGAAAATTAGACTACAAGCTAAATTGCCGCAAAGGCAACCGTGCGATCGTTCGCAATGCTTCCGACAACCCGCGCGGCCGAAGGGTGTCCTCCTTTGACGTCATGACGGGCGCAACCAATCAGGGGCGTCAAAAGACGAAAAGCGCGCGTCTTTCAAACGGGGCCGCGCTTTTTGCAAGATAAATGCCACTTGGACTCATGTACGATAAATTTCAATGTGATATTCGGAATCAGCGCGCAAGAAACTATATAACTGTTAATCTAACTCAAATTTTTTGGAAAGCGCTTCAGCTTCCCTTTAAAGAATGTGGTTTGACTCCTCACCGCAGGTTTTTGTTCGGCGGCGTAATCTGCACTAGGTAGGTGTTCGGCAGTAGTCACGTCATTGAAATAGAAGGTTATTTAAGGACAACACCTTGCATAATGCAGGATCATATCTTGAACTCTAACTTACTCCAGATTATTTGAGAAATCCTTATACTTTCAGTTATTAACTTTCAGATGTCAGGATCTAGGGAGTTTCGACTGAAGGCTTTGATCTTTTTGGAACCTGAAAGAGCCGTTTTTTTTGCTCAGCCTGATATTGATTGATTGTAGGGTTTAACGCGCCGACGCAACGCAGGCGATTAGGCACGCCGTAGTGGAGGGCTCCGGATTAATTTTGACCACCTGGGGATCTTTAACGTGCGCCGAAATCTCGTACACACGGGCGTTTTTGCTTTTCGCCTCCATCAGAAAAGCGGCCGCCGCGGCCGGGAATCGAACCCGCGACCTCGTGCTGAGCAGCGCAACGCCTTAGATCAGCCTGATATTGAACACAAAGAAAACTTTTCTACCTGTTGCTTTCTGAGAAAGAAACTTTGCAGTGCACAAAATTAAATTGGGCAAAAGTCATGAAAATACCAAAGTCCAAAACGTTGGGCATGCTTTTATATTACGTTAGTGAAAGTACATCGATAACTTTAGGTTGTTTCTTACAATAGACGAGGGAGAAAATCAGGCAATAGTTAGTATAGCTTACATAACGCTGCAGAAGTGTAGCGGTGGCGTAGAGGTAGAGCATCCGCCTCGCGTGCAGAAGGACCGTGGCTCGAAACCTGGTGCCGCGCAGTTCCCACCGGTTAAAAAAATTCCGGGTTGATGTAGTTGCAGGAGGAGGCGTGGGGTGTGGCCTGATCGGGGCTACCATTGCAGGTAACGCACTCCCTCACCAAAGCAGGATTAGCCACCCTGGTGTAGTAACGGCCACTACCTCCAATGACCGCTCTATTGGAGATGCCTTTTCCCTGCTGTGGGCGCAGACAGGCTGATGATGATAACATAACCTGCTCCGCCGCATGCTTTAAGCCCGCAAACACGACGAAATTACTCAACAATATTGCTTTGCCAATGCCGGTTATGGCATGAGGATTCGCGATACAAGATGATACGACAAAAATGCAGCGACAGGGAAAATGCATTCGCCATTTCAGGTGGCGAATCTAATGTGAAACGTTCATAAAGCTTCCCTTTAAGCGTTTAATGTGGTTACTTTGCGACCAAGCTTGCCATGTAATGAACAGCATACCTCATTTCTTTGTGGTTGCACTGGTTATTGTAAGTATCTGCTGGTTGTGGGTGGTTACAGATGAGTGACAATTTTCGTACACTTTAAAAATATCGCCATGCAGGAACCGCAAATAAAGCACTAGGATGGTGTATGGACGTTGTATAGTTTATTTTCAATATTTTATTAGTGGGAGTTGACTTCGGCTTCACGACCAATAAGGAGGCAGTGCGGTGACTCTTCAAAAATGCTGAAAGAGGGGAAAGAGTGACAAGGCACGATATTGCAACACTGTTTTCATTAGGGGTCCTATAGAGGAATGGTAATGGAACTACGGAACCAAACTGTTTGGAATATTTGAAACGGACTCGGAATAAATGCTAAAACCGAAGTTTAAAAATTAGTGGAGGATGTAAATTTTAGTTAGAATGTTTCAGGAACCCAACGGAATGCGTTTAAAAGACACCATTGTTTTACGTTTCGTCGAAAGACGCGTCAGTACTCACAGCGTATGAATACAGGAACGACAACCGCGAGAGCCGCCCCATGAGGCGCGGAAGTTTCCTGTTCCGCACAGGCTGAGGGAACCGGGAGTAGAAACGCGTGAAACCCGGATCCCGAACCTCGACCCCTGCACAGGTGAGATTTTGCGGGCAAAGCTTTTTCTGTTAAAGACAGCACTCTTTCTAGTCCTACTGAAGCATGTCTGAATGAAGCCGTCCCCTCCCGAGGCTTATATAGCTTATATATACAGGCTTATGTAACTGTTTGGAGTGCACGCAAATTGCAGGAAGTGAAAGCCTGAATGAAAAACCGCATATTTGTTGCATGCGTGTTCTTTCGCGCAATAACTACCGACACTTGCCTAATCTCTATTTAGATTTGTGTTTTACTTCTTTACACTTTGGAAATAAATCCGGGCCGGATATTTACATTCGAGAAGAATTGATTTTCAGCGTTCCTAAGTCACTTGTGAGTTTCTGGTGGTAAGAGGAAAACTGGTATGAAATATTTTAGGACGCTTGAAGTGTAGGACGGGAAATATCGTCGAAGTAGTTTATCTGGAAATTTAAAATAATTACCCGTATCCCAAGGCATTGTAAGAGGGAATACAAAGTCTGACCGTGAACATGTATTCACAACGTTTCACCCGTTCGTAGACACGGCAGGCGACAAGGTACATTTTGAATGGGACATCTATTACTGTACTTTACAGGCTTGAAATAATACGATAAATAAGCTGAACTTCATCAAAACAGTAGCGGCCTAAATACTTATGCATGATAACCACTTCAAAACTATCCATATAGAACGTTTAAGACAACTTTTTTACTCTGGATGCCGCCTCAAAAGAGCAACAACGTCGAGTGTAGGGTTTAACGCGCCGACGCAACGCAGGCGATGAGGCGCGCCGGAGTGGAGGGCTCCGAATTAATTTTGACTACCTGGGCATCCTTAACGTGCGCCGAAATCTCGTACACACAGGCCTAGAATTGTTCCAAACGTGCCGCTCGTACAATGAAAGCCTTATTGGCGTGCATAAAAGACGCAAGTCTTGATCAGACTTTGTAAATAGTTAAAATAATGTGTATTCCTCTTCATCATTGTAATCATCATCGTCATCGCATTCATCTGGCGTAGCAGGCCAGTCAGCTTAGCTCGGCTGACATCGCCAGTTTCCTTAAAGATCGTTCTCTCTCTCTCTCTCTCTACAGCGTACATCCAGGCTCAGTGTCACATCGCTGTTTGGATGCTTTTATGAATTTGGTACGTCTTTGGAAGCAGCTACAAAGTGCTAATTATCGCGCACTGCAAATGCAAAAGCGCCACAAGTGCACAAAACAGATTACCTCTCCCCGCTGTTTCTTCTACTGCATCATGACACCAACACCGTGCCTGCTCCATTGTTCGTCAGGAACGATGTCTCTTCGGTGGTAGTTGTCAAAGAGTTCTGAGCAGGCAGCGAATCGGAGGCGACCACACCAAGTGGAAGCGCTTCCTTTGTGGCCCATGACTTGGGCAGTTCCGGAATGTTTGGCGTGGTCGGAACTGGTGAAGGTCTCTTGAACGTGCTGAAGGGCTCCACAGTCGGCTTGACCACCGGCGATTGGACATATCCGTTGATCTGTACAGGCACTGTCTCACCAGCAGCGTAGGCAAACAAGATGTGGTCCTTTTGGCTGGCCCCGAAACCTAAGGGGCTCGTTCGCGTGTCGTCTTCCACGTACTTAAATGGTTCAGACGCGTTCGCACTGTAACTTTTTGCTGACTGCTGCTCCTGGCCAGCGTAAAGGTCTGGCACCAAATTGGTTACGTTGTCCAGTGACGCATAGCAGTCCTTCTTATGATCACGAGAATCTGGTTCGTCCTCAGTAACCTGCGATAAAAGAAACGAATACAGTAAAGACTAAAATTAGTTTTGGTGTTATTATTCCATCCTCAATGACGATTTTAATAGTAACCTCGCCGAGTAAGTGCTTGGGGCGTGGGACTGTTATACAACGGTTCAACGCAACAATTGTGCATTATCAGCAATTCGCTTTGGTCGCTCTTATCGCAATACTCGTAAGTTTGGCTATTTAGTCCCACTTTTCATTTTCTTACAATGCTATATTCGCCTTGTTCATTTAACTGATTACTCTAAAATAACAGATGGAGCTGAAAACACACAAAGGAAGAAATATGTTACCACCACTACGTGATATTCTTAAAAGTATCATCAGACAGCTTCAGTAAGCGTATGGAACAAGGAGGAGGTATCAAGTCTTTCAGAGACGGCGTGTAAAATGCTGTTCTCTAGTGCTCTACTAAAAAGTTTGCACCAGGACTGCGTTAAGCACTTGCGTCAACTACATTTGCAAAGAATAGAAAAATAATTTTGCCACAATTATACCGGCATAAACCAGATGCTAACGTAACAGGCCTTCAATGACAGTCCCGAAAGGCTGATAGCGTTTTTAAGCCATCCTTTTGGTACGCACATGCAATTTAATCACGTTGAATGATTTCTCGCCTATTCGGATAAACCTCTATCCAATTCAAATTCGCTTTTTTGGATAAATCTCAACCATCTTCAAGTTGCTGAAGCGCAAAAAAGAAAATGTTTTTCGCCAAAACGTGCGACTATTGAATGCCGGAGCAAGCCGTCAAACATAGTATCCGACCTATTAAACAGCGTGCAGCCTCTTTTTTATCTTTTGAAGAAAAAAACATTTGCTAACTTAGCAACTGGGAATGTCTGAGAAGTCACACTACACCACCAAAGTTACAAAAATTTTATCAGGACTGCCTGACACTTGATTCCGCTTCGTATCTTACCTATCATACAATGGAAAGTGTCTTTTTTATTTTAGATAATTTTAGATGAGCTGTAATTCAAACCATTTACTAACTCAGCAAATTGGAAGGTTTTAGAAGTCACACTAGATGCATCAAATTCATCAAAATTATATTAAGACGTCCTGGAACTTGTTTTCACTTCCTGATATGCAACCGAATCTCGCGAAGATTACTCGTAATCAGCTACATCACGAAAATGCTAACTTATTATTGATGGAAGCTGCCCTTGGTTATCTGTTCAGAATTACGGCTATCGCAAGAATTTGCTAGGTTTTATTGCGGAAAACAACGGTAATGTTAAGCACAAGCTTCTTAAATGCTCACCCGCAAGGGCGCTCTTTATTCGCACGTCATTCGCAAAGAAACTTATGAAATAACTGACGGTAGGCTTTTTTGTGGTGACATAGAGTGGTAAACTTTTGTAATGTTGTTGAATTGTACGCCTAAAGTTACGTTCGCTTTCTCGTGATTGCGACTTTCTGCAAAGAGAGTCAGTGGCAGTAGAAATAGTGCGCCTCCAACTATCGCGGAAATCAATAAAAGGTGTTAAAGCATTATGCAAAATTGATGCTATCAAAATGCCAGAACGCTCAACAAAGATCAACTTAGGTACATTATACAAAATGGCTTTGGTATACCACGCTGCATCAGTGGGATGCCTCTATGAAGCGTTCCAAAATTTAGGCACAACCAGCCATGTTGAAGGAGGTCGCCATAATTTAACCGCATTTACAGCACTGCTAAGTATATTTGCGATCGTTTGCGTTGTGCTTTTTAGGAGCGTGTTTGCATGCGACAGTTTCCGCAATAAATGTACAGACAGAACATACATCTGTGTTTGATTGTACAGGCAGAACACATATCTAGATATATTACCTTAGAAAACTTCTTTCTAGATGTGCCACAAGCATTGGTATTCCAGTCGCCCTTCTGAAGGTTGCAGTTCTTCATCAAGCTACCCACACCCGTTAGGCGTGATAATCGCGTAGGACAATCCCTAGCACAGGCGACGGCGCCCGCACCACCGTTTCTTTCCTTGCTCCATATGTTACTGTTAAAGACCACGGTGCTCGTGCTGTCTGTGCTAGTGGATGTCACGCGCACCATGGAAGAGTGGCTGTTCTGCTTCGGGTTAGAGTTCGCGCACCAGGACCCCGTAGGAGGTCCGCTGCCGCGGTGCTTTTTGAAGGTTCCCGTGCCCACCAGCTGCGCCCAGGCAGCGCGGGCTTCTGGGTACTGCAGCACCCGCACCACGAAGATGAGGAACCCTTGCATCGAGTTGCACACACAGAAGATATACTGGAACACTGTCCTGGCGTCGCCAACAGCGAACACCCCGAATATCCACGTGACACCCAGAAGGGTCATGACGGTGAAGGCCCCTCGAACTTGTGCGGTTGTTATTGGAGGCGGGGAACCGGACCCGGCGGTGTGGCTGGCAGATTTGGCAGCAGCGGGCATGCGTGGCTTCAACAGGACACGCATGACCATGATGAAGACGAGGAGGTTGACGAACAAGATGAGGCAGGAGACGCCCAGAAATGCGATGTAGTAGATGTACGTGTTTCGACTGGATATCGCACAGCTAAAAGAGAGAAACAAAAGCGAGGGGTTCTTTGAGATAGTGACAAACGAAGAAGGTTCTACACTGTTTCGTTCTACACCGTAGGTTCTACACCGAAGGTTCTACACAAGAAAGACACCCAATTAACTGGACTCATAATTTAAAAGGCACAAAATATACATTATTTTTACTTCGAACAAATACAAGACCCAACATACAAAATGTTCTTTTCACAGGGTAATAGGGTTGTAGGCGCTGTTCAGAGCTAGTAATTAAAGTTTTGACAATTGGTATGTATTAGGTATTCACATGTCGGGTGTCTCGAATGGTTTATAAAGTGCCCTCCGATTGGCAGGGGATGCCGCTGTTTTGTCACACTATAAATTTTTCCATTATTGCAGCTAAGGACAAAACGCAACGACTACTGGAAAGTTTCGTAGTAAAGTCTGCGTTACTGTGTTTCATCGATCACCCTGATAATACGTATAAATAACTAGAATTCACTGGTACTAAAATGTCAAGAAAATAAAACGAAGAAAAGAGAGAGAGAGCGGTATTTTCCAGAAAAATAAATTTGCAATCCATGTTTTTCCGTGTCTGCGAATGTCGCCAAAAGGCGAGTCTTCTGCCGCCTTTGCCACCATAAATGCCTCTCGTATTTCCACCAACCACATTCCCGCTGTTCCCTTCATTTCTCGCTGCTCCCTTGGTGAACGCCATAGAGGTTTCCTCGAGTCAGTTCAATCTTTCCGCGTTCGCAGTGCTCGCGAGCCATGTATTGGGAGAGCACTCTTAAATCTCGCCTCTCCTCTACACTGTTTGCATACCGTTGTTTTTTTCTTTCGCAAATACTTGTCCTGCGTTTAATAATAGGAAATAGAGCGCTGGTACTCTGTTGTATATTTATATTTTAAACCAAATATGCCTGACGCTTCATTCGTGCTGAATAGAGTGAAATTATGTCAGCCAAAAGCAGCAGTTCATTGCAACGGGGGATACAGATGTACATCTTATTTCTGGCTGGGCGGAAACTACTTGAATCTAATGACAGACAGACAGACAGACAGACAGACAGACAGACAGACAGACAGACAGACAGACAGACAGACAGACAGACAGACAGACAGACAGACAGACAGACAGACAGACAGACAGACAGACAGACAGACAGACAGACAGACAGACAGACAGACAGACAGACAGACAGACAGACAGACAGACAGACAGACAGACAGACAGACAGACAGACAGACAGACAGACAGACAGACAGACAGACAGACAGACAGACAGACAGACAGACAGACAGACAGACAGACGAAAGTCACCGAGTTCAGTTTCCCCAAGACAGGCTACTATCTTCACAAAGCAAAGAAAACAGCATAAAACTCACTAGTCTTCTTGACTTCTGTAAGGTTCCAGGTCGATGGCCAAGCAAGTTCCGACTACGACTGCTGGAATTCCTGAAAAAAAGGCCACAAACAGTACAAGAAAGAAGGCCGGTAAGTGGCCAATGTAATGCGAGTAAAGTATAGATTGGCGTCATTGTTGAAGTTGCTAGCAAGCCCTTCTTTCCTAGTCACTTCACAATCAGACAATTTAACTGGCAAATGCTTCAACATATTGTCCAACTTTCTTGCATGCTTGCTCATGTAAGGGAAAACTACTTAGTGACCTAAGGAATGGAGAAATTGTGTTCTTTTTCTTATAAGAAAACCGCTGAGCGAAAACGAAAAAAAACTGCGCAAATAAGGACTCACCCCAGGCGATGAGGGCACGCTTGAGCATAAAGCATCTCTCGGACGAGGCGAACACGTGAACAAGCATCTGGTACATGTTCATCGCCTCGACGCCCATCCAGGCGAGACAAGCGAGCAGGAAGTAGTGCGTGGCCACGGCACTGCCCAGGCACAAATCGAGCTTGGGAAAGCGATCGTGGAGGGAGCCCGCAAGAAAGGCCAGGTTCAGTAAAAGCATCGCCAAACATAAGTTGAGCAGGATCTTGCCCAAGCGGTCCTTGTTGAGGCACCTGCGCCAAAAAGAGAGCCAATAGCGGTGGAAATATCACGAACATATAATGCCGCTACCATTTATGTGGGTATAGATTACCTCCGAAGCTAATCACGGAAGCGTTTAGGTAAAAAAAGGAGTGGGCAGTGAAAAAGGAGTGGCAAGACGAGCGCAGCGTCAGTTTCACGTTTAAATATGCAAAGCAAAGATTTTCTTCACGAAGCATGATGCCGCCACGATGACAAAGGCACTAGCTCTGTCGGAAAGGAACCGTTTATGGTCCTTGCAGCACCATCATTACGGTTTTTTACATTCCCTAGACCCATATGTCAGAATGCGGCTGCCAGAGCGTCTACCCCGCCACTAGGAGACGTTGTTCCATAGGCTTGGTCTTAATGCAGCACTAACAAATTCCTATCTACATCGAATCGGCCAGACATCAAGCCCATATTGCGATAATTGTGGTTCACTTTAAAACAACATAAAATTGATCGCTTCCACCCTGGACCATTGACACTGAGGTTGGTACTTGGACCATGGCCCTCTCCCTCCGCTCAGCGCAAAATATTGTCCGCGCTATTCGAATTCCTCCAGGATATTGGTATGATCACGAAATTGTAGTCGTCCCTTCATCTCGAGAACATTTGAACTCAATGCTCTGAAGAAGGATCATATATTATTTTTTTTTCTCTACTACTACTCTCTTCACCTTCACTACACCTACTACCTTTTTCCTTCTCCTTTCCCCACAGAGTAGCATGCCGGCGAACTGATGTCGCAAACCTGTCTGCATTTTCCTCTTTAATAAAAAGTTCCTCTCTCTCTCTATCCCACCAATATCCTTTAAGGATTCAGTTTAGGTTACACACAGTCTCGAAACAAAGAAAATTAGCGCAGTTTGCACTAGTGGTGCACGGCTGCAGAAACGGAAGAGCTGGGGGCTTCCCTCCCGTCGTCGGAGACCCGGCTCTTGCACCTCACAGGGATTTCTGAACGTGCTCCTGGAACGTCTCCATGACTGGGAGGCCCAGACCGTTTTGTCAACAGGGTTTCACATCTTTACCTCAGTGGACCGCGTTAACATGCGCTAGAACCCGTGGCAACCCGCTTCGCGAACATGGCGTCTGTCTATTCTTTCAATTTCAGGCGCGAACGCACGTGAACTGCTTCTCAAAAGAGCACGCGAGAGATCACGCCATGAACGCTGGGCTGTGCAGAGTGTTCTCGAAGGTGGAGCTGGCAGACGCCGGGCGCTCCTCCCGAGGCGCATGCTCAAGCGCGCTCGGTATTTTGCTGCGTATTTTGGGGGAGCTCCTCGCATGGCGCAAGCCTGGACGTCGCCGGGCGCTCCTCACAAGCCTCAAGCTGACGTGCGCTCGTTATTTTTTTGTATTTTTTTCTGGTAACGTTCGACGGCGGAACTAAAAGCTTAAATCGCCCCGCTGTTCAAAATTCGTGAACACGTAAGCACTTATTATCACGGCTTTTGAATGCGAAAGCGTGAATGTCCCTTTGGAAAAATCAGCGAAAAAACATCGACACAAGTAAAAGAAAGTGCAATACATTCGCTGGTGACTTTTGTGCCTTCGTGGTTTTTCAGAAACGTCAGAATGTACCAACTGGTCCTGGCAGGTACACTCCTACAGAATGAATGTCCTGCTGGACGTCTTATACGCCTCGTTCTGCTTCGAGTCGTCGAAGGGCCTTGTAATCTTGCAGATAGAGACGCGTGGCTCACCGATCCGCCTCAGCGCTTCCGAATGGCTTCCAATTGTCTCCTATGGAGTGCGCCACTCTAGGCTCCCGCCGTATAACAAGAGTTGACGCAGCTCCGCGTAAAAGAATAACTGCAGACTGCGCCAGAAAAGTAAACCAGCAATTACAGAAGTTTTCGTCAGGGCCAACGGCCACAAGTCTCCACCTAATAATTAATTATTTTAGGAGGAAGCTCACAAATGCTGCTTGCTGTCCTTTACTGAAACACAGCTGAAAATAAGATTTCTTCAGTGCGATACGTGAGTTGTGATCTGTGTATCCGTTTGTGAGCAATGAGAGTAATGATAGAGAGGTGCAGTTTTTCGTCTCCTCTGAATATGTCTGTCAGTCGGCTACCCGTCATTTATAACCACGCTGGCACTATAAGTGTGTGAAAAGTAGGCTTAGTATCAATCCCCTTATTGTATCCGAACTTTTGCATGCAGGCGTGCATTGACAACTTGCAAACCCGTGCATCTAAACGGACGGGAATTGGGAAACCCACCTGAATAGCGCGTAGGTAAGTATGGTGAAGAACAGGCCAACAACCGACATGATGCAGCCAACGTGCGATATGAGAGAAAGAGTTCGGTAGTGGTAGGCTGGTGTGGCCACACCTGGAATTGGGTCCTGATTGGGAGACAAAGGAGATTGAGAGAGAATACAAATTACCTAATGCGAACAACCTTGTAAAAGTAAGTTTTGTACGCATCTCAAAGGAGAACAGACATTTATTCTGAAATTAAATCATAAAAAGTACAACATTTGGGTTACATACTCTGGACTGCAGACGAGTGGGGGAGAGACCCTTTTTATGAATGGTGCGCGAATGACAAAGCTGCTACCGTAGGGACTTCTAAATTTTAAGCATTCACTCCTTCGATCTCCATTGGGTTACTGTTTTCATTAAACCATAAATTTATGTTTTACTATGTCCGTGCTATGGTAACAGATTGATGTTTTGTTTTCTTTTCTTTTGTGAGCAGAGACACATCCTTTCAATACAACAGTAACTATATACACGCTTTTTTTGCCAGTATGGGTAAAGTATCTTCCCCTTGGTACCTTTGGACATAACAATATGAGTGCATTCTAAGCAATTGCTACCTTGTTGATGTGCGAAAGAAGACGGTGAAAAGTTTAATTTATTTGAGGCATCCCACAGGAAGAAAGAAAAATTTCTGGGGGAATTCCTGTTCTCAGAATGACTTCCCTTGAATTCACACAATTACAGCCACTTGCGGCCACTTTGCTACGAATAAATATTCCCTAATTACTGCAATGAAATGACGAAAAAGGGCAATATTTCATCTGATATTGTCCCAATTTAACAGCAGTTTGATCCTGGAAACCAACTACACCACTTCGTACGGGAACGTTGTTTTTATAGTGCAGCATTTTAAGCAAGCAGAAAGAAAAAAGAAGATAGTAATAGCAACCACTCGTGGGCTTACCAGAAGCAGTGAGAAGGCCGTCATGTGTGTTGAGCTGCAGACAGTTAAGTTTCCTGATTGATTGGTGGTAATGCCTACGGTGGACCACTCTTTACCTGTAAAGCAAGAAACCTGTTTCTTTACAGGAACTACAAAAGACCTCCTCCAGCAAAAATTTTCTTTTTGCAATTAGTATTAACACAATAACTTGAAAATCAAGGAGCTCACACTCGTATCCCTCTCCCGCGCTTTCTCGGTTCACTGGCTGGCCTGATGCGGCGCAGATCAGCGAACACCTTTCCGTAAAATGAGTCGAGAAACTATCTGTGGCGTCATCTGTTTCGCTTGCAGCTAAGTTCGCGCACAATTTTTTTGCCCCGCCTCTCCCTAGCATGTTTACGCGTTGATGCCATTAGAAACAGGTGTGTGATATGCTGAACATTTTGGTTGAATGTCACCGGGCCCATAGTCTGGTCGAGTTTCGTGTGACGCGGCTGTGTCATCTTTGCTTTCATCGGTTTAACGATGATTCCAGATTATGAAATCCTTTTGCGGGCGCGCAAAAAGAAAATGGCTACAGCTGGCTGTAGCAACGTGTGTTATTGTGAATTTAATGGTAATTAGGTATTTAAACAGTCCGAGCAGTAAACGGTAGACGTTAATGTTGCGTTCAGAAGTCTGCCATCCCGTCTGGGCCGCATAATACCGTACCTTCACTGGCGTACAAGCTTAATAGGGTACCAGATGGTTCACACAAATTCTCAACGGCGAACATACTTGCCCGAAAGAATCCGCCTCAAATATACTGTAAGGCAAGGGAAGGGTACCTAAGTAACTCGTGACGTGTTGCGAAAGACTCGAAGGCAACTAGCGGGTTCCATAGGTCACCGTAAAGGCGAATCAATACAAGGCGATAAAACGGCAAAAGCGCTTGGTCTTTTAAAGTAACTAGGAGTTTATATTGCGTTCCAAAAGCTGACTTGACAGCTTTGTAAGTGTTTCAGTTAGGGTAATACGTTGCGGTAACTTTAATGTCGAAGCTGTTCTTGATGGAAGCTTCCATGTGACGTGGCGTGGTAACGCCGACGCAGCGATATGGGGATGGCATCATAAAGCGCGTTTACATGGAGGCGGCAGTAGCGTATCGCATTGGTTCGTTGAATCGGGTGAATTCGACGCGTTTGCGTTTACATGCATGCGCATTGGAGACTAGCGCCACCCTGTGTCATATCTGGGAGTTGGGGGGACGCATTTCCGGCATTACGAGTTTCCGGTAGCCGGCAAGTTGTTCGTTTTGGCGTCTATCGCGGCTGAAGCGAAACCTGCGGGTCGTTCCCCGGTCCACCCGATCAACTACGACGATCGCTGAGCTAGATGTGTACATTCTGCGCGTTGTTTGCAAGAAATCGATACAGCAGGCGATCGCGAAGCGTTTACTGGTCCTCGGTAACGGTCCGCGCACACGCCGGCCGCGCCTGCCTGCACGGCGCACAAAGCGGCTCCAACCGGCGCAGACAACGGTAGCAATAGCTTGTCGCCGCCCTTCCAAATCAACCTGATCGCGAAAAAGAAGTTTCACATGCGAGAAAGTAGATGCTAGTGTGGTGAAACATTGAGCTAGGGATTATCAGCGCTGATTTTAAAAGCGGCGATCAGATATCTGCCGCCATGCTTAGCCTATGCTGAACGGCCGCGGAGGTTCGAGACCCGGCACCGTGGCGCGCGGTGCGGCGAACGGCCGGAAGATGGCGCTACCTGCGCGGAGGAATCAAGACAGGCCAGGACAGATATGTCTTGAACACCGATAGCTCAAACGGCTATTATCGCGGAAATAAAGTTCCACATACGAGAAGGGGGATGGTAATGTGGCGAAAAGTTGTGTTAAGGATCGTCATCCGCAGTTGCACAGATAGCGTCGATCAAATATCCGCAACGATGCTAAGCCTAAAGTTCCCAACACCCGAGCCGAGCCGAGAAATGCGATGCGACTGCCGCTACATGCGTACGGGAAGTCGCATTTGCGTTCTCGATCTACCTTGTTTTAGCGCATCGCATGCGACGCGTCTTCCAAGCGAATTGTCCTGCTTATATGCGATACGATGCGGTATGGTAATGCGACAAATCCAATGCGGTACGGTACTGTCCCATCTATGTAAACGCGCTTATAGCCTCGCGATTGGCGGTGAGATCTTTGAGTGGCGCCCCCTGGCTCTGACGTCGGCTTAGGGATTCGCGCCGCTGTCGTCTGCTACACTCCGCTTGTGAGGGGCAACAGTGCCTGGGCTAGAAATCGCCCGCTTCGTTGCTGTAGTGCGTTAAAAAGCGTATTTCTAGCGACTGAGTTATTTTTCCAGCTTCTGACGCATCTGAATAATTTGAAGCTGTATCCCCCACAAGTTTTCAACACACGAAGAGATAGAAACAACTTTTTTCGGAGTATCGGTCAGAAGATCGTGTGTAACTCGTCCTTTCTTGCTTATTCGCGAGGATCAGCGATCAGAGCTTCTCGATAAGTATTCAAAATGCGTAGGCTTCCCTGCGGTATTTTTGAGATGCTCCTATGAAGACTCAACAGTCTAATACTACGTATCTAATACTACGAACCAAGCAACGGCCTCTACATGCTCATCGCACAGCAGGAAATAAAGCGGCTTTCTTCTATTTCTTTCGTTGTCGTCTTGTATCGGATTAATGTTTCTTGCTTTTTTTTTCTGCCCAACGCATTACTTTTTCTGCGCCGTCACCAACTTCTCATTAGGAGGTTTCGGGATGTTTGGGAGCCTCACAAAGGTCGTGTGGATATTTCCTTCATTTTGTATGGAATACATTACCTTCTTCACAAATTGGATTTCATTACGGCTGCGTGCAAGAAGGTGCATATCCGCAGCGTGCTTTGTTTATTCACATGCAAATACAATGAGAAGGTTTGTGTTACGCCACCGCGATCGCGCCCTAAACAACGTGGTCCACAGTACTCGAAGGCGGCTTTTGTGCTCCGAATTTCCATCGTAATTATATCGTTATCATAACGAACTGACTCTCAACTCGAACAATGACGACGTGATTACGGTGTTGAAGGCATGATATTCTCGCTAACTAACGTAATAAATAGTATACCTGCATATATTACAAGACTCGAAACCGAAGAATTCCAAGTAGCTCTTTATTGCTTTTCAACCCTTCCAGGCGAGAAGAACAAATCCTATTCTACTCGGGATGGCGTTCTATGATTTGAAGAAAATTACTTTTACTCTCTTGTCGTGGACTGAGGACCCGGCCCACTAACCAGATCGATTTAATTGTTAAACAAAGTTTTCCCCTCCTTCCCTTACTCCTCCTCCTCCTCTTGAGTGCAGTTTTCCTATAACGCATATCCGAATATCGGGAAGATATGGCTCTGCAAAATGTTCCGAAATATCCCTCCACGTCTTAACAAACATATATGTGTTACTATAAATTTAACGAAGACGTGACTCGTTTTGCTCAATAAAACTCCATACTGGTTAGATGCCAGATATAGAATCAGCACGCGCGTATATACACACTGGGTTATTTGGAACTCAACCTACAGTTTTTGCAGTCTATAGTGCATGTCGGCAAACTTTCATGCCTTGACATGGTAAAGTGATGTGACAAAACACGTTCGAGCGTTCGGCAAGGTTGCAAAAACTGTTTTAGCTTACATATGATTACCGGAAATCGTGATGCCTTCTGCCAAAACCGACAGCCCTGAAGGCCTAGAATTTGTTTTGGTCTTCCATTTTCGCTGTTGTCGGTTATTAGCAGCTGACTGTTCCTTTTGTTCGAATGCTTACATGAGAAGCTGACGCCTAGCTCCGACTCTTCGCGCTCCGCACAGGACCGGCTTCGCAAGGAATGGGGTGGCGCCGGCAATGTTTCTCCCGTAGCGGTATCCAAAACTATACTTTAATTCACACCATGAGCTAGTGTACGCGATTTTAAGCCTATTATTATGATAAAAAGTTACCCACACGCCAATTCTGGTGCGGACAAGCATCAGACGTTGACCGAGCGCAAAGAAACAGCAGGGAGAGCGATCCTGAGTCAAGCAGACGACAAATGTGAGAATCCCTAAGCTGACGTCACGGAGACGCGCTTCGCAGCGCCGCCTGTGTTCGCGCTCACCGCCAATAGGGAAAGCAAACGCCAAGGACAGGTGCAGCGCAAGGGGAGAGGGCGAGCGGGCGCCAAACGCAAGTAGGCGGAGCCAAGGCTCGGGTGAGAGCACGCGCCGAACGCAGGTGGGAAGAATCAAGGACAGGTGGAGAGGAGGCGGCAAATTAGAGAGCGCTTTTTCAATGGATGTTTCGGAGGCGCGCGGGTGCGTTTTGCGGTCGTTTGTATAATGTTCAAAAAACGGTTAAATTCGCGCGCTTTTCGGAAGAACAAGCCACCCGCCGCCGGGAACCGCAGCGACAGTTCCCGCGCGAACGAGAATCGATCTGCTGGTTTTGAGATGATCTGTAAAGCTGATCCTTGCCGTTAAGGGACGTCAGGCAGCTTCGCTGTTAACGTCAGCGTTCGCCACGTTGGGTCATCGAAGCTGGGGATAATATTCTAGAGAGCTTGCCCACTACCGCCACACTCGTTTCCACTACCCCTCTCCCACCCGTCGCCATAGGTCGGCAAAACAGAAAGAGCTCACTCAAACTCAATCACATTTTTTTTTTATTTACGCTGTACTCAATCAAACTCAGACTCAAAAAGTTCGTCTGGTCACAAAATCACTCGTACTCACTCATCAAATACTCATTTGTAATCGTACTCACTTGTACTCAAACTCATTTGTCCTCACGAGTATTCGTACTCAATCTGTACTCATGAGTACTGAATCTGTACTCATGAGTATACTCACTTGTACTCAAACTCAATTGTCCTCACGAGTATTCGTACTGAGTCTGTACTCATGAGTACTGAATCTGCACTCATGAGTACTCACTCTGTACTCATGAGTACTACTGCTCATGAGTACTACTCATGAGTAATACTCATTCTGCACTCGCGAGTACTACTCATTCTGCACTCGCGAGTACTACTCATTCTGCACTCACGAGTACTACTCATTCTGCACTCATGAGTGCTCTCATTCTGCACTCATGAGTACTCAATCAGTACTCATGAGTACTCAGTTTGTATTACTCACGAATAATCAACTTATCTGCACTGTTAGCTAGGTCGTAGCTCGAATGAAAGTAAGTAGAAAAAATAAATTGTTAATTGATTAGAAAAACACAGGTTACATATAAATCAGGACAGAGGCAGGAAACGTCTGACATGGTGCACTGTCGTTGGGCGACTTACTGTGCGAAGGCAAGTACACTGTACATGTGAGAAAGCGAAACGGGACGTAAGCACTCGCGTTGCGCCTGGCGTCTCGTCTTGTTCTCAGGCCGGGTCGGGCTCGGGGGAGCTCGGGGCTTGTCGGTGCGGCCTAGGCCGTAAACTGCGTTTTTCTGCGTGTCTTCGGGTGGCAGCTTTTGTCGTCCGTTTTCGTTTCCGGGCGCGCTGATACGTATCCTAATCCTGCTCTGAATCCGAAATGCGCCTGCCCCCAGGCACAATGAAGCGTTCGCGTAGATTGACTTCCGTTCGTATCCAGATCACTGTCCGCTTGTTCACAGATGCTCGATGCTGGCGTTTGTTTTTTGTTGTTCCAGATACTAGAAACTTCGTTAAGAGGGTGTTCGTCTCGTTGAGTTTCGGTGAATTTCAAATCTACTTGATTTTCATTGTGTGTGTGCCGTGGGATTCACTTCGTCAGACCTGAACTTGACAGTGTTTACGGCGTTGCGTTGATTGCGCCGCTTCCATCGGCGATTGTGTTCGTGTAGCTCGTCGCGTGCTTGATGCATGTGGGGGCGTAGACGTCTGGTTTGTCCGGTGGCGAGCTGCGCTGTGTAGGGACGGCATAGTTCGGCGCGTTGAGGACGTTGCTTGAATTGGCGCGTGCGTTGCGTATGGTGCGGGAGCCGTTTGGCTTTTCGTTTAGTGTGCGGTAGCGGAGCGTTTTCGTAGGGTGACATGGCTGATCGGTCAAAGTCGTTGCGGCTCCGTGCTCGCAGTCGCCGTGGTTGTTTCGGAAGTGAAACGGTTGTGGTGGGGAAGCGGGCGTAGTTCGTGCCGTCCGTTCGGTCCCACATTCCTCGGCGTCGCAAGCGTGGCTTCATCGTCAGGGCATTCGATGCTTCGTCTGGATCGGGTTCATTCGTTGCCGTTCTTACCGTGTCCGTGTCGTCGCTCAAGACCTCGTCTTTTGCCCGTTGTTTCGAGAATGCTATAATCGCTATGTCTCCCATACAAGCAGGATCCGTTTATCGCGAGTCCGCTTGCTCGCGGTTGCGTCCTCTTGTACGAAATGGTGTTTGTCTTGTGAGTCTCGATCGGAGCGCGGGTGTCGGTGATCTTGTTAATTCTGGCTCGGACATGCCGCATGCGCTGGCCGTGTCGTTGCTCGTTGACGGACCTACTTGCACGAGTGTCATGTCGTTCGTCCGCTGGACTCGGGCGGGAGCCGCGGGTGTCGGAGAGCTCGTACTTTCCGGTAGGGTTGAACCGCGTGCGCTGGGTCTTTTGTTGCTTGTGGCCAGGTGATTTCTGCGGTTGTAACATTCGCTGGCCAAGTCAGGATAGCACCTGCAGTGGGAGCGGAGGATGTCGCGAACAGCAGTTTCCTCCGTGTGTGCTGCGGCTTGGTGGCGTTCCGTGCGTTGTGCATTTCGTTCTCCGTGGTCAGCTCCACTGGTTCAAGTTGGATGTCGTTCGTCACTTCTGGTGCGTTTCGTGCGCTGTGCGTCTCGTTTTATCTAGGAAACTCCCCTATAATTGGGGTGCGGTCGTTCGCCACGTATGGTGCATTTCGGGCGCCGTGCGTCTTGCTCGCTTGTCGTGGCCATATCTACCAATCCGGATGCGATGTTGTTGGTTGCGTGGACCCGCGCCGGGAGTGCACGTGCGGAAAATGTACGTACCGGCTCCGTTGCGTTCCCTGCTCTCAGCGTTCCGTTCGTGTACGTCTGTTGCGGAAGAGCGGGTGCCAGGAACGTGGTGCCTTCTGGCTCGTGCGCCCTGCGTACGTTGCGCGTCTCGTTGCTCGTTGCTGGAATGATCAGCGCGTGGGCGATGTAGCTCGTGGGCGATGTAGCAGAGCAACGTGTGTTCGTAATCTCGCCAGAAATGCACTGACCTTCGATGCGTCTCCGTAATCGTGGCGATTACCTGGGAAAGGTCCGGTGAGCACGCAATCACAATTTTGCATGCGTCGTCTCGTTCATGTGCGTGCGTCGTGCATTCTGCCTGTGCTCAGATCTCGTGCAGTCCAGGCACGGTGGAAAACGGGCGGCCGACTATCGCCAGTTGTCTCAGAAAACTTTCTCGTTCATCACGCAGCCTTCTGCTCTCAAACAGCGCCGCTTGCAGGGTCCTCTGCCGTTTGTTGTCGGAGGCAGCCTGAAGTAGCGTTGGCACATTCGTTCGTTTGGAGAAATGGCGACGTTCTTCCTTGTCCTCTTGAAGACGCAAGATGATGTCGTCCCTACGGCCAGAGCAGGGTAGACCTTGTAATCGTAGTGCGCTCACGAACTGCTGTTTCTTCGTAGAGCATAGGACGTAGCGTTCCGTTGAAGTCAGCACTGTGTCGACCACCGCTGGCGTGGAGTGCGTCGGTGCCCCATGTCTGCGTGCTGCACTCTCGTAGTCGTGGTGCGGTCCGTCCAGGTGGTTCGTCCGTTCGTCCTCCCGTGGCCTTAAATCATGATCCTGTCGACTGCAACATCTTAGCTAGGTCGTGGCTCGAATGAAAGGCTAAACAGAAAAAAATAAAATGTCTAACTAATTAGAAATACTGAGATTACATATACATCAGGACAGAGGAGCCCGAGAAGAAAACGTCTTACACGGTGCATTGTCATAGGGCTTCCCACTGCGCGAAGGCACGTACACGGGAGAGAGCGAAACGGGACGTACGCACTCGCGTTCTGAATCGGGGGCTGAATCGCGGCTGAATCGCGGGGCAGTTGGCCAGTTCTAGAGAGGGCGCATTATGTACATGAAGCTACTTAACGGCGACCCCAGTAGCTCCCATGTGTACAGCGGGGCGTGATATTAAGTTGCAATAATGAATTATCTTTATGACGGACACAGGCAGACAGACTGACAGGCCAACACTGTCGCGCTCAAGTGGCCAAAGAAAGACTATCGTCTTTAAAATCATCTGGAAAGAGACGCTGCCGCCGCTGTTCCGAATTCTGCGAATATTGCGCAACCGTACCCCTCGCAACCGCCGCCAGCCCGCAAATTAAGAGATAAACAGAAAGGCGAAAACCGGCTAGCGCGCGAAAAGCCAAAGAGTGAGGTCCCGCCGCGAAAAAAGGGACAGGACGGGCGCTACGCGTCGTTGTGTCTATTTCCGTTAACAGCTAGGCCAAAACCCACACAGGTCTGATCTTACTAATTTTTCTATTCGTGTGTGTGCGGTTACCCAGAGCACCCATTTGCTGCAAATTTGCTGCACCTGGTGACGCGCCGACGGTGGGCCCGATTCGCGCCTCGGTCAGCCAGCCCGCGGCAGACGTGCTGCAACTGGCGGCACACGGCGCCGCCGAGCCTACTCTCCTTTTCCCATCGAGACGGCCGCACCAAATCATGCTTGGGACGACCGGCCCGCAAAAGACACACAGCGACGAGTAGACTCTGGAGACGGCGCCGCTGAGTCGCCTCCCCTTTCCCATTCGTGGCTCGGCTGACGCAATCACTTCGCCTGCATTCGCCGGATTCAAACTGCGGCCAGTGATAGTCCTGATTGGAAAGATTCGAACTGCACGCGGCTGCGGCGGAACCCCGGGGGTATAAAACCAGCTCTGAAGCAGCGGCTGTGCGGCGGCATTTCATCGGAGGCACTGAGTTGAGAAGTGCCTTTGTGCGAGCCATGTAACGCTCTTGCTACCTTTGTATATATTGTATATGAATGCAGCTTAAAATCACCGTCGGCTCGACAACTTCATCGCTCTCCTCTGCGCCGCGTCGATGGCGGACTGAGCAGGGCAACGTCGCAACATCTATGCATCTGTATTGTTAACCTGTGGCTTTTGTATCTATGTTGTACAACGCGCCCCTTACGTAACACCCCTCTGTGGGGTCTTTAAGGAAATAAAGTGAAGTGAATCGAACAGTGGTGACTGAGCTAGAATGGCCCAGTTCCAACAGTGTGTGTGTGTGTGTGTTCGGGGGGGGGGGGGGGGGGGCGTGGAGAGGGTATCGGTCGCAGTCGAGGGCCGCAGGGCACCCAGTTGGTGCCGGTACAGCAGCGTAGAACTGCTCTGCCGTGCTTTGTGTACTCGAGAACAAAGTTTGTAGACGCGTTTTTCGGAGGCGTGATAGCTTGCACTGACGTCACTGTATTGCCGTGTTGGTGGGTTGGTTGCACAGTGGAAATCTGCAGCTCTTATCTCGAGCAACGCGGATGAAGCTGACAGCGATCAATCAAAAAGTGCGGTCACGTCGTACTATGTGCAATCTACATGTTTTACGAGACGTTCCAAGATGCGAGCTTAAGCGAGCTTAAGCGGCGTCTGGCGGTGGCGTCCATCAATTCGAAACAATTCCTTCTCGAGGCCTCTCACAGTGCGAGCTTAAACTCGGCGGTATAGTTGCAAGCGAGGGGTGGTCGCCCCGCCTGTAAACAGTAGTGAAGGTAGGGGAATAACAACCACCGAAATTCGCCATCATCGTCAGCGCCCTCATTACACAGTGGCATAAACGAGAAGCGGCGAATCGGGTTGCCACTCGAAAGTAAAGCCATTCGAAAGCAAAACGCTCCTCCAGCGGCAAGATGACAGAGCTCTTCGACGAAATATGCGAGGCTAAACAAGGCGCCGCACGCGTTGAACTGGATATTATGATGTCCGATTCACAACTCACAAACATGCTTAGGTGTACTCGGATATTTTATTTCCATTACTGAGGCAAATTCCACCACCGCGCCTGCACGCCGTAGTGCACGGTGGGGCACTTGTAAATGGCACTACACGAGACCACATTACTAGCGAACCTGAGCAAAATGTTTCAAAACGGGAGCCTAATAAAATCATATGGGCGCACGTACATCAGCCAAACTGCCGCTTGAATACGCACAGCGAACGTTACAAACCACGCAGTCGGTTTGACGCGAGTTACGTAAATTAACTGCGACAGTTGAAATGAGCGGTTCGGCTCACGAAACGACTACACAGCGTGACATGCGTCTACGGAAACTTCTGAAGACCGAAAAAGAGGGACTTCAGTACGCCTAGTTCGTGCGTTGTTAGCAGCCTCCACCGCCTCTCCCCTAAAACAATTGGAAGGGAGCAACCGCAATGAAGCCGCCACGCGTTCACAGGCCGCGGCAACAAAAATAACTGCGGCAGTCAACAAGTCCCATCAGAGAAGAGCAACTGCGGCCGCGTTTCCCGCCGGGCCCTCACCCCCTCCTTTTTCCCTCTTCACCGTGACCCCTTTGCGAGCGACCGCCGAAAAACGCTTACAGCGCCAAACAGGGACCGGGAAAGGAGGAAGGTGCAGTTTTCGTTGCCTAATTTTACCATCCTTGACAGTTAAGCTGCACAGTGACACCGCTAAATGTTTGCGACTCGTACACGCGCGTCCGGACTCGAGCTCGTGATAAAACTTGTTTGCCCCACTGTACTCAGGAGTGCATATACTCATGAATACACAGTACTCATGATTACACAGTATTCATGAGTATTGTACTCATGAGTGCTGTGTACTCATGAGTACTGTATACTCATGAGTACTGTGTACTCATGAGTACTGTATACTCATGAGCACTGTGTACTCATGAGTACTGTGTATTCATGAGTACTGTGTACTCATGAGTACTGTATACTCATGAGTACTGTGTACTCATGAGTACTGTATACTCATGAGTACTGTGTACTCATGAGTACTGTGTACTCATGAGTACTCATACTCATTAGTACTCAAACTCTTGAGTACTCATACTCATGAATACTGTACTCATGAGTACTCATACTCATGAGTAGTGTACTCATGAGTACTGTACTCACGAGTAGTGGACTTACCCCTGTACTCACTCGTCATCGTACTCACTGTTTTTTTCTGGGTGTGTGATCACTCATCATCGTACTCACTCGTGAGTTTGAGTACAAATGAGTACAAATGAGTGTACTCACGAGTGAGTACGCCGACCTATGCCCGTCGCTCACTTCAGCGGAGGCCCGGACGTGGCGCCGGCTACAGACTGGCACATACTTCAACTGTACCATACTGTCGCACATCTCCCCTACCACATTCTCCTACTTCTGCCATTCCTGCAACCTCCCCGCCACAACAGCCCATCTTGTATGGTTCTGCCCGCACCATCCCGATCCCCTCCCTTCCCCATCCCCTGAGCGGTGGGAACGTGCACTGACCAGCCTGCACACGGAGGACCAGCAACGCCTAATCAACCGGGCCACCCGGGTTGCGGAAGCGCGCGGCTTCCTGAACTGAGGGCGCCACCCAACTTCTTTTTTTTTTTTGGCTCAATAAAACATTTTGCCTCCTCCTCCTTCTCCTCCTCCTCCTCATTGCGGAAGCGGTGGAAAGGTGGTTTTACTACTTCGGTTCACGCAAGTTCGGACAGGCAGGAACGTCACAACGGCGAGACTTCTACGGTAAGGGATAAGCTTTAAGGTTTGTAAAAACGCAACTTCCGGCTTGTCTGAGTTTAATTATGATGTTCAAATAGTGTGTCAGGGCCTCTTTGAATGCGACCTTGGACACGAAGTTACAATATAGCCTTAGAGGCACAATCACATTGTCACAAGCTGTCTCTACCACCTACATGCACCTCAAATCATTTCTATCGTCTGTATAAGCGCAAGGCCGAAAAAGACTCAAGACTTTTAAGTGCGATGCACTTCTTAAGCGACCCTGAACCTGCGTCCACCGGCGATGTCCGCATAGCATACCCACGTGGGGGATTGGCCGGGAATCTCCTCGTCTTCCTTGGCAACGGGGGGAGATGGGCGCGCGCTGACTTGCCGCTGACATGGCACATACCCACGTGGGGGATTGGCCAGGAATCGGGCGTGAGAAGGGCTAATGCACCCGCTTAAAGGAGTACTGACACGAAATTTCAAAGCTGAGATCCGCTCTAGCAATCAAGTACAACGACAACACAAATAGGTGTCTGTGAATAAATGCATCTTTCTTTCTTTGTAGTTGTGTGTGTGTGTGTGTGATCTCTCTTTCGCGAACATTACCGAACCGCGCAAATTCAACTCGTGCATTCGCACTTTCACATTCTTCCCCTCGGGGAAATGCGGGGAATTTTTTGCAGAATACTCACGGCTGTCGTCCCAAAAGGCACACGTGTATTTTTCACCATTGTAGCTTGGGTAGGAGTATACTAAAGGTTCGGTGAGGTTTTCGATCTTTGTGTCGCCTATCTTGGCGGACAGCACAACTTGCCCTACATTGGGAGAAAAAAGTTCGTGAACATGCCCCACTCTGTGGACCCCTTTTTACACATCTAATAACATAGTCGGTAAAATAAATCTGTAAATGTACCAAAAAATTTCGCCATCTCCACGAAGTGAATGATGATGAGAGGGGCGAAGCTCCAATGCTTATCGGTAAAAGCGTGAAACATTCGCCCGCACATCATTTGAAGGCTCGACACGTTGTTGTAGGGGTGTTTTTACGTACACTTATATACATGGTGTTTGTTATTTACATATCGATTCAATTATATAGGGACCGGGCGGCCGTTGTATGGCACCACCGTCGCTTCAGCGAACAGCGCCGCCCGTGGCGAACCGCTCGTCAGTGGAATGCCGGTGGCGGTCAGCGCAGCGTAACTGTGCATGGCTTTCTGTCGTTTTTCTGCAGTGCGGCTTGCAAAGCGTTCGTAACCCCACGTGCATTTTGCAGATCGGTAAATCTTGAGCGTGGATGTGGCGTTTACGAGGCATGCCATGTGTGTAATTTAGGCCCGTACTCAGTATTTACAAATAGCAGACGACGCTCAATGCGCCATGTTGGAAGTCAAGCTGGAAGTGAAAGTTCGTTGCTTCATGCAATTTTTTGATGCCTGCATGCCGTTTTTTCGCGTATCGAGGAGTATACTGCAGCTAAATGCTCCCACAAAGCCGGTGTGTGCAACCGATCTAGGAATGCTGCTGCGCTGGACTTGGGCAGTTGATGACGAAACGGCGTCGACGTCATGCACAAGCGGAAGACAAAGTTGGGGGGTGTCTTCTAAGATTTACTTCGAAACAGAAATTATGATGGACGACGCTTCCGTAACTTCATTACCTACGGCTGAAACGTGTTTAATTTCACAGAAATTCTGTTACTACAGTGATCGGGAATCGTTGATAGAATAAATACCGCATGATAGTAGAACGTTATTGCTTGTCGTGGAGAAGCATTGCTTTACAAGAATTGCAATGGTTGCTGGCTAGTCGGTAAATGGTTTTTTCAAAAACCAATTCCTGCGTGGCTGAAGGACGCAAGACAGGAAGGTGCCCGAAACCTGTACTCAGCTTCACAACTGAATGCTGCGGTCGGTTTACAAGCTGCCACCTACGCTTGAAAAATCATGCACACCTTCGTCTAACGACGATGAGGGTTGATTGCAAAGCTCTATCGTATGGGTTTTTTTGGTTGCCTTCTGGATTTAAACTTTGACTACTTGAGCGTCGAATTCGATCAGCACGCAGTTTGCTCTTTTGATCGCAGCGTCTTCGACTTTGGCCATTTCTCATTCGATTTCGCAGGAAGAAAGCTTTGCGTTCAACCATCATAATCATTAGACGGAGGGCTAGATGATTTTGCTGTTTAATTTTGAACTTCCATGCCCCCCTCTCCAAATCTAAACTTTGTCCAGCGTGTCGGAAATGTGTTTGTGCTGGAGGACTCGGGCTGATGCACCCATATTTGAGGCAACTAATCGCGCGTTTTTGGTGTCTTCACCAGGCATTACACGATTTTTTAGGTATACTCTGTAAAGAATACCTAAGCATTAAAAAACACCGGCTGATGTTAACGCTGCCACATTTTGTAACTATCGGTGCCAGCCTTTATTCTACGCAGGTGGTAAAACGGGAAGGGGAGGAGGGAAGGTGGATGGTTTGTAGCTTGGGCTGTTGAGTTGGTGAATAACTTTGGCTCTTGATAAAATGACCACCACAAATGTGGGATTTCCACTTCGGCTTTCAGGCTCTCATACTGTCACACTGTCGCTCACCAAAACCGAAGGCACAAAGCTCACGATGACAGAAAGTGTAAACTACCGCAACATTTCTACGGCTACACGGTAATCCATCTCGTATGCAGGTGCCTTTCTATTTAAAGCACACGTATCGAGGTATCCCAGCGCTAAGGCTGGCGTGGAAACCGTAGTCATTGAAACCAGTGAAGATAATTTAAAGTGGTAGAAGTGAATAATAATATTGCTAATAGCTTTATTCCTACTCAGATCGCGCGGAGCCAGTCGCAGAGCGCTGCAAAAAGCGCTCGTGTCAATGTAGCCCATTCCCAACCTTGCAAGCATCCAATAAGTTTGCGTAGCCGTTAGTGCATTTAAGAAGAAAATAATACTACTAATAGTAGTTTTATTCGTACTCAGAACGGGTGTAGTAAAGCGCAAATCGCTGCAAAAAGCGCTCATGCCATTGCAGCCGATACCCAACTTTAGAAGTGTCCGACAAGTTTACGTAGTCATTGCTGCATCTAAGAACCCAACACATCTGTCTAGACTTTGTTTCACCGCACATATACGCTCACAACACCACCAAAACATTCAAAGCACCGAAGCAAACACGACAAAAACAACGGGAGGCTATGTAGTCCAATGCACCGGCTTGACGAGGGGAGCGCCGAGTGGTGGCGCCACCCGTCCAGCTGCCCGGTCCCTATACACTTATATGCACACAAGATGCAATCATTTACATATCGATGAAATTATATACAAGGATTACATTACTGATTACAAAGCTGTGGGAAGCGCTTTCCTTTGAAGATTATAATTTTGTGGTCGGTGAAGTACGTGGCGAGAGGATCTTAGATGAGAGGTTGTATTTAGAAGTTGGAGAAGGCAATGTCGATACAGGTCCCTCTCATGTTGGTGGGACGCTTGTGGTGTTTCGAGCTGCACCAGAGACCGCAGGTGACGAACGACAACCTCTTCTTTTTCCTCTTATGCTTGTTGGGTAGCAGCGAACGCGTTGAACGTTTTGACCTCTTCGGCCAATCTTTGGTTAACCAATCCCTAGGGGGTTCCTGCCACGATCATCATTAATGTGCCGTGCCGTATACAGCAGCGACGAGGGACGGGACAGGGCCCGAGCAAGAGGAGTTTCGCCCCTAAAATGTCTTCCTCTGGTATGAATTTGCTATCTCTACAACGTTGTATTGTTAGTCAGCATTTTTGTGCCTGGTCACTTACCCGCGCTCACTAGAGAGCCTCGGCTGTGTTGCGCTGGCCGGAAGAATTTGTCGTTGCGGTAGGACACGAACGCTATGCGCGGGCCTTTCTCCACTTCGTGAATGGGACGGAAGGGCTCTCCCAAAGCCAGAAGAGAGTTGTTAATCGCAAGTGAGAGTGCCTCGAACGGAATGGTGATCACAATGTTCTATAAAGAAAAAAAACACAGTAAATATTTGTCGTTAGGTACACAATTCAGAACGCAAAAACAATATCAAGCTTTTTCCAGCAACAGCCAATCCCAACCCTTCCTTAGAGAAGTGGGAGGGCCTGATGACCAGCTCCCGTCACGCTCACTAAATCTTTCTAGTCACCCGCCCCAGGGCTGCAGCCTAGGCCCAAGGGTATCTGAACTGCTTTGAACCCACTCCACCGAGTAACGCCTCAACCAACACCGTTTCCTCTATTAAACGTTCATTGTCTCTTTTTCTCTCTCTGGCAACAGCGCCTCAATTTATTGTTATTTAGCGTATAGGAACCATTGCAGAAACAAGTGCCCATTTTTTGCTCCTTTACACGGATCGCGTTGTCAATATGTAATGACGACATCATTGCTAAACTTCACTTGATACTGATAATGCCTAAAACATTGAGATTACGTTGCAAAAAGTCATAAAAAATGTTTAAAACGCTAAAAAACCGTGGGAAAGATTTGTCACGCAGAATGAGCGCGCGTATTTTTCTGCAGTAAAGTCCCGCCTTCTTTCTCTACCTTTTCTTCCTACTTTTAGATGCGCTTTGACTGAACCATGCAAAAGTTGCAATTATATTTTTTGTCCCTTCAGTTCGCCTTCTAACAATGACGCTAAGAAGCCATGCCACTCTTATCCTCGCATTCCCATTCATCCCATCCATCCTCCACTCACATCCCCATCTTCCTGCTCGTCGCCGTCGCCGGAGAAGTCCTCGTGCAGGTAGTGGTCTCCGTTTGATCGCAGCGAAAAGCTCAGGAAGTCCTGGCCTTGGGCGAGGAGCTTGGGAGACCAGGCCACCGCCTTCACCACCAGGTTTTCGTTCTCGATGATAAGTGCGCCGGATCCCAGCACAACTTCCGCGGCGAACCTTTCCACCACGGACACCAGCCTACGCAAGGGGCGAGTTGTTTAAAATGGAGACACTGAATGGTGACCGTGAACGAGTGTTAACTTGCTTTAAGGCACCACTCACTCGTTACTCCGGACGTTTGATTGATTGATTGTAGGGTATAACGCGCCGACGCAACGCAGGCGATGAGGCGTGCCGTAGTAGAGTGCTCCCGATTAATTTTGACCACCTGGGGATCTTTAACATGCGCCGAAATCTCGTACACACGGGCGTCTTTGCTTTTCGCCGCCATCAGAAAAGCGACCGCCGCGGCCAGTAATCGAACCCGCGTCCTCGTGCTCAGCAGCACCACACCTTAGCCACTCTGCCACCGCGGCGGGTTGTTACTCCGGGCGCGTCGGAGGCACTTTACAGAAGGTGATCAAAGGTAATACACTTTTTTTTCAATGTAAGCGGTTATTTGAGCAACATTTAAAGAAAGATGATTTGGCCCATTTTTCATCTCATTGCAAAAAATGCACGGCGTGTGAGCCGATGTTTCTCCAGGCAAACATTCCACGCAGATGCCGGGATCAAACAGCCCGTGAGCATTTGGAGGCTTATCACATAAAGGAAAAAGCCTGTGGTGTGTCAGCGAAACGTCTATCGTTCTTTACACTCGTGACATAAGATGACTTGACACCGCATCATCCGCATCATCCGAAGTGGTCTAGGGAAGTACTGCTCACAGCTCTTCTGCTCTTATTGTTTTTCTTTTCCTATATATATATATATATATATGAAAGAAAGAAAGTCCTCTTCCTGAAACGTCAGTAAACTTATTTCTATTTTCTACGTCTTTCTCGTGTGTCTCTGTCTCTACTGACATTATTTTTCGCGCTCTGTGTGAGTTTTTATCTTTCCAAACTATATATATATATATATATATATATATATATATATATATATATATATATATATATATATATATATACACATATATATATATATATATATATATATATACACATATATATATATATATATATATATATATATATATAGTTGTACGTCATAGAAATAAAACCAGTTGGTATTAGCGCCTGTCCCGTCCTCTTTCTTGCGTCCGTCTATTATTTGGCGCTTCAACCATGTCGCAATACTCCCACCAACTCACCGAGCAGCAATTTCTCTGTAAGCATAGACATTTAGGTAGCAACTACGCATACGTGACAAGAAAACTGTTAGGAATGTTGTGAGGCGCTGGTCCTCTACCTGGAGGACAACGACCTCTATCCCGACACCATGATTGGTTTCCGAAGACACCTGTGCACGCAGGATGCTATGATCCAGCTGAAGCACCTAATCGTTGACAGGGACTCCCGGGACTCGAGGGCCATAATGGGTCTCGATCTGCAGGGAGCTTTCGACAACGTCAATCACTCGGCGATTCTAAGTCAAGTATCGAAGCTGAACATGGGAGAGAGAACCCATGCGTACATCAGAAGCTTCCTGACGGGTCGGACGGCAGAGATCACCGCGGGTGACATTGCAACGAATGTCAAAGAGGTCGGGAGCCGAGGCACCCCGCAAGGGTCGGTGATCTCGCCGCTCCTATTCAATCTAGTTATGATCGAAGTCGCCAACAGACTCGCAGAGGTGGAGAACGTCGGTCACACTATATATGCTGACGATATCACCCTGTGGGTCGAGGGCGGCAGTGATGCTCGAGTGGAAGAGGCCCTGCAGCAAGCGGTGAGAGTAGTCGAGGACAGCCTGGAGGGCACAGGCCTGAAATGCTCACCGACCAAGTCCGAGCTGTTGTTGTACAGACCCAAGGAAGGCACGCGCGCCGAGAGAAGGGAACGAGAAGAAATCGTGGTCTACACCAAAGACGGCTCAGTGATCCCCAGGGTATCAGACATCCGCATCCTGGGCATGCTCCTCAACGAACGCGGAAACAACGGAATTACGGTGGCACGGGTCGTCGGCAAGGCGGCCAATGCCATCAGACTAATCAAGAGAGTGTCAAACAAAAAGAGGGGGCTACGCGAGGAGAACCTCACAAGACTCGTGCACTCTTTCGTAATGAGCCACATCACGTACGTGGCCGCCTTCCACAGGTGGAAGAATGGCGAGAAGAATAAATTGGAAGGGACCATCCGAAAGGCATACAAGGCGGCCATCGGGGTACCCGAGTCTACAAGCACCGGGAGACTGCTCAGCCTAGGCATCCACAACACCCTAGATGAAGTGATTGAAGCTCAGAGAACGGCGCAGCTGGAGAGACTGGCAACAACTAAGACTGGAAGGAGAATCCTCGAGCGGCTGGGGCTTCGATACCACGAGCAACAGGGAGTCAAGATGCCGATCCCGGACGAGGTCAGGGGCATGATCCGGGTGGATGCGATTCCATGTAACGTGCACCCCGACTACAACGAGGGCAGACGAAAAGCGAGGGCCAAGGCACTGACGGAACTACACGCCGGAGACGCGGGTGCCCGCTACGTAGACGCAGCCGAGTACGAGAACGGAAGCGGTTTCGCCGTAACCGTGGTCGACGCCGAAGGCAACGTCAGGGCGGCGGCCAGTACGAAAAGCGACAAACCAGAAGAAGCTGAGGAAATGGCCGTAGCACTGGCCCTTAAAGACCTAGGGTGCACCACTGTTCTCAGCGACTCAAGGCAAGCGGTCAGGAACTTCGCACGAGGAAGGGTCTCCCGAGCTGCGGAGAAAATTCTGAGAGGGGCGCCAACAATCGTGGAAAAGAAGAAAATCAAGTGGTTCCCGGCACACGCAGGAGAGGTGTCGGTCGTCAGTGCGAACCACAACGAAACCGCACACGCCTGGGCGCGCGAACTAACAGGCCGCGCCGGGCCAAGCGGGGAACGCCCGTGGCACAGCACGTGAGACAGAATGACGGGATACAAGGAAATAACCCAGGCTTATCGACTCGCGAGACGAACGCTCCCACTGCCCTACAAAGGGCTGAGCAGAGAACAAGCAGTCGTGTACAGGCAGCTCCAGACAAGAACGATCATGAGCCCGTCCCTAATGCACAAGATGTTCCCGGAGACGCACCCAGACGATACGTGCAGGGTGTGTCGTAAAGCCACCGCGACCCTCGAGCACATTGTCTGGGACTGTCTCAACTTCCCGGAAGAATCCACGACAGGAAGACTGCCACCCGCCTTTGAGGAGGCGAAGCGATCCGATGACCAAGACCTCCAAATCCAGGCCGTCCAGCGGGTCCTCGTAGCGTTGACCAGGCAGGAGCCCGAGCGACCCGATGACGGGAAGCGAGGCTTGGGCCTGGCGGCGACGGCGAGGGCGACTCCGGCCAAGTCTGAAGTCTTAGTGTAAAGCTTTAACCGCCGGCCCAATAAAAGTTTTTCCAATCCAATCCAATCTTGTCCTGTCCAAATTCAGCTATAGGGCAAGCAATCAGGTTTCAGTTACAACGATGGATTCCAACCTAACCTCCCCAACAGTGTCAAAAATAACTATTCAGCTTGTCTCAATTGATCGGGTTATCTTGTTCCAGGGGTGTGTTGATTTTGTTGTTTTTTGCGGGTTCGACGTAGTTCCAAAATTGGCTGCCGGAACGTTTTAGTTTTAGCAGTGTTTCTTGTGAAATAACTGCTCTTAGATGTTTTGGCTTTCGTTTTTAGATCATTCAGAGCAGAAGTCAGAATATTTATCATTCAGGTTTCTAGCTCTTGAGGGCTGAGGCCAGCTCTGGGTCATCGTAAAGGCCAAAAGTATTCATAGCTTGGTGTGAACACATCCAAAAAGCGGAATCATGTCGTTCAAACGTACTTTTCGACGGCTATTCCATTGGCGTCGCCTTCCTCAATGACACTGTCGTTGAGTGCGAGGAAGTTGCTGATCACGTGGATCATGGCTTGGGCAATCTGGTAAGGGAAGCAGAAGACAAGCTGAATGAATCCAGAAACATTGTCTGCTTGCAGTAAAACCACCTTCAGCACCGCAGCTTGGTAGCGCTTACTTTGATGTCCTTGATGGCGTACTCGACAACAGGCTCAATCTTGTCAGCAAAGCTTTGTAGCTGGTCTGAACGGATGCTGGAGGGGTCATGGGTCAGGAACTCCAGCTCAGACGTGATGTTTTCGGCTGTCTGAAAGCTCTGTGGCCCCGCCAGAGCAAAGATATGGCATATTTTAGATTCCTTCAAAACTAAGATACATACAGAGATGCGACAAGAAGCTCAAGAACGGAGCACAGCATAAGTCAAAGTTACAGTTTTAGTGTGTACCAAAATGAAGCTACGGAAACACTGGCATGAAATCTTGCACTTTAGGCTACTAATTTCTAGCTTCTAAGAATGATCTAGCGTGTGCCTCGTTTATATTTACGGGAACGTATTCTAAAACAGCAATTATACATTACCCTTCTCGATTTCTAGGCAGCGGATTGTTGGAACTACTACATACGTAATTTCTTTTTCTTTCTTGCTCGGGTGTAATTTCGCAAGACAGCATCAGTTTATGCACAACGGGGTTGTACTTTCTTAAGTCTTAAAAATTTGTTGAGTGGTAGAGTCGCGCTTGTCTCTCGCATTTAAGCGCTTCAGATAGCAATCCAACGTATTTCCCATTTTAACGCACTAGGCAGTCCTGACAGCTTCAATGACATGTCACTGGCGTACCTGATTGCATAAGTCCTCCACTGCTTGGCTTTGAGTGTTCTTATCTTAAGTTTGAACTTTAGTACTCAACGTGAAACTGAAGTTACTTGCTACAAGCCTCCGCAGGTGCATATGAAGCCAGCACGTGCAAACTTTGTTGTTAACAAACGAAAGAAGTTGCTGGACTGAATGAGTTCTAGAACGGTAATCAGTGTAATGTGATGAGTGTTTTATGAGCCAGTCATATATTTGTAGCACTTCTGTACAGAATTCAAAAGGAATCGTTGTACGTAGCAGTAAAAATGTGTAATAAATGAAAGGCACTAACAACAATCCCTCAATTACGAAGTTCCAAGTTATGCCTGGTTGTCACACCAAAAGCTTCCTTAGTACCCTTTTCTAGCTCCCTTAGTACTACTTTAGTGCATTTCACACACGCGCATGTTAGTAATTATTTTCTATTCGACAGAGTTCTCATGCGAGCTCGTTATTATAAAATATAAAGAAGAGCTCGCCTTATATCGGCAATGCTGGGCGGACGCCTTCATCCAACCGGTCTGTCCGCTTGCCAGCAGGCGGCACTTCCTTCTCGCGTACTTGTACTCGCTGGCCGGGTTGTACGCACCGTACGGGCACTCGACCTTCGCCACCGAGCCGTGCGCCACGGGCGTCCAGTGGAACACTCCTTTATCGGTCTGCTGGAAGTCTTCGGGGCACGAGTCTGGTATAAAAAAAGGGGGGAAGTTCTGAGAGCAGCACCTCGCTGACAGGAAGTACGGTGTTCACTTCCGAAGGGAAGGAGCTTCGCCATATTTTGTGTGCCTTTTTGCGGTAAGCGCTGTACTATTTTGGTATTTTTAAATGTGTTACGCTGCTGAGTCCAAGGACGTGGGTTCGATCCCAGCCTCGGCGCCTGCTTCTAGGACGAAGGCCAAAAGTTAAAACGCGTCGACGTCTTCTTTCCCGGGAAAGATACCTGGGTGGTGTAAAATAGCCATGAGCACTACACTTTGGCGCGCTCCGTATCCTAGTTGTATCTTCGGTCCGGGAAACTCAAGATTTTGATTTACTTTTTTTGTGTTTGTGTGTAGGCAAAGATTTTCAGATGCGCAGATTTTGTATATACGGTGAAATGTGGCTAATTTTTATTTTATACGTTTTCTGAGGTGTTAGCATGCAGAAGTGCCTCGGGACCGGTTGTCGATAGGGCTTAGTAGAAATGCTGCGTACTTTTCGAAAGGTTTTAGAAACATCTAACGCCAGCAGTACAACGTCGAGCAGTGATGGCCACATTAGTTTTTCTGTGTTAACGTAAATTCTTCTTGTTGCCTATCTAGTGTGCGCAAGTGGGTTGACCTTTGACCTTTGCAGATACTTAAATAGAACTCAACCCTGGCACTGCCTTGACTCACCTCTTTGTTCGCATAGGGCACCTCCGTATCCCGCCGGACAGTGGCAGACAAAGCTGTTAACGCCATCTTCGCAATCGCCGTGGTTTTTGCACGGGCTGGACAGGCATTCGTTGATGTTTTCTTCGCATACACTGCCTGGGAAAAGAAGGTAACAAAACTGGGGGAGGATGGCTGTAACAGAACACAACACTGGTCTTTTGATGTAGCAAGAGTGTGCTTCATTGCGATTTCTTTGGCTTGCTTTCTGTAAAAAAATTAAGTTACTTTTATGAATTCGAAGCATTAACCCTAGCAAAGCAACATTTTTGTCCTTGATGTTCCGGCTTGATAGCTTTAGAACAAGGGTTGTTACATAACACCTACGGACATACGAATTGATCAACCTGAAATACCACAGACAAATTCCTTTCTAAACTGCCCTTTCGGAAAATACTTTCTTAATCTTCCGGCACGCTCCACACGCTGCGTTTGCGGTACCCTACTTAAACCAGAAATCCAAGCTTCCAAACCTGTATAATTCGTTTGTTTTCTCCCTAGTTGTGGCTGTATGTCACTTTGCACAAAACAATCGGTAGCGTGTCAGCATGCTTCGCTGAAAATGACGAGGCAGCGCCATAGCGCTTCTCCTGTCCCTTTTAAGTTACCCGGCTTGCTCCCTCCACCTGCCACCTCTAACCTTCTTCCCTAACCATCTCCTTCCTACCATTCCCCCCTTTCCATTCTATTCCCTCTCCTCTTCACTTCCATTCACTTACACTCTTCCGTCCAGATTCACTACATTCAGCACCCTCGCACGGTGCTTTAGAGGTTGGCTTTCCGTCGTAACGAATTACCTTGCGGCAAAGTGATTTACATGGTGCTTACAGATCTGACGGCGAGCGTCGGCACACAGTGGTAGCGTCTAACATCCAACGTTAGGGGCAAAACATGCTTCGCCTCTCCTCACACGTACCTCCGTACCCGGGTGAGCAGAGGCAGGCGAACTTGACGTCCGACTCGTTGCGGCAGCGGCCGCCGTGAAGGCAGGGCGCGGAGAAGCAGGGGTCGTGCTGGTGGCACGTCTTGCCGTAGTAGCCGTCCACGCAGTGGCACGTGAACATGTGCGACGCGTTAGACGTGCACACGCCGCCGTGCAGACAGGCCGACGGCTTGAGCAGGCACGGGTTGAAGTCGGAGCAGTTTCGGCCCGAGAAGCCAGTGAAGCAGTCGCAGCGGTACTGGCCGTGGCTCGTGTTCACGCAGCTGCCGAACGTCTTGCACGGGTTGTGCGAGCACGGGTCGAAGTGCTCGCACGCCTCTCCGTAGAAGCCCGGCTCGCAGAGGCACCGGAACCCGGGACGCTCGCCCGTGTTCTCGCACGAGCCGTGCTTGCAGACGTTGAGCAAGCAGTCTGCAATTTGATCACAGAATTAGAGCAATTATAAAAACAGCGAACTGAAAATGTGCTTTTGAGTAACTTGACAATGGCCGATTTCAAAAAAAGCAGAATAAATTTTGTGTGCATCGCGCCGGAATCTTTTGCGGACCACCCACTAGCTAGAAGTGGACCAAGTTTTGTAAGTTTAAGACACCTTACGTAAGCCCCATTGTCGACGTAATGGAGAGCCGTACAACACAAAATTCTAACCAGAAGCCTTATTTTATTGGTTCGGAGATATGTGACCTGCTTCTGAAATTAATCTTCTCTCGGGTAAATCGGAAGCAGGTAATGACTCTTGGACGCTATGAGATAAGACTTACAGCAACAATTTCATAGTATAGAATTTCCGGAGTATGTCGCAAATGCTGCAGGTTACCGTCCCTCAAACATGCAATCGCCATTCATCTTCAATTTATTTCTCAGTTACCACATCTTACAACACGGATGACGTCGATTGCAACGCACCGGGCAAACTCAATAACCACCAATGTTTAGAACCAGGTAAACTAGTGATGGCGCCGTAAAAGTTGCTAGAGTTGAATTAAACTCAAAGATATGTACGTTGCTTGGCACTAGTTAACTCACTAGATGCACTAAATACCCCAGAGATAGATACATCAGAGTGTCCCATCTTCCCGCGACATTTATGTTTCAGGACTTTGCGCTGCTCTCAGGTGTTTCCCCCAAATCATTTGGAGACCATCGCCAATCCTGAAGAATTGTTACAAACTCCTGAAATGCCGACACTCGAGCCCACCGGCCCGCCGGCACGCAAGCGGGCACACTGTGTACCCCATCCTGTTCCTCTTCTATTAGCGGCAAAGCCCTTTAGGGTCCGGGCGGCCGGTGTCTCATGTCGTTGTAGTATCATGTGGTCACGGTACTAAAACACCGGGCAATTCGTTTTCTGACGCCTCGCACTAGAACGCTTCGTGCTCCGAAAACGCGAGGCTTACAGAAAAGCTGTGTACATCTAACCCCGAACGGTGTCATCTCCGTGGGCAAAAACTCGAAGGCGCCAAAAATACACTTATAAACTGCAGGCTTCGCCCTACCAAAGTTTAACGTTAGTGGAGATGGCCCGGGATTTTTTGCCCGTACTCACAGTCGATGCGAGTGGCGAAGCGGTCGACGGGGCTGCCGATGCCTTCCTCGCGGTCGTTCCAGGCGTACACTCGGTACTCGTACTCCGTCCACGGTCTCAGCCCGTGCACGGGCACGCACTTGTCCGAGGCGCCTGTGGTGACGTTGACGAAGGAGGTGACGTTCTCGGTCACTGCCCTGTGCTTGACAACGTAACCGGAGACGTTGCCGTACAGGGGCCGCTGCCAGCAGATGCGCACGCTCGTCTCGTTCACCACCATGGCTCGTGTGTTCTGGGGATCTGCGAGAACGAATACACAGAAACAAATTGCATTACGGCCCAACAAGGCTGGACCGTAGTGCGATTCGGCACTACGGCCCAGCCGTCGCTTTGCAGTTCCAAATCGAACCGGACGTAAATGTATTTCCTCCGTGATTGCTGATTTTTTGCTTGAGTTTTTCGCCCAATAAAGGTAACAAGTGAGCTTTGTGATGCTCTTCAGTGGCAATGGTGTCTTAGAAAAAAGAAACTTACCGGCATCAAAAAACTTTTTAATGTCGGCACGCTGGAAGCGTCTCGTATGAGAAATATTTGCAACTTCAATGTGCACCAAAATTGGTTTTACACAGTTGAAATGTAATAAGAAACTCCTAAGCTGACCCACTGGCTGCTTTGACGGTATTCCTGTGATTCGCTAAATAAAGAAAGAAAAAATGCATAACTTTTGTCTTGCTTCCCCGTTTACATTTACATCCGCCGTCGTGATGTAGCCACACACCATTTAGTTTTTCCATCTAGTATTCCGAAACACCGCTCATTCATGATAAAAAAGATTTCCAAAGTCAATATCAAATACTACCATGCATTTAACCGGCACTTCGACCATGAGTATCCGTCTGTGCCATGTCCAGTATCGGTAGTACACATATATCCAGTCCACCCTTCCACCTTAAATTCAACGGTTAAAAACTCACAAATCCACTTTTCTCAGAACGAGACGACGGTGTTCTAGATTTTGGATCCACATTTTATGAACGAAAATGCAGCGAAAAGGCCTGTAAACCTGCATGGCCGAGACGAGTTCCGTAGCGCGTCATCGTATGAAACACAACTCAGCAACGTGGTGGGAAGTGGCCTAACGCACGTGATCCGTTATATTAACAGCCAAGTTGTAGAACAAATCTTAATTTTTCGTGTCCGCAGTTTAAAGTACCAAGAAATTTCTGAGCGCGCGCTCGTGAGCGTGGGCCTCGCGATGACCGCACGTCAGTTAACGAAACCACGAAAATTCCAAGCGCTCGGCTGTGCGTGCATCGCGACGACCGCCCTGCGTCCCCTGGCATGTTTGCAAGCCAAGCGTACCCACTTAGGGAGATTGGCCAAGATTGCGGCGACTACCCAGCAGTTAAAAAGAACAAGAAAATGCCGACCGCTCGTGTGTGCGTGCCTCGCGGTGACCGCCCCTGTCTCTGGTTAACTGGTTTAATAATTGGAAAGGTTGGCAGCTGATATGCCCCAGTCTCCCCGGAGCACGTTTTTCACACCAAGCATACTCACTTAGGAAGATTGGTCAAGATTCCGGCGACCGCCCGACCGATAGGAAAACCAAGAAGCCTAGCGCTCGGGTGTACGGGCCTCACGACGACCGCTAGCATCCCCGGCGTAAGTTTGTCAAGCCAAGCATACCCCGTCAGGGAGATTGGCCATGATTGATCAAAGAAAAACTCCAGCGTTCGCCGTAATCGTGGCAACACTTGGTCGGAACGAGAAAGACACGTCATAGCGTACGCTCCTCCGATGTGATGGCCACTGATTATCACTTCCAAAACAATGAACGAAGCTCACACTTATAGCACCCATGATGGAGTAAAGATCGTTCCGTGTGCTAAGAAGAAGCAAATCGGCTGCAATCGTGGACTGAAACGGTCGTTATGGTCATAAAGGTTGCGTCAGCTTCGCTGCGTTCAAGAGTTACGCGTTAGCGTGAGCTTCCTTCATTTTTTAAGGAATAAGAAGACTGCGCTCTAGGCACCGCCCAAACATGCATAGTGCCATTGAGAAACGCGAGAGTGCTAAGTTGGAATTATTCGGCCGAAGCTACCCTTTATCACGCGCCATTCCACCCCCTCCCCCCCCCCCCCACACACACACACACACAGCGGCAGATTTGGTCATGTGGCCTCGCGCAGCCGTAGAATTCCCACCTATATCGACCAAATTTGTCTGGTCTACAGCCGACTTGCTCACATGGAGATAGTGTAAACTAATATACTCCTTAATTCAATCTCAAAGCTCTAAAATATAGCCCTCAAGGACACTCGATAACACCACTAGCTACATAAAACTCCATATACAATCCAGAAGCTTTCAATTGAATCTCAGTGCTTTCCCATTCAAAACGAGGGAACAGTGCTTAGGTGTCCTCTGATATTTTCTGTGCTTTATCACCGTAACCGCGACCCCAGCTTGGCCCGAGTCCAGAGCTTCCATCCTGTTTTTCGTAAGGAGGAACACTGACCCAGTATTTAAACTATGCGCATGGCCACTCAAAACCAAAAATAAAAGCCGTAACCGTGGGTTGGATGATCTGATGTTCATTGAATCTTCGAGTTTCTTTTAGAGCGTGGGCAGTTAGAATTACTGCGGGACCTGCCGTAAATACAGCAAGCTCTTGGAATGACACAGATGACTCTTATGGCAACAGAAGTGCTTCCCTTTTGAATTGGTATACGAGGGTTTAGAGTACACTTTAAGCTGAGTGCTCCCATGGTCGACATTGCTGTTTTAGCATTCCGCGGTCCCAGTTAGGAGCAGACGGGGCGAGGCGCTCCAGTCACGTCTTATTGAAAAGAAGGAATGAGGGAGAGCTCGGCACGTGGGTGGGAAAGCAAACACAGACATAAAAAATCACCCACGCCGACACGCTCGACACTAAAGCTGCTGCGTGGCGGAAAAACGAGGGGAAATATAATATTTCAACACGCGGTTATTTTTTTTTTTCCAGCGAAGGACATGCCAAAATGACGAAACGGCAGTACTGGAGCCGATGACAAAAAAAGCCAGTTCCTAAGGCAGAAACTCGGGTACTTCCGAATCAAATATTTTTCCAGGAGAGAAAACCTGAAATTGAATTCCCAGTAAAGCCGAGTTAAGCAACCCGGAGGTGGGGCAATTTTTTTCGACCCGAACGAGAGTTTCCGCGAATGAGCACGGACTCCTGGGTAAGTGGTAGATTTCGCGTACGTTGCAAATTCCGAGAAAGAAAGACATGGTAGAATTTAGGTGGTAGATTTTAATGTTCTTTACAGACTACAAAAAGAAACAGGAAAGAATGAAAGAAACTTCTGAAACACTTGCTATGCTTAACGCGAACTATCGAGCGTGCGAGCAGGAAACGAAAAAAAATGTGATTGTATACGGACTGCCCCTGGAAAAAACAGTGGAATAACGTTGATATCAACAATATGGGTCATCCCGTTTGAACACCGTCATAAACTGTGCATTTCGTCCAGTAACACTAACCTATTTTCTGCCTTCTTGATTCAAGAAACAATGAAGAAATGAGATCGTCTATCTCTGGGGATAGCTAAAACGAAAGATGTCTGTTACTTGACGCCAATAATTAAAATCACTTTTGTTCATCTAATCGCATTTGTGTTCACGATAATGTTTTGTATTCGACCCGCATTTTTCTACCCGACTACTTTATTTTTACGGCTCATTGAGCATGTTATGTGCAGTTGTTTGTACCACACTACTGCCTTTTGTGGCCCCGTCTACGCATTAAACCTATGCAATTAAAATAAATTAGAAAATATTTTTAAAACACCTTCTTCCTCTATATACGTCTTCCACATGTATGCATGCACGATTTTGTGTTCGTTCCCTCAATCTGTTCCCGGCTCTAAGGCAATACGACACGCAAAGAGGTTGAATGCCAACAACAGATGTAGCAGTCGTTCTGCCTTACTTCCTTTTTGGTCTTTCGCACGGAATGTTTTTACCAGCCTCCCTTCTCATTCGTAGCAGCTGAAACAACTATGCACTTCCTTCGAATGCTCCCTTATTCAAAACTAGCGCTCTGGAATTGTCAGGTTACGCAAATAGTGGGAACGCAGTAGAGCGTTAGCACGCCAAGTCAATTTGAAAGAAGGTGCAAACGTACAAACGATTTCCGTGCGTTTAAAAGACACAAAGCAAACGGCAAGTGTAGCGGTTGTACCAACGAAATTACGGGGATCGTTGAACCTTTCTCAGAATGTGAGGGCCAAAGCCTAGTTCACGTTCCGTTGATCTGCTGTCGACATTTCTGCTGATCTCCGCAACACCACCCTTCACCCCTGCACCACCCCCCTGGACACCACTTTCTGGCGATCGTTCTGCTCGCTCACGATCGCCACGAGACTCCGTGGGATCTGCTGTTGAAATTTGTGATGACCTTTGCGGCTGCGCCCGTGGCCCCTTTACAATCCCTTTGCACAGTGCCTCGCAAACCTCGTTTTACTGCCTGTCATCGCCACTATCACCCTGTTAGCCCTCGACGGTTCTCCCACCTCACAAGAGAGCTCGTATTGGACGTGCGCAACGGACTACCTCCTTAGCGCTTCTGTCTCCTTCTCCCGCGAGCACTGCGTCACTTTTGTAGCGTAAGCTACACTGGCCGAGGTTGAGCAGTTTCGCGTGGACCTTCAAGGGCCGTGCTGAGCAAGCGCGAGGAGCATTGGATTGGATTGAATTGGATTTGGATTTGGATTGGGTTGGATGAAATTGGGTTTTATTGAATTGGATTGGAAATCCAATCCAGTCGGAGTACGGGTGTGTAGAGAGTTCGGTATGCACATTCGCCGGTCTGCGCATTCCAGAGGAGTGACGTCACAGCCACGGCAGACGCACTGGCGCCGGCGCGTGCCCAGCTGTGCGCCTCATATGCGCAGTAGCCGAGTCTGACGCTGCGTCGGAGCCGCTTCACAGCCGTTTCGCGTGGCTCCTGGAGAGCTGTCCTGCGCATGCGCGAGGAGCAGTGACTGGACTGGACTGGGGCGGACTGGACTGAATTGGACTAGACTGGATTGGAATGGATTGGAAATCGTTTTAGCAGCAGTAAGCATGATAATCAGCTAATCCTAGACAAGCAGGAAACCTAACAATGACCAGCTGAACCTTAGCGCACGCTACGTATTTCCTTGCATAGCCGGGCTAAGCCGCTACTAATTTTTTCGAAGAGCCTTCCGCCGACCATACTACCCCACTGCTGATTCCCGCTTCTGGCGGCCGATTCCAGCATCACGCTCCATGGCTTTTACCACTTCAGCATTTTTTCGACCACGTAATTTCTGCACACCACAATGCCCGTGCTTGAAACTTAAAGATGTCCTTAACGTTCTACCCGGAAAACGATTACCCCGGAGTTTTAATGTAGCCTTTGACATCGGGGTCTTCTCTTTTTTATATAAACAGTGTATGTTGTTTCTTCGGTGAACAAGGCACCATCGAGTCGAAACAGGCAGCGGAGGAAAGTAGTGCTGGTCCTCCCTCAGCACGCTGACATTCTTTCTTAACTCGTCTTAAGAAACGCTACGTCCACCCCTCTCCTCGAAAGGGAAAATGTTCTGCTTCTAGCCACAGCACCCAGAATCTCCTGGATTTAGCCCATCTCCGACGCGAGCGAACAGGTCCGCGCGTCAAACTGTTCATGTTCACATTTACACGAGGTTACTATTCGTACAGCACCAAGCCTTGGGGATGTGTAGAACGCAATTACATCTGTACCTACTCTGGAGATTGCCGAAAGGGGCCCCTCTAAAACGCGTATACCTCTCCCTCCCCTGGCCCTATGAGGCACGAGGTAAATGGAATACACTAGGACGCGTACCGCGAACACGGATTTCGAGACAACTTGCTCGAGACAACCGGCAACTTGCTAGAAAGGCCGCACTGGCTTTCGGCCAATCCACAAGATGGCGCAAGCTGGCCTTCGTATTGCGTTGTCGCGACCTTTGATTGATTGTGGGGTTTAACGCGCCGACGCAACGCAGGCGATGAGGCGCGCCGTAGTGGAGGGCTCCGGATTAATTTTGACCACCTGGAGATCTTTAACGTGCGCCGAAATCTCCTACACACGGGCGTTTTTGCTTTTCGCCTCCATCAGAAAAGCGGCCGCCGCGGCCGGGAATCGAACCCGCGACCTGTTGTCGCGACCTCATTACCAGCAAGAAAACAGTAAGAACCATAACGGAAAAGCCACAAACTCGGCAACGTTTCCCCACAACATTGAACACAAGGACGCTACTGAGCAACAAACTCCGCGTCGAACAATGATGTCGAATTTCCTCGTCGTATCAATTATTTCGGTGCCCCCATACAACGAAAGCCGTGCGGCATGTCTCGCAGGGTCATCATTCATTGCGTCGCAATGACCTTGACCCGCCGGAATGCTACAGTGGCAGTTGTCACGTTACCCCACGTGATCCGCTGCAGCGAGGCGTCGTAGCTGTTTTCGCTCAGAGCTTCACCGCTGTGATGCCACGTGACTTGGAGAGGCTTTTGCCGGCGCTTCATCGGTGCTTGGTTGCTCACTCTCGCCGTGGTCGGCGGGCCAAAACACATTTATCACATTACCGTCCAGTTTGTCACATTACCGTCGAGTCGTATTTGTAAGAAGGATGTAACGGCGTGAAAAGTGTTCATTCTAGAATGGCTGGATAAGTCACGCTAAGAACAGGTTAGCACGGTTACAATTGATGGCGGCCACCGCCCGGGCAAGCGATGCTCTCCAAGGTCGGCTGCTATTACGTGGACATGACGTTAGCAGTACTGGATCCCAGCATCAAAATGGCCGCCGCGGCTCAACCGCATGCATCAGTGTTGTTATTCGGAAGCGTAGCTTATTCAGTGATTTTAAGTTATTCTTCAAGAAGTTTCGCCAGCACGGGTAGACTCCGTAAAAAAAAAAGCTTCTGTCAATTTGAGGAAGCAATCTAAATGGCTGGAAGCGCACTGCATTGTTGATGAACTTCGTTAAGCAGTTCTTTGGCTGATTGTAAGGACAACATTTTTATTCGACAACCACGCACATATGAGTGGTATTTGTTCTTTTATAGCAATAATTCTGCCTGTTTCTTGCGTTTTTTCTGCAGTTCTTATTTTAAAAAGTTACGCAAAATAGGTATGGGTTAAGGAGCACTACGCAAGCACTCCCAGATAACGGATAGTATGCTACCTCTGTCAATCAAAAGAAAAATTTACAACCTGTGCATACCGTCGGTTATGACTTGGCGCCTTACTAAACCACTAGAAAGCAAACTTTGGTCGGCTCAACGGTCCATGGAACGAATAATGTTAGGAGTAACACTCAGGGACAAGGAACGAGCTACCTGGATCATAGAACAAACTATAGTAGAAGTTATCAGAGTTGAATTAAAGAAAAATAAATGGACTTGGGCTGTCCATATAGTGAGGCGAACCGACAACTCGCGGACAATTAGGATAACGGAGTGGATACGAAAACATGGGTCTAGAAGAAGGGGAAAGCCAGTAATCCGTTGGAGGGATTAAATAAGGATATTGGGGGGTAAACTGTGGACCCAAGCAGCGCAGGACAGGAGCAGTTGGAGGTCAATGTGAGAGGCATTCGTCCTTCAGTGGACCTGAGTACTAGGATGATGACGGTGATGATGATTAGATGATGACGATTATGATTATGAGTATGATTATGATTATGGTGGTGGTGGTGGTGGTGGTGGTGGTGGTGGTGGTATTTCAACAACGCCATTTACTTGTCTTAGCATCCGATGTTTTCGGCTGTCGTAGCAGCCGAATGTTAAGTGCAAAAATAAATACAAAATAATTTCGTGCATTTTGGGATTTCGGCATTTTCTATACAGAATGTTTTGGAAACAGCCAGGCGTATACACTTTGCGCCAGAGTGCATTTTCTGCCTTTTACGCTATTGCTTTATTCTCACCCTGAGCCTTACGGCCTCTGGAAGATCACCTGCAGAACACAACTTGCCAACCACATGAAGCAGCAACAGATACAAAAATCAAAGCCCCCTTCTTAAAGGTAGATGGTTTAGCGCGAAGCTTTCTCCTTTACAAAGTGAATAAAAGTCAAAGTGCAAAGCCACCGACAGCGAAACGAACCAAAGAAAAGCTGAACGACGCGATGAGGTGTTTTAGCTCTATTAGGTGATTTGACCCGGATCACGCACCATTTATTGAGTTCGCTGCGTGAACGTTGGCTTTGGATTTTGACTTTGGTTCCGTTCGCATGGAAAGAAGCTTCGTGTTCAGCCGTATTTATTTTATAGACTGGCTTTGTTTTTGTTTTTTTCTTCACGCCCTAACGGAAAGCCGAATGCATATGAATCATTTCCCCACGCGTTTTGTATTTTAATCCTCCCCAACGAGTTGGCTCTCCTGCAGTGCGTTTTTGGTACGGCGCTCGCACTCCGTGAGGCTCGCTTGAAAAAAACAGTGCAAGATAAATCCTGGCCGAAAGATTGGGCGAGTGCCTTAAAGCCTTTCTCAAACGCCGTTCTGAACTACGTTCAACTGGCCTCACCACTACAGTGCGTTTTACCTTTGGCGGACTGTAAACCGCCTCCCTAAACAGCCTATTTTAGCCGGCTTCGGTCTGCAACGCCGTGAACGGAACCAGGATTCATCGAGAAAAGTCTCCCGAAACTTAGGGCCTTATTCTGAGTCCCTCCTCCACTTCATTTGTACCCTAAATTCGACTGAGGGGAGGATTCCGCAATGCTTATGCATGGGGAAATCGATTTCAAGGATCTCCTCTACTGGAGGCTCGAGTGGAGAAAGGACTCAGAATACCAGGGAGAAAGGTTGGCGTTGACTTTGCTTATTTTTATTTTTTGGTCCGAGCAGTGCTCTTAAATTGCCAGACGACTTACGTCCTTTCTTGTTGAGACTGCAGGCTTCCCTGAGCTGTGTTCAATAAGGAGCGTCGTCTGCTGCGCTGCGATTAATTTTTTAAAGCGAAGCTTTCTATATCCGCTCGTACCTTATGTCCCGTCGAAAATGCACGGCAGGCAAGGCAACTTTCGCTGACGATGATGACGTTGGGGGTGGAGTGAAAGAAAAAGTGCTTCTTGTAGTCGGAATAAAATCTGGGTACCGTGCGTTGTGAAACCAATGTCTATCCGAATCCACCATTCCGACAATGCAAAAGCCCCTTGAATTCGGAGAGGGGTTCAAGGACGTGAAAAATTAGACAGAAATAACATGTACCCCTCCGTCCAAGGACAACAGCGACGGTTGAACGCGGATCGTTCTTCGGGTTAAATCAAACGGCGAAGAGTCAAAGTCAAAGCTAAACGATTCGAAGTCCAAACTCAGCCGACGACCAAGGAGTACTCAGAAGAAAACCTCGCGTTTAACAATTGACGTCGTTAGACGGACGGTCGCACGATTATTGTACATTTTATTATTTTACGCGCGTCTATATTTTGAAATACCCCTTATACAGCGTTTCCATTGCTGCCAAAAATATCCCTAATCGTGTCTTTTTTTTAACGCTGGAACGCTTTTTTACCGTTTTCGTTTTGCACATTCGCCGGTCTGCGTATTCTAGTGGAGTGACGTCATAGCCGCGGCAGACGCACTGATGCCCGCGCGTGCCCAGCTGTGCGCCTCCGTTGCGTAGCAGCCAAGTCTGACGGTGCACCGGAGCCGCTTGGTAGCCGTTTCGCGTGGCTGCTGGAGAGCCGTGCTGCGCATGTGCGAGGAGCAGTGACTGGACTGGACTGGACCGGACTGGACTGGATTGAATTTCACTGGACTGGACTGGATTGTACGGGGTTGGATTGGAAATCGTTTTAGCAGCAGTAAGCATGATAATCAGCTAATTCTAGACAACCAGAAAACGTAAGAATAACCAGCTGAACATTAGCTCACGCTACGGATATACACTGGCATAGCCGAGCCTAGCCACTGCTAATTTTTTTTTAGATAGTGCCACTTGTCAATACCCTGCTTCTTATCTCTGCCGGAGCAGTTTCAGTTCACAAAACACGCGAGGCAACGATCCATACTGCTCAATACCTGGTTCCCCTGATTTATCGATAAATGTGCCCACAAAAAGACGGGGACAAATCGGCAAGATAATTGAGAACTCAAGTACATTTTCCCGCACCACGGAACAGAAAAAAAAACAGGTTTAACGGTTTTAAAATCTATTCCCATCCACCCAACTTGGGCGCTGTTTACACTGTGGAACTCTCATCGCTGTTTTGTTTACCTACTACGAGACTTGTATTGGCAAAAGACGCTTGTGCGGTAGTTTTTTTTTATTTTTTTGCTTCGTGCTCGGCTTTTTACACCTGCGCGCAACCCGCAGATGATTTGTTGCATTAAAATTTCGTCTGCTATACGGGACACACCTCCTTCTACAGTTCTTTGCTGACAACTTCACGCTCTGCTTGCAGTAACACCCACGCCCTCTTACGGTGATTATCTCATTTGCAATTCGACGAAGCCGGTCTTCTACAGGGAATCGGTTCCGGCATTAGACAGGAAGCTGCCGAAAACTTGGAAAGGAGTAACTTTCTGTTTAAATATAAAGAAAAGGAATGAGGAAAACATTTTGTGTACTCTGTTGTCACACATCGATGGTCAGGTGAAGTCATGGGTTCTAAAAAGTGTGGCCGGCAATGGGTACGCCTGGGCATAAAACTAGGTGGACCAGAATTGACATTAACCGGCGTCACCTGCTGCCTTGCCTGTCACCCATTGTAAAACAACGATAAGAACACAGAATACACGTTGCCATAGAAGGAAGCGTCAAGTGCTTCTATAACGTCTTTTTTACAGCGAAGCTGTGTGTGCCTAGGGCAAACCGTGTGCGTGTCCGCGAGCCGAAAATCCTCTGAGATGGAATGCGCATGCGCAAAGCAGACCAAGCGGCCATAAGCGTCCTTCAGCAAGGAACGTAAGTTTCGTAGTGCACTGATAGCTTCTGCCATAATTGTCTTGGTTACACACGCATGCGAGTTTTAAAGTATTGTTTGCAGTAGACATTACGTTTTTTTTCAAGCGTGCTGCTGTTGCTTTACCTTACTGTATTGATTCATCATATCATAATCAGATTTATTTCCAGTTTTACATCGCAAGGCAAAACTGCGGTAATTAAGGCCATAGGTGGTGGAACGCCTGACGGAGACCAACCGTTTCTGATGTCTGTGGGTCATTTTCTTCTGCCCCGCGCCTTCGATGTGTAATAATTCGGTCTAGAAGTTCCATGGGGATACTGTGATGTATGATGAATTTATAGGAAAGAAAGCTTGTTCAGCAGCTCTAAAGTTTACAGAATGCCGCGGACGAAAAGTATTTTGATTACCGAAACATTTATCACTGGGGCATCAATTGTAACAATTCGTGAAAACGCAGCGCAGAAAAATGAACTTATTTAGCAACTAATATATAAGAACCGCACGAACAAGCCCTAGATCTTTGAGCTAAGCACGCAATTTCAAAATATCCCGGAAGAAAAAATAGCTCGGAGCTCTGGTTACTTGTCGGCTGCCACGCATAACCTTCACTCGCTTGGAATCATGGCGGGAGAGTAAAAAGAAAAAAGAGCTTCCTTGGCTCATAAGACAAAAATTTTGCTTCCAAGAAAGACTAAAGACTAGGAAAAAGGACGATCCAACGTGCCCGGCATCTTCGAGATCACGACAAGACACGAAGAAATAAAAACAAAAAAATGAAAGAAATAACACGCCGCACCGAAGCAACCTGCTTTCACGAGGGGAAACTGGGCTGTTCGGAAGATGATGAAAGGCGGCCAGAAGCGACTGCTACTGGCAGAATCCATCACGGCAGGTTTAGAGTTCTTCCGCCTTTTGAAGTGTCCTCGCGTCGGCAGGAAAGATGACGGTGACGACGGGATATAGAAAAATAAGGTAGAAAACGTAGGAAGAGGGAAAGAAGGAGCATAAAAGAGGGAAAATGTGGAAGATGAGGCAGTAAAGCGTTGTTTGGGAAGACATCAATGGAGCGTTTTCCATCGGATGGAGATGGAAGAGGGGGGATAATGCCGATACGCAGAGACGAGGCCACGGCGACCTCGAAGGGAGCCGGGAAGTCAACAAGGCACTCTTCAAGGGGATTTAGAAAAGGGTTAGACAGGCGATGGCGGGAACGTTAGGATACCGAAATGTGTACTCGCTTCGTCGAAGCCCTCCAATCACTGTAGGCGAAGAGTTCGTTTATTCTTCTGCTGTTGGGTGGCGGCGGGTACATTAGGTTTTATGACATATAGCGAAAAAACAGAAGGGGTGAATAGCTCAAGAGGAGAGATTGGGTTGCCTTTCCCCCTATGTATGCACTTCTCTTGTAGCGCACAATTTTGACGGAAGAGCAGCCGCACTTGCTTGCGACACGATCGCTTAGCAGACTTGTCGTTTATCAATCAATGCGCTTGACGAGATCACATGGGCCCGAGAACGACGACACTGACTGTGCGTGTTTAGTCCATCATTGCTGTAAAATAATACAGACAGATCAGAAAATGCCGGCAGTCTTTTGCGTCAGTAGAGAAAGGTGACTGCACTGAGGGGGAAGAGTTTGTACAAAGCCGTTGAATAAAAAATGAAGCAGAGGAGAACCGTGCTGTTTTCAATATTCAGAGTAGGGGGAGTGCTCGTAACCAATAAATCCTACTGTCCTAACTCACATACTGTCTCGATGCCAAAGTTTATTTGGCAGTAACGATAAAAGGTAGTGTAATGCGGCATTTACGGTGGTTTATTACCGAACAGCCGAAGCGGTGAATTATTCCCTATTTGTCAATTGTGTTCCAACAAGCTCATTCATTAGCCTAGACCGCAATAGATGGTAACAGCACCACCGGTGCTACTTCTGCTCAATCTACGAACCGTTTCCAGAACGTATTGTTTTTTAGTGTACCAAATTTCAGGCAAATCATCATAGTTTGTAGCTTTGATCAGCATTCCGCTATTTCGCCTGTTGTTTTTCTTCTTACTACAAGCTTAAAATATACTGAATCTATGAGGGTAAGTCCTCTAGCCTTCGTAGAATACAAGAATACACATTCCAACAGGAGCTGACTGAGTTCCACACAATCAGCTCTGGAATTAAGGAAAATGGGGTTTTTATTGTATAGGGGCTCTGAAGAATGGGTTACATTCCCCCTCGTTGGGAAACACATATTATTTTAACTGTTTTATTCCGGTTACTAGCAAAGGCCCACGACGCCGTGAACGGTGGCCCCAAATACGCCAAAGGTGGCGGGAATTCATTTGCACAAACAAAGGCCCAGGAACGCAAACATATTAGGTCGGGCGTCAACAATCAGCAATGGCTAATGCCGACCTCTCCCGCTCTTCCTAATCCAGCCGAGCTTACTTTATCTATCTTGCCTTTTTAACAGAAGCGGCATATATTTTCTCGAAAAACGTTATGGAGGCAAGAATCGGAGCCAATATGGAACAAGGAAGGAAACAGCAAGGGGGCCGATAATACTACAAATCCATGAAGAATGGCATGTCGGAAATGCAGCGTGAAGCAGACACTTTTTGTCACCGCCTCCGAACATTCTTATTTGGGAAGGTTCGAGAACAGACCGTGCCTTAGGACTGCGTATTGAGCAATCAGTATGAAAAGGACTATAAAGAAAAGGTCACAGGGCACCTCACAAGTTTCGCGACGTTTAAACGTGGCGGCTTAGGAGCCGCGTCAGTTATTCTTGGCTGTTCATCTATCTGGCTTTCTCGGGAGGAACTCTTCACTTCAGGCGAATGAACTGTGGGGACGCGGATCACGGAAGCCGAACCCACGCATGTTCCGCATAGTGCGGATCAATCTCGTCTCGTTCAATATAGCGCTTTGTGTTTCGCAGAAGAGGGATTGGACTCGTGGTTGTCTCAGTTTCTGGTCAACTTTTGCTTTATTCCTTATTTTCGTTTTTGACAGCAGATCTGTGTAAGCTTGAGCTTACTTCGTTGGCGTTTGTAAAAAAAATACCAAGAAATAACACACTGACGATTATTACATTCCCTGAAGCGAAATTTGTGCGCAGCGCAAATTGCAGTCTTCTCGGTCACGGCGCATAGCTGACGCATCTCAGGAAATGATAGCGTGATAAGAGAACGCGCGGCGGTGCACGATACCCTGCCGTTATCTCGCAGCGCGTCGCCGCCACCGGCGAGAATGTTGTTGCAAATCGTGTTTGAACGTCCCGCGCTAATGTCGCATGCTTCGGATGAGCCACAAGCGGAGTAGCGGCGCATGGCAAAAGTGTGAGGTGGCGGCAGTGAGAGGATGACGCCATACCAGCGTGTGCCGCCCTCCCCCTCACACTTTCGCCATACGCTCGGATGAGCGTCGTGTGCGGTCTCGGCATACTGCCCTACCCTCACACTTTCGACACACTTTCCTACGCTTGGTTACAACGCCGTCATAGTGGACATCGCCATCGCCGCCGCGAAACCACAGCAGAGGCGGCCAAAGTGCTGCGCAGCTCCCTCGGTGCGAGGCGCCCGGCACGACCTCCTTGCACTTGCTTTAGCACAAAATAACGATGAACGTGAGCGTCCGCATCGTGAAAAGTGCCGCACGTCGTTCAGGAATGCGCGTGGTCTTGCGCCGCATGAGGAGCTCCCGCCTTTGTCGTCGCCGTCGTGTAGCTACATGGGCGCCACGGGTCCTGCGCGCCGAAGACGACGAGGGCGATTCTGTCACGCCATCTCTTTAGAATATGGAGACGGCCACCGGATTAACTGACGAAGAAGTGGACGTCTACCGAGGAGGAACGAGGGACCCAGGTTTGAATGCGCCTAAGGGAGGTGTTTTTTTTTTTCTTTCACTTCGGCGTTTTCGCGTTACAGACGCCACAGTGGCAACACTAAAACGTCGCTTGAAAACTTTCAGCGTTGTCGCCCCGCTACGCTCTCAAGGCACCTCATGGCTCGATGGCTCAGGAGGAGACGAGAATTGAAGAGTTCGAGGTTTGCTCTGTTTTACGCTGAAGCTTTCTCACGTACCAACCGGGCTGACTATTTAGCGTCTCCCATTGGGATTTCAGTATATGATGACTAGTCTCGCTTATATCAGAGAACCGGCGCCGTCTGCGGGGTCATCAAACTACACAGCAGCTGGCCCCCAGGCCAACGCTTTGTGTAAATGATTTCTCTTGGCAGCCGTGGCGTGGTTCGTGCCATTCTTGAGTCCCACAAATGCGGCAATATTCACACCGACTACCAGCGTACTTGTCTCCAGTCTCCTCGCGACCCACGGCATTTGTTCTCTTCTAACCTTCTGAACAAATTCAATTTATTCAGCCCCTTTTACCTCCTGCCTTTTGTTGCTGTAATCCGATTTCCAATTTCCCAGTTGCAACGAGCCGAAGAAACGGAGCGCGCATCCCCACAAGGATCGCGCATAAACAATCTCGAGGTAACGGGATCAGTGAAAGCCTTTGTGCCGTGCCAGCGAGATATCCTACGCTGAAAGTTCACGAGAACCTTATCCCGGTCTTGTTTCTCGCACACACCCGAGTAAAAGACAATCGGTGGCCGTCCCACTTTTCAAGACGATAGTCTTTCTTGAGCTACTTAAACCCAGAAATTTTGGTCTGTCTGTATGTCTGTCTGTCTGTCTGTGACTCGATTCAGCCACCCACCCAAAGTGAACGGAGGTCTGCGCAATAGTGTTATATACTCACAGCCAAATCTAAACGTCCAAGTCCGGTTTATGTCTTCATACTTGTCAACATTGTTGAACAAGAACAAGACATTACGCAAATATAAGACAACAAATATAATACATAAGTGATGCTTGTAGTGCTCCTTTATAAAAAAAAATCATAGATGCTTGATTTTTGCGAAATTAAATACTCCATCCGCTGCAGAAAAAAAAATCATTTTGCCGTCGCCTGCTGTCGCCCGCGCCACTATAGCTTCCGGCGGCATTTTAAGAAATCAAGCGGCAACAGTTACGAAAGGTTCCACTAGATATGTTCCACGTTCTGCTTTGAACACACGTTGACTAGGGCAACGCGGTTGTATAAACGTTGAAGTATGGCGCCTCGATTCAGGCGCGTCTCCGCCGTACGGCCGCGCTAGCATCAAGGCAACTTGCCTGGAGCAGTGGAAAGCGGTAAATTTAAATCGTCTTGAGCAAACCTTTAGCGTGTTTACCTTAAGAGGAGCGTGACGGAATAGGAACAGCATGAGAGGTGAGAGGGAAAGCGAAGGGAGGCAGTTACTTGTCAAATCTCGACCGACTATCGTCTTTTGTCGACATTTGCAACGAAAGAAGCAGAAAGGAGCCAGTTTTTCCTTCGAATATCCACGCACCACATAACACAGGCTCTGTCTCATTTTCATTTCATTTCGAACCCCCACGGTACCAGCGTAATCGTATACCGGCGTAATCCCGTGATCCTTCATTTATAATACGATATACTAGCGTTACGCGAGGTGGGAATTCAGCGTTTTGGCAACGTTGGGGAGTAAGACGTCTCGTCCTTAACTACGGATCTTGGCAAACTCGATAATAAATAATTCATGTGAGGACAAATACAGCTGAACAGGTTACGGAATGAACTACACACTTCTGTTTTCCTCCAGTTACCACAGGAGACCGGCCGCAGACAACGAAGTATGCCGTACAAATAAACTAGAGAACCACTGTTACGCCTAGTGACTCGTCTGCTCGTTGATTCTCGTA